>NC_090767.1:29823475-29833475 GCF_036898095.1 Palaemon carinicauda
CGGGAATGACGTGTTATAATTGCAAACGTCAAGGTCACTTGATCGCGGACTGCAGAACGAAATTCTGTTCGATACATAATAGTTCGACTCATTCATATAGTCAGTGCTCCTCGCGTAAGACACAACTGAATCCTAGAAATACACAGTCAATTCCACAGTCAGTTCCATATAGAAATAAAAAGAAAAATCCTCATTTTAACAATAAGAAGAAACTTCCAAACGTCAATGTAGTTCAGAATCTGAAACAAACAAACACTTCTTCGAATAACGCTGAGCCTGGGTCGTCAAACCAGACCTTGCAAGGTCAGACTAATTTTCAGAATGTGCAGAGCAAAGCAAATACCACATAATTAACTCCAGTGGGGAAGAGAGTGATGTTGGGTCAAGGTCATTCAAGTCAACATCAGTAGTATTGAATAATCAATTTAATGTTTTATCAGATCATTGTGAGGCAATAGATTTTCCTATGAAACACACGGCCAAATTAAGTAAAACAGTGCATGCTCCCGTAGATTTGCAATGAATTCATACAATAATAAGCCAAAATGAGTTACGACCAACATTATATGCTGTAAATTTAGAACACAAATCCTTTACGTTATTTTTTGACTCTGGTATCCATGTAATATCATGGATTTGAGGACACATCATTTGTTGTTTTCGAACTTTCCGATAGAAAAATCCGGAGTTAGACTCTCGGGTATAGGAAATAATGAATTAAATGTCATAGGCATAACTCATGTTCAATTCAAAGTCGGTAAACGCACGTTTGCCGATACATTTGTTGTTGTCAAAACATTGATATGTATCCAGCTGTAATTATAGGATACCCATCTATGGGAAATCAAAACATTATCTTAGCCCCTGCCATGCACGGCGTGTATATCAAAGGGAAATTCTATAAGTCTTCTAATACCTTAAAATCAGTTTTGGTTAAAAAGGAGACGACAAATGTAACCATAACGTACGTTGAAGAACCAATAACTTGTCTCGCTAATAAAGAAATGATATACGCGACCCAGCAGAATTCTCGTTCACCCGTAATATCATCTTGCACGCAATCTATCGAGCCAAACGTACCTTCGAATTTAATAGTGCAAATAAAGAAAACATTACCAGGATCTGAAATATTAATCCTTTCCGACACTTTGAAAACTAACGGATTGTCTGTCACACAAGCTATTTATACAGTAGGCTCACATCAACAATGTAATATTGAAGTCTGTAATCATTTAAATAACACTTTAGTAATTCACAAAAATCAACATATCTTGGATGTAGAAGTTTATAAACATCGTATTCTTACCGTTGCTGAAATCAATCACGCTCAATCAGTTGCGGATGAGTCCCTTTTGCAATCTATTAAAAATAAAATCAATAAAGACATTCAAGACGAGGAAATTCAGCAGAAAATTTTTGGACTTTTAACTAAATATCAAGATGTTTTTTCCACTACGGATGGATCCTTCGGAAAAACAGATGTGATCGAGCATCAAATAAGGTTAAAGGACAAGCAGAAAATTATCTATGTACCCTCGTACAGACTCCCTAAGAAATTCCAGAATGAAATAAATGATGAAGTAGGTAAAATGCTAGAAGAAGGAGTCATTAGGAAATCAAACAGCCCTTATAATTTTCCATTAATAGTTGTACCGAAAAAAGATCGAACATGGCGTATCTGCGTAGACTTCCGTCGTCTAAACGAGGAGAAGATCCCTTATTGATTCCCAGTGCCATGTACTGACGATATTTTGTCTTTGTTAGGTCAGAATAAATATTTTACTAGTTTGGACTTACTTAAAGGCTTTCACCAGATATCATTAGAAGAAGATAGTATCCCATACACAGCCTTCAGCACAGCCAGGGGACATTATGAATTTTTACGGATGCCTTTTGGTTTACATTGTGCTCCCATAACATTTACAAGAATGATTAACATAGTGTTTGGAGACTTGTTAGGGGATATATTGTATGCCTATATGGACGATCTTGTAATCTTTTCCAACATCTTAGAAGAACATCTACGTAAGTTAGAGCTAGTACTACAGAGATTAAGACAACTTAACTTAAGGGTAAAGATTAGTAAGTGTGAATTTTTCAAAACAAAATTAATATATTTGGGTTTCATGGTGTCAAGCCAAGGCCTTAAAGTAGTCCATGATAAGGTGTTGGCTATCCGTAATTTTCCCATACCTACTAATGTCAAGGGAATACAGCAATTTCTGGGTTGTAGTGGATATTACAGGCGTTTTATACGCAACTATTCAATAATAGCCGCTCCTTTAACTGATCTTACGAAGAAGGGCGTAGATTTCATATGGTCTGAGCATCATCAACAGGTGTTTAATACCTTGAAAGATGAACTGTGTAGTTCTCCTAACTTAAAATTTCCTGACTTTGGTAAGGAATTCTTCATTGCAACAGACGCCTCACACTTAGGAGAAGGAGGGGTATTGCTTCAGCAATATGATAAACAATTTTTCCCGATACCTTTTTATTCTCGAAAACTGAGAACTTCCGAAAGTAAGTATGCAGTAATAGACAAGGTCGGGCTAGCTATTGTTAATTCACTAGTGCATTTTAAGTTCATAATATACGGTTATCCCGTTAAGGTTCTTACTGACCATAAACCACTAACCGAGTTCTTTAAAGGCTTCAACCACAGCCCCAAACGAACTCGGTGGCATTTGATCATTCAAGACTTTGGCGCGAGAATCGGGTATTTACCTGGGAAAGCAAATATCATTGCGGATGCATTATCACACAACCCCGTGTCATCTTGTATGGAGCCTTTAGCTGAAATAATAGATATATTAACATCCATGCCTATTGTTAAAACGATATCTGGACAAGAAGATTTAGGCTGGAGCGCTGAATTATTACAGACTGAGCAAAGAAAAGATCAGAAAATAGAACAATTATAAATGCTTTGAAAGGCAATCATAAGGAAAAGGGATATATAAAGTATAAGCAGCAGAATTATATAATCAAAGATAATATTCTGTGTAGGACCGTGACAAGGAAAACCCGCAATACACCACATGTAACCAACGACCAGGTAGTGGTACCAATCTCACTTATTTCCACTGTCCTGAATTGGTTACATGCAAATCCATTACATGGACACCCGCGGATCTCATTAATGTCACAGAAAGCCAAATCATTGTTTTATTGGCATACAATGCTTACAGATATAAAAAAACCTATAGCTAATTGTCGCACATGTCAGTAAAACAAAGGGCATACGAAAACACCTGTCAGCCTAGGGGCTTATCCCGTGCCCAATCAACCACTTGAAAGAATACATTTAGATTTGTTAACAGGATTTTACGAGTCAGACAGAGGAAATAAGCACCTCTTAGTAATTATAGATGCTTTAACTCGATATACAGAACTAATAGCGCTTAAAACTAAAACTGCGATTGAATGCGCTAGGAAGTTTTACGAGTGTTACATTTGTAAACATGGAATTCCACACATGATAATCTCAGACTCGGGTGGAGAATTTAATAATCACTTTCTTACCTCATTGTATGAATTCCTTAGCATAAAGAAAATAAATACCATGATATATCACTCAGAGTCAAATGGGCTGGTGGAAAGAGCAAATAGGAAGGTTTTAAATATATTAAGAGTAACACTAGGGGTATCAGACCCCAACTGGGATATTGCAATACCCTACGGTACTGAGTACTCTGAATCATTCATATCATATATCAATTAAAATGTCACCGCATGAAGCATTGTATGGTACCCCAGTTAGAGAGCCTTTCCATGTATTAACGCCTACAACTAATCTATCAAATCCTTTAAAAGAATGTATAAATGCAAGCAAAAGTCGTTTTGATATCCTTTGAAAGAATTTAGAAGAATCATAAATCATAATGAAAAGGAATCATGATAAAATAGCGAAGCCAACTAAAACATATACCGTGGGTGATAATGTATACATACAGGTAAATGTACGTAAAGGACTCAATTATAAACTAACACCTAAGTTTGAAGGCCCATTTAACATTTTGGAAACATTAACGGCCAATAGGTTTAGATTTCAAAACGTATCCCAACCCACGGATGAGAGAATAGTACCATTGGCTCACATAAGAAATTAAAAAAAACAAAAAGGAGAGGGAAAGAAGTGAGAGAAAGATTTTTATTTGTATGTTAAAAGTTTTCTTCTTAATATAGAAGTAATTACATATATTTTTTCTCGTTACAGGTTTCTAAGATGAATTTTTTGTTGTTGGGAGTGATATTGTTCGCTCAGACATTTTTCTCGTGTGGGATGAGCTCTAAAACTAAAAGTATAGATTTTAAATATGGCACTATAGTTGAAAGACAAGAAGACGTTTTTTATTACATCAAGCAACGTAGTTGTAGAAGTGCATATGCAAGCAATTTTTCTTCCAGAGAATGATGTCACTAGCTTAAAAAGCGCCATTTCAAGGTTTGCTGTCTCATTAGATGAGTTGCATAAGACATTTTCATTTGACTACAGAGAGTTCGCTTGAATCTACACTAAAAGTTGCAGAGATGCTATCTGATGACTTGCGAAATAAGACTTACGAGACAGAATCTTTGGCTCGTGACCATTTGATGTGGACTGTAGGACACGAACATAAAGAGAGACGTAACCCGTTTGTTTTTGCAGCACTAAACATCTTTGAGTCTATTGTAAGTTTAGGTTTAGGAATTTCCAATCGTCTTAAGATTAGTAATCAAAAAAAGAAAATTGAGTTCTTGACTCATGAAGATGAATTGATTATGTCAGATCTAAGGAATCAGTTAGCTTCAATCAATCAAATTATGGATTTAGTAAATGAACATTAAAGTAATATCAGTCAGATTATGGAAGTACAGGATTTGTTAGCAACGTTAACATATTATGACTCAAAAATAGATCACATACATAACAGAATTGCACATTTCATTGAGAAATCCAAGGATTATGTAGAAGCTATCACGTTAGCAACTAAAGGTGTACTGTCGCCCCATTTGTTGCCTATAAAATACTCAAAGTTAGTTCTGGAGAACGGACGGGAGAAACTAGGCTATATTCCTTTGTTAGACGCACGTAGGTTAGAATTTTATTACAGCCTAATTACAGTAAGCGTTGACAATAACAAGATTATGATTACAATTCCCTTGGATTCTTCTGATGCCTGGCAATCTTACAGGATATCACCATTTCCGACTTTCATGACGAATCACTCAAATCCAGTAATATCCAGTTTGACAGGACACGTATTGATTTCCCCAGACAAGGAAACATATACGGTCATTAAAGACTTAAATCAATTAACTCACTGTTCAGACGCAATGGATAGAAAAATATGTACAGCTGACTCATTTAAATTCCATAAAAACTTAATGGATTCATGCGAGTTAGGTATAGTGCTAGCCGGTGCTCTCTCACATACAAGTGAAAATTGTCTGGATAAGCTTTATCCCTTTGACAATAATGAGTTCAATTGCAGACTGAACAGCGGCTCGTGGATACGATACTACAAGGATGGCTTCAATGTATCATGCCCGGACGGATCCATGTCCTATTCCAAAATCTTCGTTACAGCAGATGGTTGTATCAGGACATCCCCTAATTCCATGGTGACCGGGATCTAGACCATCATCAGAGAACGAGCCTACTTCGCGAACTTCACGTGGTCGACTACAATGCCATCACTACCTCTCCCATACAACAAACAGGTAGCCAAGCGGTTGATGAAATTGACCGAGATGGACCACCCGTCACCGACTTATAAAGAATTTCTTCACCCCATACTACTAGCAAGAACAGTTGTGACGGTGATGATATTTATCGCCGTTAACATCCTTGTTTGGCGTAGGTTAAGAAACAGTTTGCAGCTAAAACAGAATGTTTTGCCATGTCCAGACAAAACTCCTTATTTAATTCAATTTAAAGCCGTTTGAAAGTGGCCACTTCATTCGCTAAAAGGAGTAAAATTGTCTGGGAATAGCGTGTGTACGAAAAGCAGTTAGTACGCTAGTAATTTGTAATTAAAGAGACTATAGAACATTTGCGTTTTTAAAAATACATTTAAAAAACATTTAAAAAATAAATAATTTTTTTTTCTCGGCATCTAATAAAATACATAAGCCGGAATGTTAATAGTAAAGAGAAAAAACAATGAAAAAAACAGAATCTATGGTCATCTAATAAAATATATAAGCCCTATATATATATATATATATATATATATATATATATATATATATATATATATATATATATATGTATATATATATATATATATATATATATATATATATATATATATATATATATATATATATATATATATATATATATATATATATATATATATATATATATATACGAGACTGTGGTACGTGTACGTACCAGGAATTCGTGTTTGTGAACTAAAATTGAATCTACCAAGGTAACAAATATTTTTATTAATTACCGTATTGTGATAATCAATGTTTCTGAGAAAGGTAACAATTATTCTTTAACAAGTTACCGAATCATATGTATATCAGTATTTTTTTAGGTACAATATAATCATTTGCTAGCAATGTACCATATATATGATCTGTATTTATCATGCATTTTTTTTTCTTTTTGCATTGGTAATATTTTTTCATATGCATTATTGTTATCATTTTTTTTTAATATGCCTATTTAAACATTCGTCCTCATTTGCTTATGGCTAAAGTTAAACAAAGAATAATACATATATCCGGTCACACTCCTAGTAAACATATTTTGGCGTGTTGTTAAATTCAAAAAAAAAAAAAAAATGAGATAGCTGGCCGAGATGATGTAATAGTCAGTTATTATATGTTTAAAACACATGACGTAATAGGTCATTGTGGAAGAAGAAGCTAGCGTGAGATTTGCTGTAGTCAGACAAGATCATAACAGGGGGCGATTTGCAGGTCTCAGCAATGTAACATTTTTATGAAGCATAAACACAAATACGAACCGTGTGAAAGAGTTGTGTCGCCACCGGATGCAAGTGTCTTCCTATACTAATGTAAAGTTTACATATTTTGTTTAAATGCTGAAAGAAATAAATATATGATATCTGTGATTCCGATATTCTAGGCAGTTCTTATTTATACTTCACCTGAAATGGTCATCCGACCAAACCAGCTATACTCCTGTGATGGAGATGTTAACACTGTTGTTTTTAGAGAATAAACCATTTTAAAGTTAACATGCTTGACGTTATTTCAAGACTCAACATCTCAAACAAATACTCAATGTGTGTTAATAACAGTAGCACACTAATATCTATATATATATATTTATATATATATATATATATATATATATATATATATACTGTATATTATATATATAAATATATATATATATATATATATATATATATATATATATATATACATATATATATATATATATATATATATATATATATATATATATATATATATATATATATATATATATATATGTATATATATATATATATATATATATATATATATATATATATATACTATATATATGTATATATATGTATATATATATTTATATATATATATATATATATATATATATATACATATATATATATATATATATATATATATATATATATATATATATATATATATATATATATAAATGTATATATATATATATATATATATAAATATATATATATATATATATATATATATATATATATATATATATAAATTTATGTATATATATATACATATATATATATATATATATATATATATATATTTATATATATATATATTTATATATATACATGATTCTATCTTCGATTGTCTTCTTACCATTATGGCTAAGATACAAGAAGATGATAGAAAGGCTTCTTTTGTCTTTGTTGGTGATTTTAATGCTCACCATAGGGAGTGGTTAAGTTCTATCTCTCCTACCGATCGCCATGGCTTAAGAGCTTTAGACTTTGCCTCTGAATCAGGCTGTGAGCAAATCATAAATGAAGCTACTCACAGGTCTGGTAATTGCATGGACCTCGTATACACTGACTCCCCTGGCGTTATAACTGGTAAGGTTGGTTCTCCAGTCGGGACATCTGATCATGCCTTGATTTCATTATTAGTGAAGACTGAGCAGTCTGTCCCTGATATATCATATTCTTGTAAAATTTATATGAAATCCCAAGCAGACTGGAATGGGATTTTACATGATCTTTTGTGCTTGAATTGGTCACAATTATATAATAGTGTAGATCCTGTTGTCCCTTTGAATGAGAATCTAGTCAACATAATTGATAGGCGTATCCCTTCTCGTGTGCTAAGGTACCGAGTGAAGGACAAACCGTGGTTCAATGATGATTGTAGACGTGCTTTTTTGGAGAAGCAGGAGGCCTATCAACTTTGGAAGGGTAACAGATCAGATTTGACCTGGAACAACTATACTCAGCTTCGAGCTTTTGCTCAGAGAGTTTATGCCTCAACTGAAAAGGAGTACAATTTAACCATAAAAGAAACACTTTCTGGTACAACTCAGGAACATAAATGGTGGTCTACCCTTAAATCTGCACTCTTTGGTGTAGATGCAACAGTTCCTCCTTTACTTAAACCAGATGGCTCAGTCACTCACTGTCCAAAGGAAAAGGCAACCCTTTTGGCTGATGTTTTTGACAGTAAACAGAGTAATGAAAAACTTGAACTTCCTCATTCCTGTTTTCCTGAAGCTAAACTAACTAGTTTAGCTTTTCGATCTCGTGAGATTAAAGCTCTGTTGATGGACCTTGATGCTTATGGAGGTGTAGACCCAAATGGTATTTTTCCTTTGTTTTTTATAAAGACAGCAGATTTCTTAGCTCCAAAGTTATCTGTTATTTTGCGCAAGTTAGCAAGAAGAGGAGCTTTTAGCACTAGTTGGAGAATTGGTAATGTTACTCCTCTATGTAAATGTGTTTGTGGTAGCTCAAGTCCCACTGATTACCGCCCAATTTCCATAACTCCCATATTATCTAAAGTTTTTGAACGTCTTCTGGCAAAACGTCTTAATAGGTTTGCTGAAGGTAATCATCTACTCCCTAGTTTGCAATTTGGTTTTCGTAAAGGCCTTGGAGCATGTGATGCCCTTCTTACAATCTCCAATGCTGTACAGAAATCCCTTGATTGTGGTCGGGAAGTTCGTATGATTGGCCTTGATTTTAGTGCTGCCTTTGACCGTGTTAATCATGAGGCCCTTGTTTTCAAACTGAAACAGTTGGGAGTGGGTGGGTTGTTTCTTAGCATTATTATTGATTTTTTAAGTAATAGATCTCAAAGAGTTGTTGTTGATGGGCACCATAGTGATTATAGGAATGTCATATCCGGTGTTCCACAGGGTAGTGTTATTGGCCCATTACTTTTTATACTATATACACATGACATGTGGTTTGGCCTAGAAAACTAGCTTGTTGCATATGCAGATGATGCTACTCTCTTTACATCAATTCCATCCCCTGAATGTAGATCTAGGGTTGGTGAATCCCTTAATAGAGATTTAGCTAGAATTAGTGCATGGTGCAAATTATGGGGTATGAAGTTGAATCCTAACAAAACTCAAAGTATGATTGTAAGTAGGTCAAGGACGGTGGTTCCTCAACATCCGGATCTTAGTATTGATAATGTTTCTTTAAATATGTATGACTCTTTCAAAATTTTAGGTGTGATTCTCGACAGTAAATTTACTTTTGAGAAACATATAAGGTCTGTGTCTTCTTCAATTTCACAAAAAATAGGCTTATTGAGAAAGTCTTTCAAGATTTTCGGTGATCAATCTATTCTGAAGAAGTGTTTTAATTCTTTCATTCTACCTTGTTTTGAGTATTGTTCTCCTGTCTGGTCTTCAGCTGCTGATTCTCATCTTAATTTGTTGGACAGAAACTTACGGTCTATTAAATTTCTTATTCCTGATCTAGATATTAATCTCTGGCACCGTCGTTCAATTAGTTCATTATGCATGTTGTATAAGATTTTTCATAACTCTGACCATCCT
>NC_090767.1:29835975-29838475 GCF_036898095.1 Palaemon carinicauda
TCAAAAATATATATGGCTTATTTGAATATGAAAAACACGTAAAAATGTGCAAAAATTTATCATATATATATATATATATATATATATATATACGTATGTATATATATATGCATATATGTATATATATTCAAACACACACACACACACACACATATATATATATATATATATATATATATATATATATATGTATATGTATATGTATATATATATATATATATATATATATATATATATATATATATATATATATATATATATATATATATATTCTGTTTTTATTATTATTATTATTATTATTATTATTATTATTATTATTATTATTATTATTATTATTTGCTATGTTCAAAACGTAGTTGAAAAAACAGGATGCTATAAGCCCAACAGCTCGTACAAGGAAAATCGACCACTGGGGAAGTAAATTATATGAGAAGTAATGAATAGAAAAAGGAAAATGTTTTAAGATCAGTAACAACTATAAAATCTTCATCTCTGCTTACAGCTATTGACGCCAATTGTCTCGGTTAGAATTCACCAGTAGTCTTTATCGTGAGCTCTTAATAGCTGAGGACTATGAAGCGTGAAGTATGAGATGATAAATTGACAAGTTTTGAAAAACAGCTTCAAAATAGATCTATGATATGTAAACAATGAAGTGAGAATCATCTTAGACTTTTTTTTACATAAAAACGTTTACTGCAAGTTTGAACCTCTGAAGTTCCCCTTCTTAACTGGCCGGTTAATGGGATCATTCCATATGCTGGTGACACTTGGAATGAATATTCTTGAATGCTTGTATAGCGTTGAAACTTATAAAGGAGAATGCAATTTGATAAAATTAACTGCATACAGATTAGTATAGTCTGGAAAGGTTCTCAATGCAAAACATAGTCAAAATTATGAAAAATCCAGTATAATGAAAGAGCGGAAATACCAGATATTAGTATTTAGATCAGGAGTAAGAAATTTTAAACACCAAAATTATTCGCCAAAAAATCAAAATGGAAATCAGCAGCTGAAGATCAAAAAGGAAAGCAATACTCAAAACAAGGTAGAATGAAAGAATTAAAAATATATATCTGATAACACTTTTTCAATAAACCATTTTTTTTGTGCTATTTAATCAAAAAGACAAACGAGATGTGTTTCTCAAAATTAAATATGCAAATAAAAAATATCTGAAAAATGTTGAAGGATTTGAATATAGTGAAAGAAACATTATCACTGCAGAGATCTAGAGGATTAAGAGTAACTGTCTCGAGCTTCTTACTATCATACTTTAAGATTTGTTTGAATTCAACTTTCTGTTCCATTATTTACAACATGCACTTCTTTTGACTATATTTCTTTTATGGGATTCAACAACCCAATATCTGCACTCAGTTTGTACAAAGAGAGTAAAATCATCTACATACGTAATGAGCTTGTTTTGCATGCCAAAGCATATCCACTATCATGTGTATATAGGAATGGGCCAAGAACTCAACCCTGAGGAACACCTATCCTCATTAATGTGACCCTCAACAACAACTCTTAGCGATCTATTACTAAAAAAATCAATAAAGATTCTTTGAAAAGACCAACCGACTCCAAACTGTTTTGAGTTTGAAAATATGTTCCTCATATTTAACACGATAAAAGGCTATACAAAGTAACTGCCCTGGCGTTATAACCAATAAGGTTGGTTCTTTAATTAGGACATCTGTTCTTGGCTTGATTTCATCAGTAGTGAAAACTGAGCAGCCTGTCCCTGATATATCATACTCAAGCAAGGTTTATATGAAATTTCAAGGAGATAAAGGGCATTTTCAGTGATCTTTTGGACTGGATTTGTTTGATTTGTATAATAGTGGTTTCCTGTTCTTCCTCTGTTTGACAATCTAGTCAATATAATTGATAGGCGAATCCCTTCTTGTGTGGTAAGGTACCGAGTGAAAGACAAACCATGATTCAAAGATGATTGAATGGATAAAAGAATTGTAATAAATATACTTAACTTAGAACTTTTGCTAAGAGAGTTTATGCTTAAACTGAAAAAGAATAAAATTTAATAATAAAAGAAAGACTTACATGTACAACCCAGGAAAATAGTGGTGGACTACCCAAGAATCTACACTCTTTGGCGTATATACAACAGTTAATCTTTTACTTAAACCAAATGACTTTCTCACTCACTGTCCATAGGAAAAGGCAACCCATTTGGCTGATGTGTTTGACTGTAATCAGAATATTGAGAAAAGTGATTGTCCTAATTTTATGTTTCCCTGAGGGTAATATAACTGGTTTAGTTTTAACTCTCGTAAAATTGAAGTTCTCTTGATGGATCTTGATGCTTAGGGAGGTGAAGACCCTAATGGCAATCTTCCTTGGCTTTATATAAAGACTGCAGATTTCTTAGCTCCATATAATCTGTAATTTTGGCCAAGTTAGTAAAAAGAGGAACTTTTAGCAGTTGTTGGAGATTTGATAATGCATATGTGTTTGTGATGGCTCAAGTCTA
>NC_090767.1:29840975-29885810 GCF_036898095.1 Palaemon carinicauda
ATATAAATCAGGACTACATTTGATGGGTGAGGGAAATAATCTTGTATATAAAAGCTTTAGTGGCAAAAGATAGACAAACATTTGTATATTTTGAAATAATTAACATTAATTATAAAAGAAATCTGTATAAGGATTCACATAATTCGATGAAGGTTCCATTTTTGCAACGGATATAAATGATTTATATATATATATATATATATATATATATATATATATATATATATATATATATATATATATATATATATATACATACATATATATATATATATATATATATATATATATATATATATATATATATATATATATATATATATATATATATATATATATATATATATATATACATATAATTCTGGATAAAATTTTAACATGAAAACAGTAATAAAACTATCACTTTTTTATCTGAAGTAATATTCAGTCCAGATGACATAAGACTTGATGAAATATGCAAAGTGAAAGAAAGAGTTCTCATTTTCACTACAGGTTGAAAATGAAGAGAAAAAAAGGCTTTCAAAGCATTCAAATAGATCCAAACATATGTAAATAAATCCTTGAGATATTTTATACAAAGACCATCCTTTAAGTTTCACTCATAAAATATATTTGGAAGACCTACCTTTCTATCTCTCCTTGAAGAAGGCAGCATCGGAATTTGAAGGAAGCAAATTATCGCCAGAGGGATATGTGTCTGCTTGTCGTATAAAATAAAAATAATATATATTTTCGTAATCTGACTCAAGCACTAATGATTTTCTCTCACTTTTTCATAATGTTATATTTATAAACACATTTTTCACATTCTAAGTTAGATCTTAGTTATCAGCCCATGTTACACCAAACGAATATAAAAACCGCCGTAAGGTATCGATGTGAAACACTAAATGATACTAAAATGATTCCCTTTACAAATATAAGCCAAGAGTCAAGTTCTGTGACGTCACAACACAGGATATCAAAGATAAGACGTCAGCTGCATCCTGCCCAGCCCGTCTCCCAAACTCCACCTCAACAACAAACATCGTCCAGTGTTGTTATCTGATGACAACACTATAATACTAATAAAGCATCAAACTTCATTAAAGATATTCACAATTAGGAAAGGTTGTCGAATGCAGGACAAAGGTCTCAGACATGTTAGTACACTTTCGTCTGTTTATGTTCTTTTTATACCAATTCATATCTGCATATATTTATTCATGGATTATTATTTGTTTTTATCATCATCATCCATGATTAGTCAAATGCAGGACAAAGGCCTCAGACATGTTTGTCCATTTCCTTCTGTTTATGGTCTTTTGATGCCAGTTCATATATGCAAATTTTTTTTTACGTATTATTATTTGTTTTCCTCATCATCATGCATGATCAGTCGAATGCAGGACAAAGGCCTCAGACATGTTAGTCCACTTCCGTCTGTTTATGGTCTTTTGATGCCAGTTTTATCTTCATATTTTTATACATGGATTATTATTTGTTTTCTTCACCATCATCCATGATTAGTGGAATGCAGGACAAAGGACTCAGACATGTTAGTCCACTTCCGTCAGTTTATGGTCTTTTGATGCCAGTTCATATCTTCGTATTTTTATTCATAGATTATTATTTGTTTTCTTCACCATCATCCATGATTAGTCGGATGCAGGACAAAGGCCTCAGACATGTTTCTCCACTTCCTTCTGTTTATGTTCTTTTTATGCCATTTCATATCTGCATATTTTTATTCATGGATTATAACTTGTTTTCCTCACCATCATCTATGATTAGTGGAATGCAGGACAAAGGCCTCAGACATGTTAGTCCACTTCCGTCTGTTTATGGTCTTTTGATGCCAGTTCATATATGCAAGTTTTTATTCAGGGATTATTATTCGTTTTCATCATCATAGTCCATGATTAGTCGAATACAGGACAAAGGCCTCAGAACTGTTGGTCCACTTCCTTCTGTTTATGTTTTTTTTATGCCAGTTTTATCTTCATATTTTTATTCATAGATTATTACTTGTTTTCTTCACCATCATCAATAATTAGTCGAACGCAGGACAAAGGCCTTAGATATGTTAGTCCACTTCCTTCTGTTCATGGTCTTTTTATGCCAGTTCATAATTGCATATTCTTTTTCAGGGATTATTATTCATTTTCCTCATCATCATCCATTATTAGTCGAATGCCGGACAAAGGCCTCGGACATGTTAGTCCACTTCCTCCTGTTTAAGGTCTTTTGATACCATTCCATATCTGCAAGTTTTTATTCATGGATTATTATTCGTTTTTATCATCATAATACATGATTAGTCGAATGCAGGACAAAGGCCTCAGACCTGTTAGTCCAATTCCTTCTGTTTTTGTTCTTTTTATGCCAGTTCATATCTGCATATTTTTATTCATGGATTATTTTTTGTTTTCCTCACCATCATCCATGATTAGTGGAATGCAGGACAAAAGCCTCAGACATGTTAGTCCACTTCCTTCTGTTTATGGTCTTTTGATGCCAGTTCATATCTTCGTATTTTTATTCATAGATTATTATTTGTTTTCTTCACCATCATCCATGATTAGTCGGATGCAGGACAAAGGCCTCAGACATGTTTCTCCACTTCCTTCTGTTTATGTTCTTTTTATGCCATTTCATATCTGCATATTTTTATTCATGGATTATAACTTGTTTTCCTCACCATCATCTATGATTAGTGGAATGCAGGACAAAGGCCTCAGACATGTAAGTCCACTTCCGTCTGTTTATGGTCTTTTGATGCCAGTTCATATCTGCAAGTTTTTATTCATGGATTAAAACTTGTTTTCCTCACCATCATCCAGGATTAGTCAAATACAGGACTAAGGCCTCAGATATGTTAGTCCCCTTCCTTCTGTTTATGGTGTTTAGAGGCCAGTTCATATCTGCATGTTTTTATTCTGGGATTATTATTCGTTTTCATCATCATAGTCTATGATAAATCGAATGCAGGACATAGGCCTCAGACATGTTAGTCCACTTCCTTCTGTTTGTGGTCTTTTGATGCCAGTCCATATCTGCAAATTTTTATTGATGGATTATTATTTGTTTTCTTCACCATCACTCATGATCAGTCGAATCTAGGACAAAGGCCTCAGACAAGTTAGTTCACTTCCTTTTTTTATGGTGTTTTGATGCCAGTTCATATCTGCAAGTTTTTATTCAGGGGTTATTATTCGTTTTTATCATCATAGTCCATAATTAATTGAATGCAGGACATAGGCCTCAGACATGTTAGTCCACTTCCTTCTGTTTGTGGTCTTTTGATGCCAGTTCATAACTGCAAATTTTTATTTAGGGATTATTATTTCTTTTTATAATTCCAGTCTACTGGAAGCGTTTTGAACATTATAGATGTATTCTGAACAATTATCTGTTTGTAATTTTAGTCATCTGGAAGCGTTTTGAACACTATAGCTGCATTCTGAATAATGGTGTTTCTGTAATTCCAGTCTACTGGAAGCGTTTTGAACATTATAGATGCATTCTGAACAAAGATGTTTCTGTAATTTGTCTTTTTTAAACGTTTTTAAAGTCATAGATGCATTCTGGACTATGATGTATCTGTAGGTTTAGGCTTCTGGAAGCGTTAAGAACATTAAATATTCTTTCTGAGCAATTATTTTTTTCTGTAATTTCAGTTTTCTTGAAGCGTTTGGAACATTATAGATGCATTCAAAACAATGACCTTTCTGTATTTTTTGTCTTGTGAGAACCTTTTGAATGTTATAGATGCATTCAGAACAATGATGTTTCTGTATTTTCAGTCTTCTGGAAGCGTTTTGAACATTATAGATGTATCCTAAGCATAAATCTTTCCGTAACTTTAGTACTTTGGAAGCATTTTGAAAATAATACATGCTTTCTGAAGAAAAATGCTTTTATAATTTATGTCTTCTCGAAGAGTTTTTAACAATATAGATGCTTTCTGAGCAATGGTGTTTTTGTAATTTTAATTTTCTGGAAGCATTTTGAACAATATAAATTCATTCTGAACAATGATGTTTCTGTATCTTCATCCTTCCGGAAGCTTTTGAGCATGGTAGATGCATTTTGAACAATGATTTTCACGTAATTTTAATCTTTTCGAAACCTTTTAAACATTATAGATGCATTTTTGGACAACAATTTTTCCGTAATTTTACTTTTCTGAAAACGTTTTGAATATTACAGGTATATTCTGAGCACTAATGTTTTTGTAATTTTAGTTTTCTTGAAGTGTTTTGAACACAATAGATATTTTCTGACCAATTATGTTTTTGTAATTTTAGTATTTTTGGAAATGTTTTGAGCATTATAGATGCCTACTGAACAATGTTGTTTCTGTAATTTCAGTCTTCTTGAAGCGTTTTGAACATTATAGAAGCATTGTGAATAATAAGGTTTCTGTAAGTTGAGTCTTCTGGAAGCACTTTGAATATTACAGATACATTCTGAGCACTGTTTTTTTAACTCTATTCTTCTTCTTGAAGTGTTTTGATCACAAAGATATTTTCTGAGCAATTATGTTTTTGTAATTTTAGTATCCCGGAAACGTTTAGAGCATTATAGATACCTTCCGAACAATGTTTTTTTTTTTTTGTAATTTCAGTATTCTGAAATTCTGATATTACAGATGCATTCTGGACTATTATGTTTCTATAATTCTAGTCGTCTGGAAGGCTTTTGGACACTAAAGATATATTCTGAGCACTGATGTTTTTTTTTAATTCTAGTCTTCTTGAAGTGTTTTGAGCACAATAGATATTTTCTGAGCAATTATATTTTTGTAATTTCAGTATTCTGGAAACGTTTTGAGCATTATAGATGCCATCCGAACAATGTTGTTTCGGTAATTTCAGTCTTCTAGAAGCGTTTTGAACATTATAGATGCATTTTGAACAATGATGTTTACTGTAATTTCATTCTTCTTGAAGAGTTTTGAACATTATAGATGTATTCTGAATAATGATGTTTGTGTAATTTCAGTATTCTGAAAGCGTTTTCGGTATTATAGAAGCCTTCCGAATAATGATATTTCTGTAATTTCCGTCTTCTGTAAGCGTTTTGAACATTATACATGCATTTTGAATATAAGTCTTCTGGAAGCTTTTTTAATGTTAGATATGCTCTCTAAACAATGGTGTTTCTGTAATTTAGGTCTTCTGGAAGCGTTTTGAACAATATATTGGAATTCAGGACAATGCGGTTTCTAAAATTTTAGTATTCTGGAAAGGTTTTGAACATTATAGATGCCTTCTGGGCAATAAGGTTTTTGTAATTTCAGTCTTCTGGAAGCATTTTGAACATTATAGATAGTTCTGAACTATGATGTTTCTGTATTTCAGTCTTCTGGAAGCGTTTTCAACATTATGGATGCATTCTGGACAATGATATTTCTTTAAGTTCTGTCTTGTGGAAGCGTTTTGAACAACACAGATATATTCTGAACAATAATGTTTCCTTGATTTAATATTCTAGGAGCGTTTTGAACTATCTAGATGCATTCTGAACAAGATTTTTTCTCTAATTTAAGTCTTCTGGAGGCGTCTTGAACAATATAGATGCATTCTGAACCATGATTTTTCTCTAATTTCAGTCTTCTGTAAGTGCTTCGACAATATACAGTAGATGTATTCTGAACTATAATGTTTTTGTAATTTCAGTCTTCTGGAAGCGTTTTGAATATTATCGAAGCAATGTGAACATGAATGTTTCTGTGTTTTCAGTCTTCTGGAAGCATTTTAAACATCATAGCTGATTTCTGAACAATGTTTTTTTCTGTAATTTCATGTTGATTGAAGCTTTTTGAACATTATATGTGCATTATGAACAAAGCTATTTCTGTAATCTCAATAGAGTTTTGCATTCATTTTATTCAACTGGAAGCGATTTAAATGTCCCAGATGCTGTCTCAATAGAGTTTTTGCATTCATTTTATTCATCTGGGAGCGATTTAAATGTCCCAGATGCTGTCTCAATAGAGTTTTTGTATTCATTTTATTCATCTAGAAGCGATTTAAATGTCCCAGATGCTGTCTCAATAGAGTTTTTGATTCATTTTATTCATCTGGAAGCGATTTAAATGTCCCAGGTGCTGTCTCAACAGAGTTTTTGCATTCATTTTATTCATCTGGAAGCGATTTAAATGTCCCAGATGCTGTCTCAATAGAGTTTTTGCATTCATTCTATTCATCTGAAAGCGATTTAAATGTCCCAGATGCTGTCTCAACAGAGTTTTTGCATTCATTTTATTCATCTGGAAGCCATTTAAATGTCCCAGATGCTGTCTCAACAGAGTTTTTGCATCCATTTTATTCATCTGGAAGCCATTTAAATGTCCCAGATGCTGTCTCAACAGAGTTTTTGCATTCATTTTATTCATCTGGAAGCCATTTAAATGTCCCAGATGCTGTCTCAACAGAGTTTTTGCATTCATTTTATTCATCTAGAAGCGATTTAAATGTCCCAGATGCTGTCTCAACAGAGTTTTTGCATTCATTTTATTCATCTGGAAGGGATTTAAATGTCCCAGATGCATTCTCAACAGAGTTTTTGCATTGATTTTATTCATCTGGAAGCGATTTAACCCTGGATAGGTACGCTCCTCGGACACCCCTTTAAGGGTATACTCGGACGCGAACGACCCCGACGCCAAAAAAAAATTCTTGAAAAATCAGTTTTTGCAGTAACCTCCTTTTTTCTTTTGTCAAAAAAAACTTCAATGAATGCTTAAAACAACTGTAAAGATAAATACTACTCATCTGCAGAAAAACTATTTATTATAAATATTTTAAAAAATTAAGTAGAAAAAAAAAAGACCTGACATAAAAATTCATAAAAAAAAGTTTATACATATATACACAAATCCTTTTATGAATTGATTCTTGAATGTTTAGGACACATCTTGATGTATTTTGGATGAAGTCAGACCCATGGAGGTGAAGATCTGAAATGAGAAAAAAAGGGTAACTTTTTTTGGCCAAAAAAATTTGTCCAAATTTCATGAATTTTTTTGGGTACCCAAATGAAATAGGAAGTGGCTAATTTTTTTAGGGAATAAACATATGTTATCCTAAAATAGAAATATGTCAAAAAATCTTCATTATTTTGTAAATTACATTTATATCAGGGGCCATATCTAAAGGTAATTTTTTGAGTACTTAGAAATTTCGTAAAAAAATACATATATTTAATATATAATATGATATTTATGCAGGTAAAAATATACCAAAATATCACAAGTTCTATAGGGAACAAAAACATATATAGATAGGGCAACTTACGCTTCGGATATGTCCACAAAATGGCCGCCAACCACACTGATTCAGACTCCCTAATCTGCCACTTGAAATGTAGGAAGGGTATGTCAATTTCAAGGTGTTATTTACTAATCTAATTATTATTGGATATGCATAAAAATTGTATGGTGGGTTTCTGGATAATTGTCGATTATTTTACGACTATAAAATTAAAATTCTGACCAAAAATAAATTTTTTGAAGGGAAATAAAATCGAAAAAAAAAAATGTAAAACAATATAATATTTTAGCTAAAAAAATTTGATGATATTCAATCACAATAGAAGTAAACAAAATTTTCCGACAAATACACATCTAGAGGAATCATTACTCTGTGATAGTTCCTTAGTACGTAGTAATTTTGAAAGAATTGGGAAAAAACGGAAAAATGGCAATCACCGGAAAATCGAACACATACCTATATATACGCCATATCTGGCTAAAAAAAAGATAGGCATGGGTAGCCAGATCATCTAGAAACACTTTCCAACTCTATAAAAATATAAGTTTTGCGACACTACTTGCCAATTCCTTACGGTAACATGACTAAGCAAAAAAATGCAAAATCAATAAAAAGGGGCACTCGCGGAAAAATGGCTAACATTCTAATATAAGGCGTTTCAGAAAAAAAGAATTCAGCCACGTGCTAGGCAAACCATCAAGGCACATTTTCCGACAAATAAACATCTAAATGAATCATTACTCTGTGATAGTTCCTTAGTACGTAGTAATTTTGAAAGAAATGGGAAAAAACGAAAAAATGGCAATCACAGGAAAATCGAACACATACTTATATATACGCCATATCTGGCTAAAAAAAAAAGATAGGCATGGGTAGCCAGATCATCTAGAAACACTTACCAACACTATAAAATTATAAGTTTTGCGACACTACTTGCCAATTCCTTACGGTAACATGACTAAGCAAAAAATGCAAAACAAATAAAAAGGGGCACTCGTGGAAAAATGGCCATTCTAATATACGGCATTTCAGAAAAAAAAAAATTTCATCCACGTGCTAGGCAAACCATCAAGGCACATTTTCCGACAAATAAACATATAAATGAATCATTACTCTGTGATAGTTCCTTAGTACGTAGTAATTTTGAAAGAAATGGGAAAAAACGAAAAAATGGCAATCACAGGAAAATCGAACACATACTTATATATACGCCATATCTGGCTAAAAAAAAATAGGCATGGGTAGCCAGATCATCTAGAAACACTTTCCAACACTATAAAAATATAAGTTTTGCGACACTACTTGCCAATTCCTTACGGTAACATGACTAAGCAAAAAAATGCAAAACAAATAAAAAGGAGCACTCGCGGAAAAATGCCCGACATTCTAATATACGGCATCTCAGATAAAAAAAAAAGACATGCACGTGTTAGCCCAACCATCAAGGCACACTTTCTAACACATAAACATGAAAAAAAAAATGAATAATATACGGTAATTCCTTACTACGTAGTAATTTTTACAAATATTGAAAAAAAACAGAAATTGGTAACCGCAGTTAAATACCCAATATACCAATAACTATGTCGTATCTGACAAAAACAAAGTCACGCATGGGTAGCCAGATCATTTAGACACACTTTCCAACACTAAACAAGCAAAAGTTTTACGACACTATTTGGCAATATCTTACGGAAAAATGACTTGGCAAAAAAATGAAAAAAAAATGAAAAAGGGGCACTCGCGGTAAAATGGTCCTCGTGGTGATGAACGACATTTTAACTAAAAAAAAATCATGCACATGGTAGCTAAACAATCCACCAAGACTTTCCACCACTGATAACCTATACAAGTTGCACCATTCTACAACAATTTCATAATACGTAATAACTTTGATAATTATGCAAATTACCTTAGAAGGGTAAACTCGGTCGCGCTCGACCCCGACGCGTCTCAGAAATCGGGGAAGGAGTACAGCTACAGCAATGCACATCTGGACACTAATAGAGCGTGTAGGGGAGACACCTCCTGCAGGTCGATCACCCACAAATTCAGTCACGGGGGTGAGTCACGTGAGAAAAACCTGTTTTTTTTTTACGCTCAGGGTCGCGAACGACCCACCGTACCTATCCAAGGTTAAATGTCCCAGATGCTGTCTCAACAGAGTTTTTGCATTCATTTTATTCATCTGGAAGGGGTTTAAATGTCCCATATGCTGTCTCAACAGAGTTTTTGCATTCATTTTATTCATCTGGAAGCGATTTAAATGTCCCAGATGCTGTCTCAACAGAGTTTTTGCATTCATTTTATTCATCTGGAAGCGATTTAAATGTCCCAGATGCTGTCTCAACAGAGTTTTTGCATTTATTTTATTCAACTGGAAACAATTTAAATGTTTCAGATGCTGTCTCCACAGAGTTTTTGCATTCATTTTATTCATCTGGAAGCGATTTAAATGTCTCAGATGCTGTCTCAACAGAGTTTTTGCATTCATTTTATTCAACTGAAAGCGATTTAAATGTCTCAGATGATTTCTCAATAGAGTTTTTGCATTCATTTTATTCATCTGGAAGCGACTTAAATGTCCCAGATGCTGTCTCAATAGAGTTTTGGCATTCATTTTATTCATCTGGGAGGGATTTAAATGTCCCAAATGTTGTCTCAATAGAGTTTTTGTATTCATTTTATTCATCTGGAAGCGATTTAAATGTCCCAGATGCTGTCTCAATAGAGTTTTTGCATTCATTTTATTCATCTGGAAGCGATTTAAATGTCCCAGATGTTGTCTCAATAGAGTTTTTGCATCCATTTTATTCATCTGGAAGAGATTTAAATGTCCCAGATGTTGTCTCAATAGAATTTTTGCATTCATTTTATTCAACTGGAAGCAATTTAAATGTCCCAGATGCGGTCTCAACACAGTTTTTGCATTCATTTTATTCATCTGGAAGCGATTTAAATGTCCCAGATGCTGTCTCAATAGAGTTTTTGCATTCATTTTATTCATCTGGAAGGGATTTAAATGTCCCAGATGTTTTCTCAATAGAGTTTTTGCATTCATTTTATTCATCTGGAAGGGATTTAAATGTCCCAGATTCTGTCTCAATAGAGTTTTTGCATTCATTTTATTCATCTGGAAGAGATTTAAATGTCCCAGATGTTGTCTCAATAGAGTTTTTGCATTCATTTTATTCAACTGGAAGCGATTTAAATGTCCCAGATGCTGTTACAACACAGTTTTTGCATTCATTTTATTCATCTGGAAGCGATTTAAATGTCTCAGATGCTGTCTCAACACAGTTTTTGCATTCATTT
Organism: Palaemon carinicauda; assembly: GCF_036898095.1. NCBI lineage: Eukaryota > Metazoa > Arthropoda > Malacostraca > Decapoda > Palaemonidae > Palaemon > Palaemon carinicauda. The sequence goes on from NC_090767.1 coordinate 29,851,550, forward strand.
TCTTCATCTGGAAGCGATTTAAATGTCTCAGATGGTGTCTCAATAGAGTTTTTGCATTCATTTTATTCATCTTGAAGAGATTTAAATGTCCCAGATGCTGTCTCAATAGAGTTTTTGCATTCATTTTATTCATCTGGAAGGGATTTAATTGTCCCAGATGTCTCAATAGAGTTTTTGCATTCATTTTATTCATCTGGAAGGGATTTAAATGTCCCATATGTTGTCTCAATAGAGTTTTTGCATTCATTTTATTCATCTGGATGCAATTTAAATGTCTCAGATGGTGTCTTAATAGAGTTTTTGCATTCATATTAATTATCTGGAAGGGATTTAAATTTCCCAGATGTTGTCTCAATAGAGTTTTTGCATTCATTTTATTCAACTGGAAGCGATTTAAATGACCCAGATGCTGTCTCAACACAGTTTTTGCATTCATTTTATTCATCTGGAAGCGATTTAAATGTCCTAGATGTTGTCTCATTAGAGTTTTTGCATCCATTTTATTCATCTGGAAGAGATTTAAATGTCCCATATGTTGTCTCAATAGAATTTTTGCATTCATTTTATTCAACTGGAAGCGATTTAAATGTCCCAGATGCTGTCTCAACACAGTTTTTGCATTCATTTTATTCATCTGAAAGCGATTTAAATGTCCCAGATGCTGTCTCAACAGAGTTTTAGCATTCATTTTATTCATCTGGAAGCGATTTAAATGTCCCAGATGCTGTCTCAATAGAGTTTTTGCAATCATTTTATTCATCTGGAAGGGATTTAAATGTCCCAGATGTTGTCTCAATAGAGTTTTTGCATTCATTTTATTCATCTGGAAGGGATTTAAATGTCCCAGATTCTGTCTCAATAGAGTTTTTGCATTCATTTTATTCATCTGGAAGATATTTTAATGTCCCAGATGATGTCTCAATAGAGTTTTTGTATTCATTTTATTAAACTAGGAGCGATTTAAATGTCCCAGATGCTGTTACAACACAGTTTTTGCATTCATTTCATTCATCTGGAAGCGATTTAAATGTCCCAGATGCTGTCTCAACACAGTTTTTGCATTCATTTTATTCATCTGGAAGCGATTTAAATGTCTCAGATGGTGTCTCAATAGAGTTTTTGCATTAATTTTATTCATCTTGAAGTGATTTAATTGTCCCAGATGTCTCAATAGAGTTTTTGCATTCATTTTATTCATCTGGAAGGGATTTAAATGTCCCATATGTTGTCTCAATAGAGTTTTTGCATTCATTTTATTCATCTGGATGCAATTTAAATGTCTCAGATGGTGTCTCAATAGAGTTTTTGCATCCATTTTATTCATCTGTAAGAGATTTAAATGTCCCAGATGTTGTCTCAATAGAATTTTTGCATTCATTTTATTCAACTGGAATCAATTTAAATGTCCCAGATGCTGTCTCAACACAGTTTTTGCATTCATTTTATTTATCTGGAAGCGATTTAAATGTCCCAGATGCTGTCTCAACAGAGTTTTTGCATTAATTTTTTTCATCTGGAAGCGATTTAAATGTCCCAGATGCTGTCTCAATAGAATTTTTGCATTCATTTTATTCATCTGGAAGCGATTTAAATGTCCCACATGTTGTCTCAATAGAGTTTTTGCATTCATTTTATTCATCTGGAAGGGATTTAAATGTCACAGATTCTGTCTCAATAGAGTTTTTGCATTCATTTTATTCATCTGGAAGAGATTTAAATGTCCCAGATGTTGTCTCAATAGAGTTTTTGCATTCATTTTATTCAACTGGAAGCGATTTAAATGTCCCAAATGCTGTCTCAATAGAGATTTTGCATTCATTTTATTCATCTGCAAGGAATTTAAATGTCCCAGATGTTGTTACAACACAGTTTTTGCATTCATTTTATTCATCTGGAAGCAATTTAAATGTCCCAGATGCTGTCTCAACACAGTTTTTGCATTCATTTTATTCATCTGGAAGCGATTTAAATGTCTCAGATGGTGTCTCAATAGAGTTTTTGCATTCATTTTATTCATCTTGAAGCGATTTAAATGTCCCAGATGCTGTTTCAATAGTTTTTGCATTCATTTTATTCATCTGGAAGAGATTTAAATGTCCCAGATGTTGTCTCAATAGAATTTTTGCATTCATTTTATTCAACTGGAAGCAATTTAAATGTCCTAGATGCTTTCTCAACACAGTTTTTGCATTCATTTTATTCATCTAGAAGCGATTTAAATGTCTCAGATGCTGTCTCAATAGAGTTTTTGCATTCATTTTATTCATCTGGAAGCGATTTAAATGTCCCAAATGCTGTCTCAATAGAGATTTTGCATTCATTTTATTCATCTGGAAGGAATTTAAATGTCCCAGATGTTGTCTCAATAGAGTTTTTGCATTCATTTTATTCATCTGGAAGGGATTTAAATGTCCCAGATTCTGTCTCAATAGAGTTTTTGCATTCATTTTATTCATCTGGAAGAGATTTAAATGTCCCAGATGTTGTCTCAATAGAGTTTTTGCATTCATTTTATTCATCTGGAAGCGATTTAAATGTCCCAAATGCTGTCTCAAAAGAGATTTTGCATTCATTTTATTCATCTGCAAGGAATTTAAATGTCCCAGATGTTGTCTCAATAGAGTTTTTGCATTCATTTTATTCATCTGGAAGGGATTTAAATGTCCCAGATTCTGTCTCAATAGAGTTTTTGCATTCATTTTATTCATCTGGAAGAGATTTAAATGTCCCAGATGTTGTCTCAAGAGAGTTTTTGCATTCATTTTATTCAACTGGAAGCGATTTAAATGTCCCAGATGCTGTTACAACAGAGTTTTTGCATTCATTTAATTCATCTGGAAGCGATTTAAATGTCCCAGATGCTGTCTCAACACAGTTTTTGCATTCATTTTATTCATCTGGAAGCGATTTAAATGTCTCAGATGGTGTCTCAATAAAGTTTTTGCATTCATTTTATTCATCTTGAAGCGATTTAAATGTCCCAGATGCATTCTCAATAGAGTTTTTGCATTCATTTTATTCATCTGGAAGGGATTTAATTGTCCCAGATGTCTCAATAGAGTTTTTGCATTCATTTTATTCATCTGGAAGCGATTTAAATGTCTCAGATGGTGTCTCAATAGAGTATTTGCATTAATTTTATTCATCTGGAAGGGATTTAAATTTCCCAGATGTTGTCTCAATAGAGTTTTTGCATTCATTTTATTCAACTGGAAGCGATTTAAATGACCCAGATGCTGTCTCAACATAGTTTTTGCATTCATTTTATTCATCTGGAAGCGATTTAAATGTCTCAGATGGTGTCTCAATAGAATTTTTGCATTTATTTTATTCATCTGGAAGGGATTTAAATGTCCCAGATGTTGTCTCAATAGAGTTTTTGCATTCATTTTATTCAACTGGAAGCAATTTAAATGTCAAAGATGCTTTATCAATAGAGTTTTTGCATTCATTTTATTCATCTGGAAGGGATTTAAATGTCCCAGATGCTGTCTCAACACAGTTTTTGCATTCATTTTATTCATCTGGAAGCGATTTAAATGTCCCAGATGCTGTCTCAACAGAGTTTTTGCATTCATTTTATTCAACTGGAAGCAATTTAAATGTCACAGATGCTTTATCAATAGAGTTTTTGCATTCATTTTATTCATCTGGAAGGGATTTAAATGTCCCAGATGTTGTCTCAATAGAGTTTTTGCATTTATTTTATTCATCTGGAAGCGATTTAAAGGTCCCAGATGCTTTATCAATAGAGTTTTTGCATTCATTTTATTCATCTGGAAGGTATTTAAATGTCCCAGATGTTGTCTCAATAGAGTTTTTGCATTCATTTTATTCATCTGGAAGCGATTTAAATGAACCAGATACTGTCTCAATACAGTTTTTGCATTCAATTTATTCAACTGGAAGCGATTTAAAAGTCTCAGATGCTGTCTCAATAGAGTTTTTGCATTCATTTTATTCAACTGGAAGCGATTTAAATGACCCAGATGCTGTCTCAACACAGTTTTTGCATCCATTTTATTCATCTGGAAGAGATTTAAATGTCCCAGATGTTGTCTCAATAGAATTTTTGCATTCATTTTATTCAACTGGAAGCAATTTAAATGTCCCAGATGCTGTCTCAATAGAGTTTTTGCATTCATTTAATTCATCTGGAAGCAATTTAAATGTCCCAGATGCTGTCTCAACACAGTTTTTGCATTCATTTTATTCATCTGGAAGCGATTTAAATGTCTCAGATGGTGTCTCAATAAAGTTTTTGCATTCATTTTATTCATCTTGAAGCGATTTAAATGTCCCAGATGCATTCTCAATAGAGTTTTTGCATTCATTTTATTCATCTGGAAGGGATTTAATTGTCCCAGATGTCTCAATAGAGTTTTTGCATTCATTTTATTCATCTGGAAGCGATTTAAATGTCTCAGATGGTGTCTCAATAGAGTATTTGCATTAATTTTATTCATCTGGAAGGGATTTAAATTTCCCAGATGTTGTCTCAATAGAGTTTTTGCATTCATTTTATTCAACTGGAAGCGATTTAAATGACCCAGATGCTGTCTCAACATAGTTTTTGCATTCATTTTCTTCATCTGGAAGCGATTTAAATGTCCCAGATGCTGTCTCAACAGAGTTTTTGCATTCATTTTCTTCATCTGGAAGCGATTTAAATGTCCCAGATGCTGTCTCAACACAGTTTTTAAATTCATTTTATTCATCTGGAAGCGATTTAAATGTCTCAGATGGTGTCTCAATAGAATTTTTGCATTTATTTTATTCATCTGGAAGGGATTTAAATGTCCCAGATGTTGTCTCAATAGAGTTTTTGCATTAATTTTATTCAACTGGAAGCAATTTAAATGTCAAAGATGCTTTATCAATAGAGTTTTTGCATTCATTTTATTCATCTGGAAGGGATTTAAATGTCCCAGATGCTGTCTCAACACAGTTTTTGCATTCATTTTATTCATCTGGAAGCGATTTAAATGTCCCAGATGCTGTCTCAACAGAGTTTTTGCATTCATTTTATTCAACTGGAAGCAATTTAAATGTCACAGATGCTTTATCAATAGAGTTTTTGCATTCATTTTATTCATCTGGAAGGGATTTAAATGTCCCAGATGTTGTCTCAATAGAGTTTTTGCATTTATTTTATTCATCTGGAAGCGATTTAAAGGTCCCAGATGCTTTATCAATAGAGTTTTTGCATTCATTTTATTCATCTGGAAGGTATTTAAATGTCCCAGATGTTGTCTCAATAGAGTTTTTGCATTCATTTTATTCATCTGGAAGCGATTTAAATGTCCCAGATACTGTCTCAATACAGTTTTTGCATTCAATTTATTCAACTGGAAGCGATTTAAAAGTCTCAGATGCTGTCTCAATAGAGTTTTTGCATTCATTTTATTCAACTGGAAGCGATTTAAATGACCCAGATGCTGTCTCAACACAGTTTTTGCATCCATTTTATTCATCTGGAAGAGATTTAAATGTCCCAGATGTTGTCTCAATAGAATTTTTGCATTCATTTTATTCAACTGGAAGCAATTTAAATGTCCCAGATGCTGTCTCAATAGAGTTTTTGCATTCATTTTATTCATCTGGAAGCGATTTAAATGTCCCAGATGCTGTCTCAATAGAGTTTTTGCATTCATTTTATTCATCTGGAATAGATTTAAATGTCCCAGATGTTGTCTCAATAGAGTTTTTGCATTCATTTTATTCAACTGGAAGCGATTTAAATATCCCAGATGTTGTTACAACACAGTTTTTGCATTCATTTTATTCATCTGGAAGCGATTTAAATGTCCCAGATGCTGTCTCAACACAGTTTTTGCATTCATTTTATTCATCTGGAAGCGATTTAAATGTCCCATATGCTGTCTCAACACAGTTTTTGCATTAATTTTATTCATCTGGAAGCGATTTAAATGTCCCTGATGCTGTCTCAATAGAGTTTTTGCATTCATTTTATTCATCTGGAAGGGATTTAATTGTCCCAGATGTCTCAATAGAGTTTTTGCATTCATTTCATTCATCTGGAAGGGATTTAAATGTCCCATATGTTGTCTCAATAGAGTTTTTGCATTCATTTTATTCATCTGGAAGCGATTTAAATGTCTCAGATGGTGTCTCAATAGAGTTTTTGCATTCATTTTATTCATCTTGAAGCGATTTAAATGTCCCAGATGCTGTTTCAATAGAGTTTTTGCATTCATTTTATTCATCTGGAAGAGATTTAAATGTCCCAGATGTTGTCTCAATAGAATTTTTGCATTCATTTTATTCAACTGGAAGCAATTTAAATGTCCTAGATGCTTTCTCAACACAGTTTTTGCATTCATTTTATTCATCTAGAAGCGATTTAAATGTCTCAGATGGTGTCTCAATAGAGTTTTTGTATTCATTTTATTAAACTAGGAGCGATTTAAATGTCCCAGATGCTGTTACAACACAGTTTTTGCATTCATTTCATTCATCTGGAAGCGATTTAAATGTCCCAGATGCTGTCTCAACACAGTTTTTGCATTCATTTTATTCATCTGGAAGCGATTTAAATGTCTCAGATGGTGTCTCAATAGAGTTTTTGCATTAATTTTATTCATCTTGAAGTGATTTAATTGTCCCAGATGTCTCAATAGAGTTTTTGCATTCATTTTATTCATCTGGAAGGGATTTAAATGTCCCATATGTTGTCTCAATAGAGTTTTTGCATTCATTTTATTCATCTGGATGCAATTTAAATGTCTCAGATGGTGTCTCAATAGAGTTTTTGCATCCATTTTATTCATCTGTAAGAGATTTAAATGTCCCAGATGTTGTCTCAATAGAATTTTTGCATTCATTTTATTCAACTGGAATCAATTTAAATGTCCCAGATGCTGTCTCAACACAGTTTTTGCATTCATTTTATTTATCTGGAAGCGATTTAAATGTCCCAGATGCTGTCTCAACAGAGTTTTTGCATTAATTTTTTTCATCTGGAAGCGATTTAAATGTCCCAGATGCTGTCTCAATAGAATTTTTGCATTCATTTTATTCATCTGGAAGCGATTTAAATGTCCCACATGTTGTCTCAATAGAGTTTTTGCATTCATTTTATTCATCTGGAAGGGATTTAAATGTCACAGATTCTGTCTCAATAGAGTTTTTGCATTCATTTTATTCATCTGGAAGAGATTTAAATGTCCCAGATGTTGTCTCAATAGAGTTTTTGCATTCATTTTATTCAACTGGAAGCGATTTAAATGTCCCAAATGCTGTCTCAATAGAGATTTTGCATTCATTTTATTCATCTGCAAGGAATTTAAATGTCCCAGATGTTGTTACAACACAGTTTTTGCATTCATTTTATTCATCTGGAAGCAATTTAAATGTCCCAGATGCTGTCTCAACACAGTTTTTGCATTCATTTTATTCATCTGGAAGCGATTTAAATGTCTCAGATGGTGTCTCAATAAAGTTTTTGCATTCATTTTATTCATCTTGAAGCGATTTAAATGTCCCAGATGCTGTTTCAATAGTTTTTGCATTCATTTTATTCATCTGGAAGAGATTTAAATGTCCCAGATGTTGTCTCAATAGAGTTTTTGCATTCATTTTATTCATCTGGAAGCGATTTAAATGTCCCAAATGCTGTCTCAATAGAGATTTTGCATTCATTTTATTCATCTGGAAGGAATTTAAATGTCCCAGATGTTGTCTCAATAGAGTTTTTGCATTCATTTTATTCATCTGGAAGGGATTTAAATGTCCCAGATTCTGTCTCAATAGAGTTTTTGCATTCATTTTATTCATCTGGAAGAGATTTAAATGTCCCAGATGTTGTCTCAATAGAGTTTTTGCATTCATTTTATTCATCTGGAAGCGATTTAAATGTCCCAAATGCTGTCTCAAAAGAGATTTTGCATTCATTTTATTCATCTGCAAGGAATTTAAATGTCCCAGATGTTGTCTCAATAGAGTTTTTGCATTCATTTTATTCATCTGGAAGGGATTTAAATGTCCCAGATTCTGTCTCAATAGAGTTTTTGCATTCATTTTATTCATCTGGAAGAGATTTAAATGTCCCAGATGTTGTCTCAAGAGAGTTTTTGCATTCATTTTATTCAACTGGAAGCGATTTAAATGTCCCAGATGCTGTTACAACAGAGTTTTTGCATTCATTTAATTCATCTGGAAGCGATTTAAATGTCCCAGATGCTGTCTCAACACAGTTTTTGCATTCATTTTATTCATCTGGAAGCGATTTAAATGTCTCAGATGGTGTCTCAATAAAGTTTTTGCATTCATTTTATTCATCTTGAAGCGATTTAAATGTCCCAGATGCATTCTCAATAGAGTTTTTGCATTCATTTTATTCATCTGGAAGGGATTTAATTGTCCCAGATGTCTCAATAGAGTTTTTGCATTCATTTTATTCATCTGGAAGCGATTTAAATGTCTCAGATGGTGTCTCAATAGAGTATTTGCATTAATTTTATTCATCTGGAAGGGATTTAAATTTCCCAGATGTTGTCTCAATAGAGTTTTTGCATTCATTTTATTCAACTGGAAGCGATTTAAATGACCCAGATGCTGTCTCAACATAGTTTTTGCATTCATTTTCTTCATCTGGAAGCGATTTAAATGTCCCAGATGCTGTCTCAACAGAGTTTTTGCATTCATTTTCTTCATCTGGAAGCGATTTAAATGTCCCAGATGCTGTCTCAACACAGTTTTTAAATTCATTTTATTCATCTGGAAGCGATTTAAATGTCTCAGATGGTGTCTCAATAGAATTTTTGCATTTATTTTATTCATCTGGAAGGGATTTAAATGTCCCAGATGTTGTCTCAACACAGTTTTTGCATTCATTTTATTCATCTGGAAGCGATTTAAATGTCCCAGATGCTGTCTCAACAGAGTTTTTGCATTCATTTTATTCAACTGGAAGCAATTTAAATGTCACAGATGCTTTATCAATAGAGTTTTTGCATTCATTTTATTCAACTGGAAGCAATTTAAATGTCAAAGATGCTTTATCAATAGAGTTTTTGCATTCATTTTATTCATCTGGAAGGGATTTAAATGTCCCAGATGCTGTCTCAACACAGTTTTTGCATTCATTTTATTCATCTGGAAGCGATTTAAATGTCCCAGATGCTGTCTCAACAGAGTTTTTGCATTCATTTTATTCAACTGGAAGCAATTTAAATGTCACAGATGCTTTATCAATAGAGTTTTTGCATTCATTTTATTCATCTGGAAGGGATTTAAATGTCCCAGATGTTGTCTCAATAGAGTTTTTGCATTTATTTTATTCATCTGGAAGCGATTTAAAGGTCCCAGATGCTTTATCAATAGAGTTTTTGCATTCATTTTATTCATCTGGAAGGTATTTAAATGTCCCAGATGTTGTCTCAATAGAGTTTTTGCATTCATTTTATTCATCTGGAAGCGATTTAAATGTCCCAGATACTGTCTCAATACAGTTTTTGCATTCAATTTATTCAACTGGAAGCGATTTAAAAGTCTTAGATGCTGTCTCAATAGAGTTTTTGCATTCATTTTATTCAACTGGAAGCGATTTAAATGACCCAGATGCTGTCTCAACACAGTTTTTGCATCCATTTTATTCATCTGGAAGAGATTTAAATGTCCCAGATGTTGTCTCAATAGAATTTTTGCATTCATTTTATTCAACTGGAAGCAATTTAAATGTCCCAGATGCTGTCTCAATAGAGTTTTTGCATTCATTTAATTCATCTGGAAGCGATTTAAATGTCCCAGATGCTGTCTCAACACAGTTTTTGCATTCATTTTATTCATCTGGAAGCGATTTAAATGTCCCAGATTCTGTCTCAATAGAGTTTTTGCATTCATTTTATTCATCTGGAATAGATTTAAATGTCCCAGATGTTGTCTCAATAGAGTTTTTGCATTCATTTTATTCAACTGGAAGCGATTTAAATATCCCAGATGTTGTTACAACACAGTTTTTGCATTCATTTTATTCATCTGGAAGCGATTTAAATGTCCCAGATGCTGTCTCAACACAGTTTTTGCATTCATTTTATTCATCTGGAAGCGATTTAAATGTCCCAGATGCTGTCTCAACACAGTTTTTGCATTAATTTTATTCATCTGGAAGCGATTTAAATGTCCCTGATGCTGTCTCAATAGAGTTTTTGCATTCATTTTATTCATCTGGAAGGGATTTAATTGTCCCAGATGTCTCAATAGAGTTTTTGCATTCATTTCATTCATCTGGAAGGGATTTAAATGTCCCATATGTTGTCTCAATAGAGTTTTTGCATTCATTTTATTCATCTGGAAGCGATTTAAATGTCTCAGATGGTGTCTCAATAGAGTTTTTGCATTCATTTTATTCATCTTGAAGCGATTTAAATGTCCCAGATGCTGTTTCAATAGAGTTTTTGCATTCATTTTATTCATCTGGAAGAGATTTAAATGTCCCAGATGTTGTCTCAATAGAATTTTTGCATTCATTTTATTCAACTGGAAGCAATTTAAATGTCCTAGATGCTTTCTCAACACAGTTTTTGCATTCATTTTATTCATCTAGAAGCGATTTAAATGTCTCAGATGCTGTCTCAATAGAGTTTTTGCATTCATTTTATTCATCTGGAAGCGATTTAAATGTCCCAAATGCTGTCTCAATAGAGATTTTGCATTCATTTTATTCATCTGGAAGGAATTTAAATGTCCCAGATGTTGTCTCAATAGAGTTTTTGCATTCATTTTATTCATCTGGAAGGGATTTAAATGTCCCAGATTCTGTCTCAATAGAGTTTTTGCATTCATTTTATTCATCTGGAAGAGATTTAAATGTCCCAGATGTTGTCTCAATAGAGTTTTTGCATTCATTTTATTCATCTGGAAGCGATTTAAATGTCCCAAATGCTGTCTCAAAAGAGATTTTGCATTCATTTTATTCATCTGCAAGGAATTTAAATGTCCCAGATGTTGTCTCAATAGAGTTTTTGCATTCATTTTATTCATCTGGAAGGGATTTAAATGTCCCAGATTCTGTCTCAATAGAGTTTTTGCATTCATTTTATTCATCTGGAAGAGATTTAAATGTCCCAGATGTTGTCTCAAGAGAGTTTTTGCATTCATTTTATTCAACTGGAAGCGATTTAAATGTCCCAGATGCTGTTACAACAGAGTTTTTGCATTCATTTAATTCATCTGGAAGCGATTTAAATGTCCCAGATGCTGTCTCAACACAGTTTTTGCATTCATTTTATTCATCTGGAAGCGATTTAAATGTCTCAGATGGTGTCTCAATAAAGTTTTTGCATTCATTTTATTCATCTTGAAGCGATTTAAATGTCCCAGATGCATTCTCAATAGAGTTTTTGCATTCATTTTATTCATCTGGAAGGGATTTAATTGTCCCAGATGTCTCAATAGAGTTTTTGCATTCATTTTATTCATCTGGAAGCGATTTAAATGTCTCAGATGGTGTCTCAATAGAGTATTTGCATTAATTTTATTCATCTGGAAGGGATTTAAATTTCCCAGATGTTGTCTCAATAGAGTTTTTGCATTCATTTTATTCAACTGGAAGCGATTTAAATGACCCAGATGCTGTCTCAACATAGTTTTTGCATTCATTTTCTTCATCTGGAAGCGATTTAAATGTCCCAGATGCTGTCTCAACAGAGTTTTTGCATTCATTTTCTTCATCTGGAAGCGATTTAAATGTCCCAGATGCTGTCTCAACACAGTTTTTAAATTCATTTTATTCATCTGGAAGCGATTTAAATGTCTCAGATGGTGTCTCAATAGAATTTTTGCATTTATTTTATTCATCTGGAAGGGATTTAAATGTCCCAGATGTTGTCTCAATAGAGTTTTTGCATTCATTTTATTCAACTGGAAGCAATTTAAATGTCAAAGATGCTTTATCAATAGAGTTTTTGCATTCATTTTATTCATCTGGAAGGGATTTAAATGTCCCAGATGCTGTCTCAACACAGTTTTTGCATTCATTTTATTCATCTGGAAGCGATTTAAATGTCCCAGATGCTGTCTCAACAGAGTTTTTGCATTCATTTTATTCAACTGGAAGCAATTTAAATGTCACAGATGCTTTATCAATAGAGTTTTTGCATTCATTTTATTCATCTGGAAGGGATTTAAATGTCCCAGATGTTGTCTCAATAGAGTTTTTGCATTTATTTTATTCATCTGGAAGCGATTTAAAGGTCCCAGATGCTTTATCAATAGAGTTTTTGCATTCATTTTATTCATCTGGAAGGTATTTAAATGTCCCAGATGTTGTCTCAATAGAGTTTTTGCATTCATTTTATTCATCTGGAAGCGATTTAAATGTCCCAGATACTGTCTCAATACAGTTTTTGCATTCAATTTATTCAACTGGAAGCGATTTAAAAGTCTCAGATGCTGTCTCAATAGAGTTTTTGCATTCATTTTATTCAACTGGAAGCGATTTAAATGACCCAGATGCTGTCTCAACACAGTTTTTGCATCCATTTTATTCATCTGGAAGAGATTTAAATGTCCCAGATGTTGTCTCAATAGAATTTTTGCATTCATTTTATTCAACTGGAAGCAATTTAAATGTCCCAGATGCTGTCTCAATAGAGTTTTTGCATTCATTTTATTCATCTGGAAGCGATTTAAATGTCCTAGATGCTGTCTCAATAGAGTTTTTGCATTCATTTTATTCATCTGGAAGGGATTTAAATGTCCCATATTCTGTCTCAATAGAGTTTTTGCATTCATTTTATTCATCTGGAATAGATTTAAATGTCCCAGATGTTGTCTCAATAGAGTTTTTGCATTCATTTTATTCAACTGGAAGCGATTTAAATATCCCAGATGTTGTTACAACACAGTTTTTGCATTCATTTTATTCATCTGGAAGCGATTTAAATGTCCCAGATGCTGTCTCAACACAGTTTTTGCATTCATTTTATTCATCTGGAAGCGATTTAAATGTCCCAGATGCTGTCTCAACACAGTTTTTGCATTAATTTTATTCATCTGGAAGCGATTTAAATGTCCCTGATGCTGTCTCAATAGAGTTTTTGCATTCATTTTATTCATCTGGAAGGGATTTAATTGTCCCAGATGTCTCAATAGAGTTTTTGCATTCATTTCATTCATCTGGAAGGGATTTAAATGTCCCATATGTTGTCTCAATAGAGTTTTTGCATTCATTTTATTCATCTGGATGCGATTTAAATGTCTCAGATGGTGTCTCAATAGAGTTTTTGCATCCATTTTATTCATCTGTAAGAGATTTAAATGTCCCAGATGTTGTCTCAATAGAATTTTTGCATTCATTTTATTCAACTGGAATCAATTTAAATGTCCCAGATGCTGTCTCAACACAGTTTTTGCATTCATTTTATTCATCTGGAAGCGATTTAAATGTCCCAGATGCTGTCTCAACAGAGTTTTTGCATTCATTTTTTTCATCTGGAAGCGATTTAAATGTCCCAGATGCTGTCTCAATAGAGTTTTTGCATTCATTTTATTCATCTGGAAGCGATTTAAATGTCCCAGATGTTGTCTCAATAGAGTTTTTGCATTCATTTTATTCATCTGGAAGCGATTCAAATGTCCCAGATTCTGTCTCAATAGAGTTTTTGCATTCCTTTTATTCATCTGGAAGAGATTTAAATGTCCCAGATGTTGTCTCAATAGAGTTTTGGTATGCATTCATTTTATTCATCTGGAAGCGATTTAAATGTCCCAGATGTTGTTCAATAGAGTTTTTGCATTCATTTTATTCATCTGGAAGCATTTAAATGTCCCAGATGTGTCTCAACACAGTTTTTGCATTCATTTTATTCATCTGGAAGCGATTTAAATGTCTCAGATGGTGTCTCAATAGAGTTTTTGCATTCATTTTATTCATCTGGAAGCGATTTAAATGTCCCAGATGCTGTCTCAATAGAGTTTTTGCATTCATTTTATTCATCTGGAAGCGATTTAAATGTCCCAGATGCTGTCTCAATAGAATTTTTGCATTCATTTTATTCATCTGGAATCATTTAAATGTCCCAGATGCTTTCTCAACAGAGTTTTTGCATTCATTTTATTCATCTGGAAGCGATTTAAATGTCCCAGATGTGTCTCAATAGAGTTTTTGCATTCATTTTATTCATCTGGAAGCGATTTAAATGTCTCAGATGGTGTCTCAATAGAGATTTTTGCATTCATTTTATTCATCTGGAAGGATTTAAATGTCCCAGATGTTGTCTCAATAGAGTTTTTGCATTCATTTTATTCATCTGGAAGGATTTAAATGTCCCAGATTCTGTCTCAATAGAGTTTTTGCATTCATTTTATTCAACTGGAAGCAATTTAAATGTCCCAGATGCTTTCTCAATAGAGTTTTTGCATTCATTTTATTCAACTGGAAGCGATTTAAATGTCCCAGATGCTGTTACAATAGAGTTTTTGCATTCATTTTATTCATCTGGAAGCATTTAAATGTCCCAGATGCTGTCTCAACACAGTTTTTGCATTCATTTTATTCATCTGGAAGCGATTTAAATGTCCCAGATGTTGTCTCAATAGAGTTTTTGCATTCATTTTATTCATCTGGAAGCGATTTAAATGTCCCAGATGCTTTATCAATAGAGTTTTTGCATTCATTTTATTCATCTGGAAGGATTTAAATGTCCCAGATGTTGTCTCAATAGAGTTTTTGCATTCATTTTATTCATCTGGAAGCGATTTAAATGTCCCAGATGCTGTCTCAATAAGTTTTTGCATTCATTTTATTCATCTGGAAGGATTTAAATGTCCCAGATGTTGTCTCAATAGAGTTTTTGCATTCATTTTATTCATCTGGAAGCGATTTAAATGTCCCAGATGCTGTCTCAATACAGTTTTTGCATTCATTTTATTCATCTGGAAGAGATTTAAATGTCCCAGATGTTGTCTCAATAGAGTTTTTGCATTCATTTTATTCAACTGGAAGCGATTTAAATGTCCCAGATGCTGTCTCAACAGAGTTTTTGCATTCATTTAATTCATCTGGAAGCGATTTAAATGTCCCAGATGCTGTCTCAACACAGTTTTTGCATTCATTTTATTCATCTGGAAGCGATTTAAATGTCTCAGATGGTGTCTCAATAAAGTTTTTGCATTCATTTTATTCATCTTGAAGCGATTTAAATGTCCCAGATGCATTCTCAATAGAGTTTTTGCATTCATTTTATTCATCTGGAAGGGATTTAATTGTCCCAGATGTCTCAATAGAGTTTTTGCATTCATTTTATTCATCTGGAAGCGATTTAAATGTCCCAGATGTTGTCTCAATAGAGTTTTTGCATTCATTTTATTCATCTGGAAGCATTTAAATGTCCCAGATGTTGTCTCAACACAGTTTTTGCATTCATTTTATTCATCTGGAAGCGATTTAAATGTCCCAGATGCTGTCTCAATAGAGTTTTTGCATTCATTTTATTCATCTGGAAGCGATTTAAATGTCCCAGATGCTGTCTCAACAGAGTTTTTGCATTCATTTTATTCATCTGGAAGCGATTTAAATGTCCCAGATGCTGTCTCAATAGAATTTTTGCATTCATTTTATTCATCTGGAATCATTTAAATGTCCCAGATGCTTCTCAATAGAGTTTTTGCATTCATTTTATTCATCTGGAAGGGATTTAAATGTCCCAGATGTTGTCTCAATAGAGTTTTTGCATTCATTTTATTCATCTGGAAGCGATTTAAATGTCCAAATGCTGTCTCAATAGAGTTTTTGCATTCATTTTATTCATCTGGAAGGATTTAAATGTCCCAGATGCTGTCTCAATAGAGTTTTTGCATTCATTTTATTCATCTGGAAGGATTTAAATGTCCCAGATTCTGTCTCAATAGAGTTTTTGCATTCATTTTATTCAACTGGAAGCAATTTAAATGTCCCAGATGCTTTCTCAATAGAGTTTTTGCATTCATTTTATTCATCTGGAAGCGATTTAAATGTCCCAGATGCTGTCTCAATAGAGTTTTTGCATTCATTTTATTCATCTGGAAGCGATTTAAATGTCCCAGATGCTCTTACAATAGAGTTTTTGCATTCATTTTATTCATCTGGAAGGATTTAAATGTCCCAGATGTTGTCTCAATAGAGTTTTTGCATTCATTTTATTCATCTGGAAGCGATTTAAATGTCCCAGATGCTGTCTCAATAGAGTTTTTGCATTCATTTTATTCATCTGGAAGGATTTAAATGTCCCAGATGTTGTCTCAATAGAGTTTTTGCATTCATTTTATTCATCTGGAAGCGATTTAAATGTCCCAGATGCTGTCTCAATACAGTTTTTGCATTCATTTTATTCATCTGGAAGGATTTAAATGTCCCAGATGTTGTCTCAATAGAGTTTTTGCATTCATTTTATTCAACTGGAAGCGATTTAAATGTCCCAGATGCTGTCTCAATAGAGTTTTTGCATTCATTTTATTCATCTGGAAGAGATTTAAATGTCCCAGATGTTGTCTCAATAGAGTTTTTGCATTCATTTTATTCAACTGGAAGCATTTAAATGTCCCAGATGCTGTCTCAATAGAGTTTTTGCATTCATTTAATTCATCTGGAAGCGATTTAAATGTCCCAGATGCTGTCTCAACACAGTTTTTGCATTCATTTTATTCATCTGGAAGCGATTTAAATGTCTCAGATGGTGTCTCAATAAAGTTTTTGCATTCATTTTATTCATCTTGAAGCGATTTAAATGTCCCAGATGCATTCTCAATAGAGTTTTTGCATTCATTTTATTCATCTGGAAGGGATTTAATTGTCCCAGATGTCTCAATAGAGTTTTTGCATTCATTTTATTCATCTGGAAGCGATTTAAATGTCTCAGATGGTGTCTCAATAGAGTATTTGCATTAATTTTATTCATCTGGAAGGGATTTAAATTTCCCAGATGTTGTCTCAATAGAGTTTTTGCATTCATTTTATTCAACTGGAAGCGATTTAAATGACCCAGATGCTGTCTCAACATAGTTTTTGCATTCATTTTCTTCATCTGGAAGCGATTTAAATGTCCCAGATGCTGTCTCAACAGAGTTTTTGCATTCATTTTCTTCATCTGGAAGCGATTTAAATGTCCCAGATGCTGTCTCAACACAGTTTTTAAATTCATTTTATTCATCTGGAAGCGATTTAAATGTCTCAGATGGTGTCTCAATAGAATTTTTGCATTTATTTTATTCATCTGGAAGGGATTTAAATGTCCCAGATGTTGTCTCAATAGAGTTTTTGCATTCATTTTATTCAACTGGAAGCAATTTAAATGTCAAAGATGCTTTATCAATAGAGTTTTTGCATTCATTTTATTCATCTGGAAGGGATTTAAATGTCCCAGATGCTGTCTCAACACAGTTTTTGCATTCATTTTATTCATCTGGAAGCGATTTAAATGTCCCAGATGCTGTCTCAACAGAGTTTTTGCATTCATTTTATTCAACTGGAAGCAATTTAAATGTCACAGATGCTTTATCAATAGAGTTTTTGCATTCATTTTATTCATCTGGAAGGGATTTAAATGTCCCAGATGTTGTCTCAATAGAGTTTTTGCATTTATTTTATTCATCTGGAAGCGATTTAAAGGTCCCAGATGCTTTATCAATAGAGTTTTTGCATTCATTTTATTCATCTGGAAGGTATTTAAATGTCCCAGATGTTGTCTCAATAGAGTTTTTGCATTCATTTTATTCATCTGGAAGCGATTTAAATGTCCCAGATACTGTCTCAATACAGTTTTTGCATTCAATTTATTCAACTGGAAGCGATTTAAAAGTCTCAGATGCTGTCTCAATAGAGTTTTTGCATTCATTTTATTCAACTGGAAGCGATTTAAATGACCCAGATGCTGTCTCAACACAGTTTTTGCATCCATTTTATTCATCTGGAAGAGATTTAAATGTCCCAGATGTTGTCTCAATAGAATTTTTGCATTCATTTTATTCAACTGGAAGCAATTTAAATGTCCCAGATGCTGTCTCAATAGAGTTTTTGCATTCATTTTATTCATCTGGAAGCGATTTAAATGTCCCAGATGCTGTCTCAATAGAGTTTTTGCATTCATTTTATTCATCTGGAAGGGATTTAAATGTCCCAGATTCTGTCTCAATAGAGTTTTTGCATTCATTTTATTCATCTGGAATAGATTTAAATGTCCCAGATGTTGTCTCAATAGAGTTTTTGCATTCATTTTATTCAACTGGAAGCGATTTAAATATCCCAGATGTTGTTACAACACAGTTTTTGCATTCATTTTATTCATCTGGAAGCGATTTAAATGTCCCAGATGCTGTCTCAACACAGTTTTTGCATTCATTTTATTCATCTGGAAGCGATTTAAATGTCCCAGATGCTGTCTCAACACAGTTTTTGCATTAATTTTATTCATCTGGAAGCGATTTAAATGTCCCTGATGCTGTCTAATAGAGTTTTTGCATTCATTTTATTCATCTGGAAGGGATTTAATTGTCCCAGATGTCTCAATAGAGTTTTTGCATTCATTTCATTCATCTGGAAGGGATTTAAATGTCCCATATGTTGTCTCAATAGAGTTTTTGCATTCATTTTATTCATCTGGATGCGATTTAAATGTCTCAGATGGTGTCTCAATAGAGTTTTTGCATCCATTTTATTCATCTGTAAGAGATTTAAATGTCCCAGATGTTGTCTCAATAGAATTTTTGCATTCATTTTATTCAACTGGAATCAATTTAAATGTCCCAGATGCTGTCTCAACACAGTTTTTGCATTCATTTTATTCATCTGGAAGCGATTTAAATGTCCCAGATGCTGTCTCAACAGAGTTTTTGCATTCATTTTTTTCATCTGGAAGCGATTTAAATGTCCCAGATGCTGTCTCAATAGAGTTTTTGCATTCATTTTATTCATCTGGAAGCGATTTAAATGTCCCAGATGTTGTCTCAATAGAGTTTTTGCATTCATTTTATTCATCTGGAAGCGATTCAAATGTCCCAGATTCTGTCTCAATAGAGTTTTTGCATTCATTTTATTCATCTGGAAGAGATTTAAATGTCCCAGATGTTGTCTCAATAGAGTTTTGGTATGCATTTTATTCAACTGGAAGCGATTTAAATGTCCCAGATGTTGTTACAACACAGTTTTTGCATTCATTTTATTCATCTGGAAGCAATTTAAATGTCCCAGATGCTGTCTCAACACAGTTTTTGCATTCATTTTATTCATCTGGAAGCGATTTAAATGTCTCAGATGGTGTCTCAATAGAGTTTTTGCATTCATTTTATTCATCTTGAAGCGATTTAAATGTCCCAGATGCTGTTTCAATAGAGTTTTTGCATTCATTTTATTCATCTGGAAGAGATTTAAATGTCCCAGATGTTGTCTCAATAGAATTTTTGCATTCATTTTATTCAACTGGAATCAATTTAAATGTCCCAGATGCTTTCTCAACACAGTTTTTGCATTCATTTTATTCATCTGGAAGCGATTTAAATGTCTCAGATGGTGTCTCAATAGAGTTTTTGCATTCATTTTATTCATCTGGAAGCGATTTAAATGTCCCAAATGCTGTCTCAATAGAGATTTTGCATTCATTTTATTCATCTGGAAGGAATTTAAATGTCCCAGATGTTGTCTCAATAGAGTTTTTGCATTCATTTTATTCATCTGGAAGGGATTTAAATGTCCCAAATTCTGTCTCAATAGAGTTTTTGCATTCATTTTATTCATCTGGAAGAGATTTAAATGTCCCAGATGTTGTCTCAATAGAGTTTTTGCATTCATTTTATTCAACTGGAAGCGATTTAAATGTCCCAGATGCTGTTACAACAGAGCTTTTGCATTCATTTTATTCATCTGGAAGCAATTTAAATGTCCCAGATGCTCTTACAACACAGTTTTTGCATTCATTTTATTCATCTGGAAGCGATTTAAATGTCCCAGATGTTGTCTCAATAGAGTTTTTGCATTTATTTTATTCATCTGGAAGCGATTTAAAGGTCCCAGATGCTTTATCAATAGAGTTTTTGCATTCATTTTATTCATCTGGAAGGTATTTAAATGTCCCAGATGTTGTCTCAATAGAGTTTTTGCATTCATTTTATTCATCTGGAAGCGATTTAAATGTCCCAGATACTGTCTCAATACAGTTTTTGCATTCAATTTATTCAACTGGAAGCGATTTAAAAGTCTCAGATGCTGTCTCAATAGAGTTTTTGCATTCATTTTATTCAACTGGAAGCGATTTAAATGACCCAGATGCTGTCTCAACACAGTTTTTGCATCCATTTTATTCATCTGGAAGAGATTTAAATGTCCCAGATGTTGTCTCAATAGAATTTTTGCATTCATTTTATTCAACTGGAAGCAATTTAAATGTCCCAGATGCTGTCTCAATAGAGTTTTTGCATTCATTTAATTCATCTGGAAGCGATTTAAATGTCCCAGATGCTGTCTCAACACAGTTTTTGCATTCATTTTATTCATCTGGAAGCGATTTAAATGTCTCAGATGGTGTCTCAATAAAGTTTTTGCATTCATTTTATTCATCTTGAAGCGATTTAAATGTCCCAGATGCATTCTCAATAGAGTTTTTGCATTCATTTTATTCATCTGGAAGGGATTTAATTGTCCCAGATGTCTCAATAGAGTTTTTGCATTCATTTTATTCATCTGGAAGCGATTTAAATGTCTCAGATGGTGTCTCAATAGAGTATTTGCATTAATTTTATTCATCTGGAAGGATTTAAATTTCCCAGATGTTGTCTCAATAAGTTTTTGCATTCATTTTATTCAACTGGAAGCGATTTAAATGACCCAGATGCTGTCTCAACATAGTTTTTGCATTCATTTTCTTCATCTGGAAGCGATTTAAATGTCCCAGATGCTGTCTCAACAGAGTTTTTGCATTCATTTTCTTCATCTGGAAGCGATTTAAATGTCCCAGATGCTGTCTCAACACAGTTTTTAAATTCATTTTATTCATCTGGAAGCGATTTAAATGTCTCAGATGGTGTCTCAATAGAATTTTTGCATTTATTTTATTCATCTGGAAGGGATTTAAATGTCCCAGATGTTGTCTCAATAGAGTTTTTGCATTCATTTTATTCAACTGGAAGCAATTTAAATGTCAAAGATGCTTTATCAATAGAGTTTTTGCATTCATTTTATTCATCTGGAAGGGATTTAAATGTCCCAGATGCTGTCTCAACACAGTTTTTGCATTCATTTTATTCATCTGGAAGCGATTTAAATGTCCCAGATGCTGTCTCAACAGAGTTTTTGCATTCATTTTATTCAACTGGAAGCAATTTAAATGTCACAGATGCTTTATCAATAGAGTTTTTGCATTCATTTTATTCATCTGGAAGGGATTTAAATGTCCCAGATGTTGTCTCAATAGAGTTTTTGCATTTATTTTATTCATCTGGAAGCGATTTAAAGGTCCCAGATGCTTTATCAATAGAGTTTTTGCATTCATTTTATTCATCTGGAAGGTATTTAAATGTCCCAGATGTTGTCTCAATAGAGTTTTTGCATTCATTTTATTCATCTGGAAGCGATTTAAATGTCCCAGATACTGTCTCAATACAGTTTTTGCATTCAATTTATTCAACTGGAAGCGATTTAAAAGTCTCAGATGCTGTCTCAATAGAGTTTTTGCATTCATTTTATTCAACTGGAAGCGATTTAAATGACCCAGATGCTGTCTCAACACAGTTTTTGCATCCATTTTATTCATCTGGAAGAGATTTAAATGTCCCAGATGTTGTCTCAATAGAATTTTTGCATTCATTTTATTCAACTGGAAGCAATTTAAATGTCCCAGATGCTGTCTCAATAGAGTTTTTGCATTCATTTTATTCATCTGGAAGCGATTTAAATGTCCCAGATGCTGTCTCAATAGAGTTTTTGCATTCATTTTATTCATCTGGAAGGGATTTAAATGTCCCAGATTCTGTCTCAATAGAGTTTTTGCATTCATTTTATTCATCTGGAATAGATTTAAATGTCCCAGATGTTGTCTCAATAGAGTTTTTGCATTCATTTTATTCAACTGGAAGCGATTTAAATATCCCAGATGTTGTTACAACACAGTTTTTGCATTCATTTTATTCATCTGGAAGCGATTTAAATGTCCCAGATGCTGTCTCAACACAGTTTTTGCATTCATTTTATTCATCTGGAAGCGATTTAAATGTCCCAGATGCTGTCTCAACACAGTTTTTGCATTAATTTTATTCATCTGGAAGCGATTTAAATGTCCCTGATGCTGTCTCAATAGAGTTTTTGCATTCATTTTATTCATCTGGAAGGGATTTAATTGTCCCAGATGTCTCAATAGAGTTTTTGCATTCATTTCATTCATCTGGAAGGGATTTAAATGTCCCATATGTTGTCTCAATAGAGTTTTTGCATTCATTTTATTCATCTGGATGCGATTTAAATGTCTCAGATGGTGTCTCAATAGAGTTTTTGCATCCATTTTATTCATCTGTAAGAGATTTAAATGTCCCAGATGTTGTCTCAATAGAATTTTTGCATTCATTTTATTCAACTGGAATCAATTTAAATGTCCCAGATGCTGTCTCAACACAGTTTTTGCATTCATTTTATTCATCTGGAAGCGATTTAAATGTCCCAGATGCTGTCTCAACAGAGTTTTTGCATTCATTTTTTTCATCTGGAAGCGATTTAAATGTCCCAGATGCTGTCTCAATAGAGTTTTTGCATTCATTTTATTCATCTGGAAGCGATTTAAATGTCCCAGATGTTGTCTCAATAGAGTTTTTGCATTCATTTTATTCATCTGGAAGCGATTCAAATGTCCCAGATTCTGTCTCAATAGAGTTTTTGCATTCATTTTATTCATCTGGAAGAGATTTAAATGTCCCAGATGTTGTCTCAATAGAGTTTTGGTATGCATTTTATTCAACTGGAAGCGATTTAAATGTCCCAGATGTTGTTACAACACAGTTTTTGCATTCATTTTATTCATCTGGAAGCAATTTAAATGTCCCAGATGCTGTCTCAACACAGTTTTTGCATTCATTTTATTCATCTGGAAGCGATTTAAATGTCTCAGATGGTGTCTCAATAGAGTTTTTGCATTCATTTTATTCATCTTGAAGCGATTTAAATGTCCCAGATGCTGTTTCAATAGAGTTTTTGCATTCATTTTATTCATCTGGAAGAGATTTAAATGTCCCAGATGTTGTCTCAATAGAATTTTTGCATTCATTTTATTCAACTGGAATCAATTTAAATGTCCCAGATGCTTTCTCAACACAGTTTTTGCATTCATTTTATTCATCTGGAAGCGATTTAAATGTCTCAGATGGTGTCTCAATAGAGTTTTTGCATTCATTTTATTCATCTGGAAGCGATTTAAATGTCCCAAATGCTGTCTCAATAGAGATTTTGCATTCATTTTATTCATCTGGAAGGAATTTAAATGTCCCAGATGTTGTCTCAATAGAGTTTTTGCATTCATTTTATTCATCTGGAAGGGATTTAAATGTCCCAAATTCTGTCTCAATAGAGTTTTTGCATTCATTTTATTCATCTGGAAGAGATTTAAATGTCCCAGATGTTGTCTCAATAGAGTTTTTGCATTCATTTTATTCAACTGGAAGCGATTTAAATGTCCCAGATGCTGTTACAACAGAGCTTTTGCATTCATTTTATTCATCTGGAAGCAATTTAAATGTCCCAGATGCTCTTACAACACAGTTTTTGCATTCATTTTATTCATCTGGAAGCGATTTAAATGTCCCAGATGTGTCTCAATAGAGTTTTTGCATTTATTTTATTCATCTGGAAGCGATTTAAATGTCCCAGATGCTGTCTATCAATAGAGTTTTTGCATTCATTTTATTCATCTGGAAGGTATTTAAATGTCCCAGATGTTGTCTCAATAGAGTTTTTGCATTCATTTTATTCATCTGGAAGCGATTTAAATGTCCCAGATACTTCTCAATACAGTTTTTGCATTCATTTTATTCATCTGGAAGCGATTTAAATGTCTCAGATGCTGTCTCAATAGAGTTTTTGCATTCATTTTATTCATCTGGAAGCGATTTAAATGTCCCAGATGCTGTCTCAATAGAGTTTTTGCATTCATTTTATTCATCTGGAAGAGATTTAAATGTCCCAGATGTTGTCTCAATAGAGTTTTTGCATTCATTTTATTCATCTGGAAGCATTTAAATGTCCCAGATGCTGTCTCAACAGAGTTTTTGCATTCATTTAATTCATCTGGAAGCGATTTAAATGTCCCAGATGCTGTCTCAATAGAGTTTTTGCATTCATTTTATTCATCTGGAAGCGATTTAAATGTCCCAGATGGTGTCTCAATAGAGTTTTTGCATTCATTTTATTCATCTGGAAGCGATTTAAATGTCCCAGATGCTGTCTCAATAGAGTTTTTGCATTCATTTTATTCATCTGGAAGGATTTAATGTCCCAGATGTTGTCTCAATAGAGTTTTTGCATTCATTTTATTCATCTGGAAGCGATTTAAATGTCCCAGATGTTCTCAATAGAGTTTTTGCATTCATTTTATTCATCTGGAAGGGATTTAAATGTCCCAGATGTGTCTCAATAAGTTTTTGCATTCATTTTATTCATCTGGAAGCGATTTAAATGTCTCAGATGGTGTCTCAATAGAGTTTTTGCATTCATTTTATTCATCTGGAAGCGATTTAAATGTCCCAGATGCTGTCTCAATAGAGTTTTTGCATTCATTTTATTCATCTGGAAGCGATTTAAATGTCCCAGATGCTGTCTCAACATAGTTTTTGCATTCATTTTATTCATCTGGAAGCGATTTAAATGTCCCAGATGCTGTCTCAACAGAGTTTTTGCATTCATTTTATTCATCTGGAAGCGATTTAAATGTCCCAGATGTGTCTCAATAGAGTTTTTGCATTCATTTTATTCATCTGGAAGCGATTTAAATGTCCCAATGCTGTCTCAATAGAGATTTTTGCATTCATTTTATTCATCTGGAAGGGATTTAAATGTCCCAGATGTTGTCTCAATAGAGTTTTTGCATTCATTTTATTCATCTGGAAGCGATTTAAATGTCCCAAAGATGCTGTCTCAATAGAGTTTTTGCATTCATTTTATTCATCTGGAAGAGATTTAAATGTCCCAGATGCTTGTCTCAATAGAGTTTTTGCATTCATTTTATTCATCTGGAAGCGATTTAAATGTCCCAGATGCTGTCTCAACAGAGTTTTTGCATTCATTTTATTCATCTGGAAGCAATTTAAATGTCCCAGATGCTTTATCAATAGAGTTTTTGCATTCATTTTATTCATCTGGAAGGATTTAAATGTCCCAGATGTTGTCTCAATAGAGTTTTTGCATTTATTTTATTCATCTGGAAGCGATTTAAAGGTCCCAGATGCTTTATCAATAGAGTTTTTGCATTCATTTTATTCATCTGGAAGGTATTTAAATGTCCCAGATGTTGTCTCAATAGAGTTTTTGCATTCATTTTATTCATCTGGAAGCGATTTAAATGTCCCAGATACTGTCTCAATACAGTTTTTGCATTCAATTTATTCAACTGGAAGCGATTTAAAAGTCTCAGATGCTGTCTCAATAGAGTTTTTGCATTCATTTTATTCAACTGGAAGCGATTTAAATGACCCAGATGCTGTCTCAACACAGTTTTTGCATCCATTTTATTCATCTGGAAGAGATTTAAATGTCCCAGATGTTGTCTCAATAGAATTTTTGCATTCATTTTATTCAACTGGAAGCAATTTAAATGTCCCAGATGCTGTCTCAATAGAGTTTTTGCATTCATTTAATTCATCTGGAAGCGATTTAAATGTCCCAGATGCTGTCTCAACACAGTTTTTGCATTCATTTTATTCATCTGGAAGCGATTTAAATGTCTCAGATGGTGTCTCAATAAAGTTTTTGCATTCATTTTATTCATCTTGAAGCGATTTAAATGTCCCAGATGCATTCTCAATAGAGTTTTTGCATTCATTTTATTCATCTGGAAGGGATTTAATTGTCCCAGATGTCTCAATAGAGTTTTTGCATTCATTTTATTCATCTGGAAGCGATTTAAATGTCTCAGATGGTGTCTCAATAGAGTATTTGCATTAATTTTATTCATCTGGAAGGGATTTAAATTTCCCAGATGTTGTCTCAATAGAGTTTTTGCATTCATTTTATTCAACTGGAAGCGATTTAAATGACCCAGATGCTGTCTCAACATAGTTTTTGCATTCATTTTCTTCATCTGGAAGCGATTTAAATGTCCCAGATGCTGTCTCAACAGAGTTTTTGCATTCATTTTCTTCATCTGGAAGCGATTTAAATGTCCCAGATGCTGTCTCAACACAGTTTTTAAATTCATTTTATTCATCTGGAAGCGATTTAAATGTCTCAGATGGTGTCTCAATAGAATTTTTGCATTTATTTTATTCATCTGGAAGGGATTTAAATGTCCCAGATGTTGTCTCAATAGAGTTTTTGCATTCATTTTATTCAACTGGAAGCAATTTAAATGTCAAAGATGCTTTATCAATAGAGTTTTTGCATTCATTTTATTCATCTGGAAGGGATTTAAATGTCCCAGATGTCTCAATAGAGTTTTTGCATTCATTTTATTCATCTGGAAGCGATTTAAATGTCCCAGATGCTGTCTCAATAGAGTTTTTGCATTCATTTTATTCATCTGGAAGCGATTTAAATGTCCAGATGCTGTCTCAATAGAGTTTTTGCATTCATTTTATTCATCTGGAAGGATTTAAATGTCCCAGATGTTGTCTCAATAGAGTTTTTGCATTCATTTTATTCATCTGGAAGCAATTTAAATGTCCCAGATGCTGTCTCAACACAGTTTTTGCATTCATTTTATTCATCTGGAAGCGATTTAAATGTCCCAGATGTGTCTCAATAGAGTTTTTGCATTCATTTTATTCATCTGGAAGCGATTTAAATGTCCCAGATGCTGTCTCAATAGAGTTTTTGCATTCATTTTATTCATCTGGAAGCGATTTAAATGTCCCAGATGTTGTCTCAATAGAGTTTTTGCATTCATTTTATTCAACTGGAAGCGATTTAAATGTCCCAGATGCTGTCTCAACACAGTTTTTGCATCCATTTTATTCATCTGGAAGAGATTTAAATGTCCCAGATGTTGTCTCAATAGAATTTTTGCATTCATTTTATTCAACTGGAAGCAATTTAAATGTCCCAGATGCTGTCTCAATAGAGTTTTTGCATTCATTTTATTCATCTGGAAGCGATTTAAATGTCCCAGATGCTGTCTCAATAGAGTTTTTGCATTCATTTTATTCATCTGGAAGGGATTTAAATGTCCCAGATTCTGTCTCAATAGAGTTTTTGCATTCATTTTATTCATCTGGAAGGATTTAAATGTCCCAGATGTTGTCTCAATAGAGTTTTTGCATTCATTTTATTCAACTGGAAGCGATTTAAATATGTCCCAGATGTTGTTACAACACAGTTTTTGCATTCATTTTATTCATCTGGAAGCGATTTAAATGTCCCAGATGCTGTCTCAACACAGTTTTTGCATTCATTTTATTCATCTGGAAGCGATTTAAATGTCTCAGATGGTGTCTCAATACAGTTTTTGCATTAATTTTATTCATCTGGAAGCGATTTAAATGTCCCAGATGCTGTCTCAATAGAGTTTTTGCATTCATTTTATTCATCTGGAAGGATTTAAATGTCCCAGATGTCTCAATAGAGTTTTTGCATTCATTTCATTCATCTGGAAGGGATTTAAATGTCCCATATGCTTGTCTCAATAGAGTTTTTGCATTCATTTTATTCATCTGGATGCGATTTAAATGTCTCAGATGGTGTCTCAATAGAGTTTTTGCATCCATTTTATTCATCTGTAAGAGATTTAAATGTCCCAGATGTTGTCTCAATAGAATTTTTGCATTCATTTTATTCATGGAATCAATTTAAATGTCCCAGATGCTGTCTCAACACAGTTTTTGCATTCATTTTATTCATCTGGAAGCGATTTAAATGTCCCAGATGCTGTCTCAACAGAGTTTTTGCATTCATTTTTTCATCTGGAAGCGATTTAAATGTCCCAGATGCTGTCTCAATAGAGTTTTTGCATTCATTTTATTCATCTGGAAGCGATTTAAATGTCCCAGATGTTGTCTCAATAGAGTTTTTGCATTCATTTTATTCATCTGGAAGCGATTCAAATGTCCCAGATTCTGTCTCAATAGAGTTTTTGCATTCATTTTATTCATCTGGAAGAGATTTAAATGTCCCAGATGTTGTCTCAATAGAGTTTTGGTATGCATTTTATTCAACTGGAAGCGATTTAAATGTCCCAGATGTTGTTACAACACAGTTTTTGCATTCATTTTATTCATCTGGAAGCATTTAAATGTCCCAGATGCTGTCTCAACACAGTTTTTGCATTCATTTTATTCATCTGGAAGCGATTTAAATGTCTCAGATGGTGTCTCAATAGAGTTTTTGCATTCATTTTATTCATCTTGAAGCGATTTAAATGTCCCAGATGTGTCTCAATAGAGTTTTTGCATTCATTTTATTCATCTGGAAGAGATTTAAATGTCCCAGATGTGTCTCAATAGAATTTTTGCATTCATTTTATTCATCTGGAAGCATTTAAATGTCCCAGATGCTGTCTCAACAGAGTTTTTGCATTCATTTTATTCATCTGGAAGCGATTTAAATGTCCAGATGGTGTCTCAATAGAGTTTTTGCATTCATTTTATTCATCTGGAAGCGATTTAAATGTCCCAGATGCTGTCTCAATAGAGATTTTTGCATTCATTTTATTCATCTGGAAGGATTTAAATGTCCCAGATGTTGTCTCAATAGAGTTTTTGCATTCATTTTATTCATCTGGAAGGATTTAAATGTCCCAATTTGTCTCAATAGAGTTTTTGCATTCATTTTATTCATCTGGAAGAGATTTAAATGTCCCAGATGCTGTCTCAATAGAGTTTTTGCATTCATTTTATTCATCTGGAAGCGATTTAAATGTCCCAGATGCTGTCTCAACAGAGTTTTTGCATTCATTTTATTCATCTGGAAGCAATTTAAATGTCCCAGATGCTCTTACAACACAGTTTTTGCATTCATTTTATTCATCTGGAAGCGATTTAAATGTCCCAGATGTTGTCTCAATAGTTTTTGCATTCATTTTATTCATCTGGAAGCGATTTAAATGTCCCAGATGCTGTCTCAATAGAGTTTTTGCATTCATTTTATTCATCTGGAATCGATTTAAATGTCCCAGATGTTGTCTCAATAGAGTTTTTGCATTCATTTTATTCATCTGGAAGCGATTTAAATGTCCCAGATGCTGTCTCAATACAGTTTTTGCATTCATTTTATTCATCTGGAAGCGATTTAAATGTCTCAGATGCTGTCTCAATAGAGTTTTTGCATTCATTTTATTCATCTGGAAGCGATTTAAATGTCCCAGATGCTGTCTCAACACAGTTTTTGCATTCATTTTATTCATCTGGAAGGATTTAAATGTCCCAGATGTTGTCTCAATAGAGTTTTTGCATTCATTTTATTCATCTGGAAGCGGATTTAAATGTCCCAGATGCTGTCTCAATAGAGTTTTTGCATTCATTTTATTCATCTGGAAGAGATTTAAATGTCCCAGATGTCTCAATAGAGTTTTTGCATTCATTTTATTCATCTGGAAGCGATTTAAATGTTCCCAGATGCTGTCTCAATAGAGTTTTTGCATTCATTTTATTCATCTGGAAGCGATTTAAATGTCCCAGATGCTGTCTCAACACAGTTTTTGCATTCATTTTATTCATCTGGAAGCGATTTAATGTCCCAGATGGTGTCTCAATAGAGTTTTTGCATTCATTTTATTCATCTGGAAGCGATTTAAATGTCCCAGATGCATGTCTCAATAGAGTTTTTGCATTCATTTTATTCATCTGGAAGGGATTTAAATTGTCTCCAGATGTGTCAATAGAGTTTTTGCATTCATTTTATTCATCTGGAAGCGATTTAAATGTCCCAGATGCTGTCTCAATATAGTTTTTGCATTCATTTTATTCATCTGGAAGGGATTTAAATGTCCCAGATGTTGTCTCAATAGAGTTTTTGCATTCATTTTATTCATCTGGAAGCGATTTAAATGTCCCAGATGCTGTCTCAACAGAGTTTTTGCATTCATTTTATTCATCTGGAAGCGATTTAAATGTCCCAGATGCTGTCTCAACAGAGTTTTTGCATTCATTTTATTCATCTGGAAGCGATTTAAATGTCCCAGATGCTGTCTCAATAGAGTTTTTGCATTCATTTTATTCATCTGGAAGCATTTAAATGTCCAGATGTTGTCTCAATAGAGTTTTTGCATTCATTTTATTCATCTGGAAGGGATTTAAATGTCCCAGATGTTGTCTCAATAGAGTTTTTGCATTCATTTTATTCATCTGGAAGCGATTTAAATGTCCCAATGATGTCTCAATAGAGTTTTTGCATTCATTTTATTCATCTGGAAGCGATTTAAATGTCCCAGATGCTGTCTCAACACAGTTTTTGCATTCATTTTATTCATCTGGAAGCGATTTAAATGTCCCAGATGCTGTCTCAACAGAGTTTTTGCATTCATTTTATTCAACTGGAAGCAATTTAAATGTCCAGATGCTGTCTCAATAGAGTTTTTGCATTCATTTTATTCATCTGGAAGGATTTAAATGTCCCAGATGTTGTCTCAATAGAGTTTTTGCATTCATTTTATTCATCTGGAAGCGATTTAAATGTCCCAGATGCTCAATAGAGTTTTTGCATTCATTTTATTCATCTGGAAGGATTTAAATGTCCCAGATGTTGTCTCAATAGAGTTTTTGCATTCATTTTATTCATCTGGAAGCGATTTAAATGTCCCAGATTGTCTCAATAGAGTTTTTGCATTCATTTTATTCATCTGGAAGAGATTTAAATGTCCCAGATGTTGTCTCAATAGAGTTTTTGCATTCATTTTATTCAACTGGAAGCGATTTAAATGTCCCAGATGCTGTCTCAACACAGTTTTTGCATTCATTTTATTCATCTGGAAGAGATTTAAATGTCCCAGATGCTGTCTCAATAGAGTTTTTGCATTCATTTTATTCATCTGGAAGCATTTAAATGTCCCAGATGCTGTCTCAATAGAGTTTTTGCATTCATTTTATTCATCTGGAAGCGATTTAAATGTCCCAGATGCTGTCTCAATAGAGTTTTTGCATTCATTTTATTCATCTGGAAGCGATTTAAATGTCCCAGATGTGTCTCAATAAGTTTTTGCATTCATTTTATTCATCTGGAAGCGATTTAAATGTCCCAGATGCATTCTCAATAGAGTTTTTGCATTCATTTTATTCATCTGGAAGGGATTTAAATGTCCCAGATGTGTCTCAATAGAGTTTTTGCATTCATTTTATTCATCTGGAAGCGATTTAAATGTCCCAGATGTGTCTCAATAGAGTTTTTGCATTCATTTTATTCATCTGGAAGGGATTTAAATGTCCCAGATGTTCTCAATAGAGTTTTTGCATTCATTTTATTCATCTGGAAGCGATTTAAATGTCCCAGATGCTGTCTCAATAGAGTTTTTGCATTCATTTTCTTCATCTGGAAGCGATTTAAATGTCCCAGATGCTGTCTCAACAGAGTTTTTGCATTCATTTTCTTCATCTGGAAGCGATTTAAATGTCCCAGATGCTGTCTCAATAGAGTTTTTGCATTCATTTTATTCATCTGGAAGGATTTAAATGTCCCAGATGTTGTCTCAATAGAGTTTTTGCATTCATTTTATTCATCTGGAAGGGATTTAAATGTCCCAGATGCTGTCTCAACAGAGTTTTTGCATTCATTTTATTCAACTGGAAGCAATTTAAATGTCCCAGATGCTTTATCAATAGAGTTTTTGCATTCATTTTATTCATCTGGAAGGGATTTAAATGTCCCAGATGTTGTCTCAATAGAGTTTTTGCATTCATTTTATTCATCTGGAAGGGATTTAAATGTCCCAGATGCTGTCTCAATAGAGTTTTTGCATTCATTTTATTCATCTGGAAGCGATTTAAATGTCCCAGATGTGTCTCAATAGAGTTTTTGCATTCATTTTATTCATCTGGAAGCGATTTAAATGTCCCAGATGTGTCTCAATACAGTTTTTGCATTCATTTTATTCAACTGGAATCATTTAAATGTCCCAGATGCTGTCTCAACACAGTTTTTGCATTCATTTTATTCATCTGGAAGCGATTTAAATGTCCCAGATGCTGTCTCAACAGAGTTTTTGCATTCATTTTATTCATCTGGAAGCGATTTAAATGTCCCAGATGCTGTCTCAATAGAGTTTTTGCATTCATTTTATTCATCTGGAAGGAATTTAAATGTCCCAGATGTTGTCTCAACAGATTTTTGCATTCATTTTATTCATCTGGAAGGGATTTAAATGTCCCAGATGCTTGTCTCAATAGAGTTTTTGCATTCATTTTATTCATCTGGAAGCGATTTAAATGTCCCAGATGTTGTCTCAATAGAGTTTTTGCATTCATTTTATTCATCTGGAAGCGATTTAAATGTCCCAGATGCTGTCTCAATAGAGTTTTTGCATTCATTTTATTCATCTGGAATATTTAAATGTCCCAGATGCTGTCTCAACACAGTTTTTGCATTCATTTTATTCATCTGGAAGCGATTTAAATGTCCCAGATGTGTCTCAATAAGTTTTTGCATTCATTTTATTCATCTGGAAGCGATTTAAATGTCCCAGATGTGTTCTCAATAGAGTTTTTGCATTCATTTTATTCATCTGGAAGGATTTAAATGTCCCAGATGTGTCTCAATAGAGTTTTTGCATTCATTTTATTCATCTGGAAGGATTTAAATGTCCCAGATGTTGTCTCAATAGAGTTTTTGCATTCATTTTATTCATCTGGAAGCGATTTAAATGTCTCAGATGGTGTCTCAATAGAGTTTTTGCATTCATTTTATTCATCTGGAAGCGATTTAAATGTCTCCAGATGTTGTCTCAATAGAGTTTTTGCATTCATTTTATTCATCTGGAAGCGATTTAAATGTCCCAGATGCTGTCTCAATAGAGTTTTTGCATTCATTTTATTCATCTGGAAGCGATTTAAATGTCCCAGATGCTGTCTCAACAGAGTTTTTGCATTCATTTTATTCATCTGGAAGCGATTTAAATGTCCCAGATGCTGTCTCAACACAGTTTTTGCATTCATTTTATTCATCTGGAAGCGATTTAAATGTCCCAGATGCTGTCTCAATAGAGTTTTTGCATTCATTTTATTCATCTGGAAGGATTTAAATGTCCCAGATGTTGTCTCAATAGAGTTTTTGCATTCATTTTATTCATCTGGAAGGGATTTAAATGTCCCAGATGCTGTCTCAATAGAGTTTTTGCATTCATTTTATTCATATGGAAGAGATTTAATGTCCCAGATGTTGTCTCAATAGAGTTTTTGCATTCATTTTATTCATCTGGAAGGGATTTAAATGTCCCAGATGTTGTCTCAATAGAGTTTTTGCATTCATTTTATTCATCTGGAAGCGATTTAAATGTCCCAGATGCTGTCTCAATACAGTTTTTGCATTCATTTTATTCATCTGGAAGCGATTTAAATGTCCCAGATGTGTCTCAATAGAGTTTTTGCATTCATTTTATTCATCTGGAAGCGATTTAAATGTCCCAGATGCTGTCTCAATACAGTTTTTGCATTCATTTTATTCATCTGGAAGCGATTTAATGTCTCAGATGCTGTCTCAATAGAGTTTTTGCATTCATTTTATTCATCTGGAAGGATTTAAATGTCCCAGATGCTGTCTCAATAGTTTTTGCATTCATTTTATTCATCTGGAAGAATTTAAATGTCCCAGATGTTGTCTCAATAGAGTTTTTGCATTCATTTTATTCATCTGGAAGCGATTTAAATGTCCCAGATGCTGTCTCAACAGAGTTTTTGCATTCATTTTATTCATCTGGAAGCGATTTAAATGTCCCAGATGCTGTCTCAATAGAGTTTTTGCATTCATTTTATTCATCTGGAAGCGATTTAAATGTCCCAGATGTTGTCTCAATAGAGTTTTTGCATTCATTTTATTCATCTGGAAGGGATTTAAATGTCCCAGATTCTGTCTCAATAGAGTTTTTGCATTCATTTTATTCATCTGGAAGAGATTTAAATGTCCCAGATGTTGTCTCAATAGAGTTTTTGCATTCATTTT
>NC_090767.1:29886310-29898810 GCF_036898095.1 Palaemon carinicauda
AGACACCATCTGAGACATTTAAATCGCATCCAGATAAATAAAATGAATGCAAAAACTCTATTGAGACAACATCTGGGACATTTAAATCCCTTCCAGATGAATAAAATTAATGCAAAAACTCTATTGAGACAACATCTGGGACATTTAAATCCCTTCCAGATGAATAAAATGAATGCAAAAACTCTATTGAGACAGCATCTGGGACATTTAAATTGCTTCCAGATGAATAAAATGAATGCAAAAACTCCATTGACACAGCATCTGAGACATTTAAATCGCTTCCAGATGAATAAAATGAATGCAAAAACTGTGTTGAGACAGCATCTGGGACATTTAAATCGCTTCCAGATGAAGAAAATGAATGCAGAAAATGTGTTGAGACAGCATCTGGGACATTTAAATCGCTTCCAGATGAATAAAATGAATGCAAAAACTCTATTGAGACAACATCTGGGACACTTAAATCTCTTCCAGATGAATAAAATGAATGCAAAAACTCTATTGAGCGAACATCTGGGACATTTAAATCGCTTCCAGATGAATAAAATGAATGCAAAAACTCTATTGAGACAGCATCTGGGACATTTAAATCGCTTCCAGATGAATAAAATGAATGCAAAATCTCTTTTGAGACAGCATCTGAGACATTTAAAATCGCTTCCAGATGAATAAAATGAATGCAAAAACTCTGTTGAGACAGCATCTGGGACATTTAAATCGTTACCAGTTGAATAAAATGAATACAAAAACTTTGTTGAGACAGCATCTGGGACATTTCAATCGCTTCCAGATGAATAAAATGAATGCAAAAGCTCTGTTGAGACAGCATCTGGGACATTTCAATCGCTTCCAGATGAATAAAATGAATGCAAAAACTCTGTTGAGACAGCATCTGGGACATTTCAATTGCTTCCAGATGAATAAAATGAATGCAAAAACTCTATTCAGACAGCATCTGGGACATTTAAATCGCTTCCAGATGAATAAAATGAATGATAAAACTCTGTTGAGACAGCATCTGGGACATTTAAATCGCTTCCAGATGAATAAAATGAACGCAAAAACTCTATTGAGACAGCATCTGCGACATTTAAATCGCTTCCAGATGAATAAAATGATGCAAAAACTCTATTGAGACAACATCTGGGACATTTAAATCCCTTCCAGATGAATAAAATGAATGCAAAAACTCTATTGAGACAACATCTTGGACATTTAAATCCCTTCCAGATGAATAAAATGAATGCAAAAACTTTATTGAGACAACATCTGGGACATTTAAATCGCTTCCAGATGAATAAAATGAATGCAAAAATTCTATTGAGACACCATCTGAGCCATTTAAATCGCTTCCAGATGAATAAAATGAATGCAAAAACTGTGTTGAGACAGCATCTGGGACATTTAAATCGCTTCCAGATGAATAAAATGAATGCAAAAACTGTGTTGAAACAGCATCTGGGACATTTAAATCGCTTTCAGTTTAATAAAATGAATGTAAAAACTCTATTGAGACAACATCTGGGACATTTAAATCTCTTCCAGATGAATAAAATGAATGCAAAAACTCTATTGAGACAGAATCTGGGACATTTAAATCCCTTCCAGATAAATAAAATGAATTAAAAAACTCTATTGAGACAACATCTGGGACATTTAAATCCCTTCCAGATGAATAAAATGAATGCAAAAACTCTATTGAGACAGCATCTGGGACATTTAAATCACTTCCAGATGAATAAAATGAATAAAAAAAAACTCTATTGAGACAACATCTGAGACATTTAAATCGCTAAAAGGTGAAAGAAATGAATGCAAAAACTCTGTTGAGACAGCATCTGGGACATTTAAATCCCTTCCAGATGAATAAAATGAATGCAAAAACTGTATTGAGACAGCATCTGGGACATTTAAATCGCTTCCAGTTGAATAAAATGAATGCAAAAACTCTATTGACACGACATTTGGGACATTTAAATCGCTTCCAGATGAATAAAATGAATGCAAAAACTCTAGTGAGACAGCATCTGGGACATTTAAATGGCTTCCAGATGAATAAAATGAATGCAAAAACTCTATTGAGACAGCATCTGAGACATTTAAATCGCTTCCAGATGAATAAAATGAATGCAAAAACTGTGTTGAGACAGCATCTCGGACATTTAAATCGCTTCCAGATGGAGAAAATGAATGCAAAAACTCTGTTGAGACAGCATCTGGGACATTTAAATCGCTTCCAGATGAATAAAATGAATGGAAAAACTCTATTGAGACAACATTTGGGACATTTAAATCCCTCCAAGATGAATAAAATGAATGCAAAAACTCTATTGAGACAGCATCTGGGACATTTAAATCGCTTCCAGATGAATAAAATGAATGCAAAATCTCTTTTGAGACAGCATCTGAGACATTTAAATCGCTTCCAGATGAATAAAATGAATGCAAAAACTCTGTTGAGACAGCATCTGGGACATTTAAATCGTTTCCAGTTGAATAAAATGAATACAAAAACTTTGTTGAGACAGCATCTGGGACATTTCAATCGCTTCCAGATGAATAAAATGAATGCAAAAACTCTGTTGCGACAGCATCTGGGACATTTCAATCGCTTCCAGATGAATAAAATGAATGCAAAAACTCTGTTGAGACAGCATCTGGGACAATTAAATCGCTTCCAGATGAATAAAATGAATGCAAAAACTCTATTGAGACAGCATCTGGGACATTTAAATCGCTTCCAGATGAATAAAATGAATGCAAAAACTCTATTGAGACAGCATCTGGGACATTTAAATGGCTTCCAGATGAATAAAATGAATGCAAAAACTCTATTGAGACAGCATCTGAGACATTTAAATCGTTTCCAGATGAATAAAATGAATGCAAAAACTGTGTTGAGACAGCATCTGCGACATTAAAATCGCTTCCAGATGAATAAAATGAATGCAAAAACTGTGTTGAGACAGCATCTGGGACATTAAAATCGCTTCCAGATGAATAAAATGAATGCAAAAACTCTATTGAGACAGCATCTGAGACATTTAAATCGCTTCCAGATGAATAAAATGAATGCAAAAACTGTGTTGAGACAGCATCTGAGACATTTAAATCGCTTCCAGATGAATAAAATGAATGCAAAAACTCTGTTGAGACAGCATCTGGGACATTTAAATCGCTTCCAGATGAATAAAATGAATGCAAAAACTCTATTGAGACAGCATCTGGGACATTTAAATCGCTTCCAGATGAATAAAATGAATGCAAAAACTCTATTGAGACAGCATCTGGGACATTTAAATGGCTTCCAGATGAATAAAATGAATGCAAAAACTATTGAGACAGCATCTGAGACATTTAAATCGCTTCCAGATGAATAAAATGAATGCAAAACCTCTGTTGAGACAGCATCTGGGACATTAAAATCGCTTCCAGATGAATAAAATGAATGCTAAAACTGTGTTGAGACAGCATCTGGGTCATTTAAATCACTTCCAGTTGAATAAAATGAATGCAAAAGCTCTATTGAGACAACATCCGGGAAATTTAAATCCCTTCCAGATGAATAAAATGAATGCAAAAACTCTATTGAGACACCATCTGAGACATTTAAATCGCATCCAGATGAATAAAATGAATGCAAAAACTCTATTGAGACAACATCTGGGACATTTAAATCGCTTCCAGATGAATAAAATGAATGCAAAAACTCTATTGAGACACCATCTGAGACATTTAAATCGCATCCAGATAAATAAAATGAATGCAAAAACTCTATTGAGACAACATCTGGGACATTTAAATCCCTTCCAGATGAATAAAATGAATGCAAAAACTCTATTGAGACAACATCTGGGAAATTTAAATCCCTTCCAGATGAATAAAATGAATGCAAAAACTCTATTGGGACAGCATCTGGGACATTTAAATTGCTTCCAGATGAATAAAATGAATGCAAAAACTCCATTGACACAGCATCTGAGACATTTAAATCGCTTCCAGATGAATAAAATGAATGCAAAAACTGTGTTGAGACAGCATCTGGGACATTTAAATCGCTTCCAGATGAAGAAAATGAATGCAGAAAATGTGTTGAGACAGCATCTGGGACATTTAAATCGCTTCCAGATGAATAAAATGAATGCAAAAACTCTATTGAGACAACATCTGGGACACTTAAATCTCTTCCAGATGAATAAAATGAATGCAAAAACTCTATTGAGCGAACATCTGGGACATTTAACCCTGGATAGGTACGGTGGGTCGTTTGCGACCCCGAGCGTCAAAAAAAAACAGGTTTTTCTCACGTGACTCACCCCTGTGACTGAATTTGTGGGTGATCGACCTGCAGGAGGTGTCTCCCCTACACGCTCTAGTAGTGTCCAGATGTGCATTGCTGTAGCTGTACTCCTTCCCCGATTTCTGAGACGCGTCGGGGTCGTTCGCGTCCGAGTTTACCCTTCTGAGGTAGTTTGCATAATTATCAAAGTTATTACGTATTATGAAATTGTCGTAGAATGGTGCAACTTGTATAGGTTATCAGTTGTGGAAAGTCTTGGTGGATTGTTTGGCTACCATGTGCATGTTTTTTTTTTTAGTTAAAATGTCGTTCATCACCACGAGGACCATTTTACCGCGAGTGCCCCTTTTTCATTTTTTTTCATTTTTTTGCCAAGTCATTTTTCCGTAAGATATTGCCAAATAGTGTCGTAAAACTTTTGCTTGTTTAGTGTTGGAAAGTGTGTCTAGATGATCTGGCTACCCATGCATGACTTTGTTTTTGTCAGATACGACGTAGTTATTGGTATATTGGGTATTTAACTGCGGTTACCAATTTCTGTTTTTTTTTCAATATTTGTAAAAATTACTACGTAGTAAGGAATTGCCGTATATTATTGATTTTTTTTTCATGTTTATGTGTTAGAAAGTGTGCCTTGATGGTTGGGCTAACACGTGCATGTCTTTTTTTTTATCTGAGATGTCGTATATTAGAATGTCGGGCATTTTACCGCGAGTGTCCCTTTTTAATTTTTTTAAATTTTTTTGCCAAGTCATTTTTCCGTAAGATATTGCGAAATAGTGTCGTAAAACTTTTGCTTTTTTAATGTTGGAAAGTGTGTCTAGATGATCTGGCTACCCATGCGTGATTTTGTTTTTGTCAGATACGACGTAGTTATTGGTATATTGGGTATTTAACTGCGGTTGCCAATTTCTGTTTTTTTTTTCAATATTTGTAAAAATTTACTACGTAGTAAGGAATTGCCGTATATTATTGATTTTTTTTTCATGTTTATGTGTTAGAAAGTGTGCCTTGATGGTTGGGCTAACACGTGCATGTCTTTTTTTTTTATCTGAGATGCCGTATATTAGAATGTTGGGCATTTTTCCGCGAGTGCCCCTCTTTATTTGTTTTGCATTTTTTTGCTTAGTCATGTTACCGTAAGGAATTGGCAAGTAGTGTCGCAAAACTTATATTTTTATAGTGTTGGAAAGTGTTTCTAGATGATCTGGCTACCCATGCCTATTTTTTTTTTAGCTAGATATGGCGTATATATAAGTATGTGTTCGATTTTCCTGTGATTGCCATTTTTTCGTTTTTTCCCATTTCTTTCAAAATTACTACGTACTAAGGAACTATCACAGAGTAATATTTCCTTTATATGTTTATTTGTCGGAAAATATGCCTTGATGGTTTGCCTAGCACGTGGCTGAAATTTTTTTTTTCTGAAATGCCGTATATTAGAATGGCCATTTTTCCACGAGTGCCCCTTTTTATTTGTTTTGCATTTTTTTGCTTAGTCATGTTACCGTAAGGAATTGGCAAGTAGTGTCGCAAAACTTATATTTTTATAGTGTTGGAAAGTGTTTCTAGATGATCTGGCTACCCATGCCTATCTTTTTTTAGCCAGATATGGCGTATATATAGGTATGTGTTCGATTTTCCGGTGATTGCCATTTTTTCGTTTTTTCCCAATTCTTTCAAAATTACTACGTACTAAGGAACTATCACAGAGTAATGATTCCTCTAGATGTTTATTTGTCGGAAAATTTTGTTTACTTTTTTTTTGATTGAATATCATCAAATTTTTTTAGCTAAAATATTGTTTTACATTTTTTTTCGATTTTATTTCCCTTCAAAAAAAATTTTTTGGGTCAGAATTTTAATTTTCTAGCCGTAAAATAATCGACAATTATCCAGCAACCCACCATACAATTTTTATGCATATCCAATAATAATTAGATTAGTAAATAACACCTTGAAATTGACATACCCTTCCTACATTTCAAGTGGCAGATTAGGGAGTCTGAGTCAGTGTGGTTGGCGGCCATTTTGTGGACATATCCGAAGCGTAAGCTGCCCTATCTATATATATTCTTGTTCCCTATAGAATTTGTGATATTTTGGTATATTTTTACCTGCATAAATATCATATTATATATTAAATATATGTATTTTTTTACGAAATTTCCAAGTACTCAAAAAATTACCTTTAGATATGGCCCCTGATATAAATGTAATTTACAAAATAATGAAGATTTTTTTACATATTTCTATTTTAGGATAACATATGTTTATTCCCTAAAAAAAATTAGCCACTTCCTATTTCATTTGGGTACCCAAAAAATTTCATGAAATTTGGACAATTTTTTTTGGCCAAAAAAAGTTACCCTTTTTTTCTCATTTCAGATCTTCACCTCCATGGGTCTGACTTCATCCAAAATACATCAAGATGTGTCCTAAACATTCAAGAATCAATTCCTAAAAGGATTTGTGTATATATGTATAAACTTTTTTTTTATGAATTTTTATGTCAGGTCTTTTTTTTTTCTACTTAATTTTTTAAAATATTCATAATAAATAGTTTTTCTGCAGATGAGTAGTATTTATCTTTACAGTTGTTTTAAGCATTCATTGAAGTTTTTTTTGGCAAAAGAAAAAAGGAGGTTACTGCAAAAACTGATTTTTCAAGAATTTTTTTTGGCGTCGGGGTCGTTCGCGTCCGAGTATACCCTTAAAGGGGTGTCCGAGGACCGTACCTATCCAGGGTTAAATTGCTTCCAGATGAATAAAATGAATGCAAAAACTCTATTGAGACAGCATCTGGGACATTTAAATCGCTTCCAGATGAATAAAATGAATGGAAAAACTCTATTGAGACAACATTTGGGACATTTAAATCCCTCCAAGATGAATAAAATGAATGCAAAAACTCTATTGAGACAGCATCTGCGACATTTAAATCGCTTCCAGATGAATAAAATGAATGCAAAATCTCTTTTGAGACAGCATCTGAGACATTTAAATCGCTTCCAGATGAATAAAATGAATGCAAAAACTCTGTTGAGACAGCATCTGGGACATTTAAATCGTTTCCAGTTGAATGAAATGAATACAAAAACTTTGTTGAGACAGCATCTGGGACATTTCAATCGCTTCCAGATGAATAAAATGAAGGCAAAAGCTCTGTTGAGACAGCATCTGGGACATTTCAATTGCTTCCAGATGAATAAAATGAATGCAAAAACTCTATTGAGACAGCATCTGGGACATTTAAATCGCTTCCAGATGAATAAAATGAATGATAAAACTCTGTTGAGACAGCATCTGGGACATTTAAATCGCTTCCAGATGAATAAAATGAATGCAAAAACTCTATTGAGACAGCATCTGCGACATTTAAATCGCTTCCAGATGAATAAAATGATGCAAAAACTCTATTGAGACAACATCTGGGACATTTAAATCCCTTCCAGATGAATAAAATGAATGCAAAAACTTTATTGAGACAACATCTGGGACATTTAAATCGCTTCTAGATGAATAAAATGAATGCAAAAATTCTATTGAGACACCATCTGAGACATTTAAATCGCTTCCAGATGAATAAAATGAATGCAAAAACTGTGTTGAGACAGCATCTGGGACATTTAAATCGCTTCCAGATGAATAAAATGAATGCAAAAACTGTGTTGAAACAGCATCTGGGACATTTAAATCGCTTTCAGTTTAATAAAATGAATGTAAAAACTCTATTGAGACAACATCTGGGACATTTAAATCTCTTCCAGATGAATAAAATGAATGCAAAAACTCTATTGAGACAGAATCTGGGACATTTAAATCCCTTCCAGATAAATAAAATGAATTAAAAAACTCTATTGAGACAACATCTGGGACATTTAAATCCCTTCCAGATGAATAAAATGAATAAAAAAAAACTCTATTGAGACAACATCTGAGACATTTAAATTGCTAAAAGGTGAATAAAATGAATGCAAAAACTCTGTTGAGACAGCATCTGGGACATTTAAATCCCTTCCAGATGAATAAAATGAATGCAAAAACTGTATTGAGACAGCATCTGGGACATTTAAATCGCTTCCAGTTGAATAAAATGAATG
The DNA here is from genome assembly GCF_036898095.1 of Palaemon carinicauda. Taxonomy (NCBI): domain Eukaryota; kingdom Metazoa; phylum Arthropoda; class Malacostraca; order Decapoda; family Palaemonidae; genus Palaemon; species Palaemon carinicauda. Next base: position 29,894,714 of record NC_090767.1, read on the forward strand.
CAAAAACTCTATTGACACGACATTTGGGACATTTAAATCGCTTCCAGATGAATAAAATAAATGCAAAAACTCTATTGAGACAGCAACTGGGACATTTAAATCGCTTCCAGATTAATTAAATGAATGTAAAAACTCTATTGAGACAACATTTATGACATTTAAATCGCTTCCAGATGAATAAAGTGAAATCAAAAACTCTGTTGAGACAGCATCTGGGACATTTAAATCGCTTCCAGATGAATAAAATAGATGCAAAAACTCAATTGAGACAGCATCTGGGACATTTAAATCCCTTCCAGATGAATAAAATGAATGCAAAAATTCTATTGAGACAGCAACCGGGACATTTTAAATCCCTTCCAGATGAATAAAATGAATGCAAAAACTCTATTGAGACAACATTTGGGACATTTAAATCCCTTCCAGATGAATAAAATGAATGCAAAAACTCTATTGAGACAGCATCTGGGACATTTAAATCGCTTCCAGATGAATAAAATGAATGCAAAAACTCTAGTGAGACAGCATCTGGGACATTTAAATGGCTTCCAGATGAATAAAATGAATGCAAAAACTCTATTGAGACAGCATCTGAGACATTTAAATCGCTTCCAGATGAATAAAATGAAACCAAAAACTGTGTTGAGACAGCATCTCGGACATTTATATCGCTTCCAGATGAAGAAAATGAATGCAAAAACTCTGTTGAGACAGCATCTGGGACATTTAAATCGCTTCCAGATGAATAAAATGAATGGAAAAACTCTATTGAGACAACATTTGGGACATTTAAATCCCTCCAAGATGAATAAAATGAATGCAAAAACTCTATTGGGACAGCATCTGGGATATTTAAATCGCTTCCAGATGAATAAAATGAATGCAAAATCTCTTTTGAGACAGCATCTGAGACATTTAAATCGCTTCCAGATGAATAAAATGAATGCAAAAACTCTGTTGAGACAGCATCTGGGACATTTAAATCGTTTCCAGTTGAATAAAATGAATACAAAAACTGTTGAGACAGCATCTGGGACATTTCAATCGCTTCCAGATGAATAAAATGAATGCAAAAACTCTGTTGCGACCGCATCTAAGACATTTCAATCGCTTCCAGATGAATAAAATGAATGCAAAAACTCTGTTGAGACAGCATCTGGGACATTTAAATCGCTTCCAGATGAATAAAATGAATGCAAAAACTCTATTGATACAGCATCTGGGACATTCAAATCGCTTCCAGATGAATAAAATGAATGATAAAACTCTGTTGAGACAGCATCTGGGACATTTAAATCGCTTCCAGATGAATAAAATGAATGCAAAAACTCTATTGAGACAGCATCTGGGACATTTAAATCCCTTCCAGATGAATAAAATGAATGCAAAAACTCTATTGAGACAGCATCTGGGACATTTAAATGGCTTCCAGATGAATAAAATGAATGCAAAAACTCTATTGAGACAGCATCTGAGACATTTAAATCGCTTCCAGATGAATAAAATGAATGCAAAAACTGTGTTGAGACAGCATCTGGGACATTAAAATCGCTTCCAGGTGAATAAAATGAATGCAAAAACTCTGTTGAGACAGCATCTGGGACATTAAAATCGCTTCCAGATGAATAAAATGAATGCAAAAACTCTATTGAGACAGCATCTGAGACATTTAAATCGCTTCCAGATGAATAAAATGAATGCAAAAACTGTGTTGAGACAGCATCTGAGACATTTAAATCGCTTCCAGATGAATAAAATGAATGCAAAAACTCTGTTGAGACAGCATCTGGGACATTTAAATCGCTTCCAGATGAATAAAATGAATGCAAAAACTCTATTGAGACAGCATCTGGGACATTTAAATCGCTTCCAGATGAATAAAATGAATGCAAAAACTCTATTGAGACAGCATCTGGGACATTTAAATGGCTTCCAGATGAATAAAATGAATGCAAAAACTCTATTGAGACAGCATCTGAGACATTTAAATCGCTTCCAGATGAATAAAATGAATGCAAAAACTGTGTTGAGACAGCATCTGGGACATTAAAATCGCTTCCAGATGAATAAAATGAATGCTAAAACTGTGTTGAGACAGCATCTGGGTCATTTAAATCACTTCCAGTTGAATAAAATGAATGCAAAAGCTCTATTGAGACAACATCTGGGAAATTTAAATCCCTTCCAGATGAATAAAATGAATGCAAAAACTCTATTGAGACACCATCTGAGACATTTAAATCGCATCCAGATGAATAAAATGAATGCAAAAACTCTATTGAGACAACATCTGGGACATTTAAATCCCTTCCAGATGAATAAAATGAATGCAAAAACTCTATTGAGACAACATCTGGGACATTTAAATCGCTTCCAGATGAATAAAATGAATGCAAAAACTCTATTGAGACAGCATCTGGGACATTTAAATCGCTTCAAAATGAATAAAATGAATGCAAAAACTCTATTGAGACACCATCTGAGACATTTAAATCCCTTCCAGATGAATAAAATGATTGCAAAAACTGTGTTGAGACAGCATCTGGGACATTTAAATCGCTTCCAGATGGATAAAATGAATGCAAAAACTGTGTTGAAACAGCATCTGGGACATTTAAATCGCTTCCAGTTGAATATAATGAATGCAAAAACTCTATTGAGAGAACATATGGGACATTTAACCCTGGATAGGTACGGTGGGTCGTTTGCGACCCCGAGCGTCAAAAAAAAACAGGTTTTTCTCACGTGACTCACCCCTGTGACTGAATTTGTGTGTGATCGACCTGCAGGAGGTGTCTCCCCTACACGCTCTAGTAGTGTCCAGATGTGCATTGCTCTAGCTGTACTCCTTCCCCGATTTCTGAGACGCGTCGGGGTCGTTCGCGTCCGAGTTTACCCTTCTGAGGTAGTTTGCATAATTATCAAAGTTATTACGTATTATGAAATTGTCGTAGAATGGTGCAACTTGTATAGGTTATCAGTTGTGGAAAGTCTTGGTGGATTGTTTGGCTACCATGTGCATGTTTTTTTTTTTAGTTAAAATGTCGTTCATCACCACGAGGACCATTTTACCGCGAGTGCCCTTTTTTCATTTTTTTTTTATTTTTTTGCCAAGTCATTTTTCCGTAAGATATTGCCAAATAGTGTCGTAAAACTTTTGCTTGTTTAGTGTTGGAAAGTGTGTCTAGATGATCTGGCTACCCATGCATGACTTTGTTTTTGTCAGATACGACGTAGTTATTGGTATATTGGGTATTTAACTGCGGTTACCAATTTCTGTTTTTTTTTCAATATTTGTAAAAATTACTACGTAGTAAGGAATTGCCGTATATTATTCATTTTTTTTTTATGTTTATGTGTTACAAAGTGTGCCTTGATGGTTGGGCTAACACGTGCATGTCTTTTTTTTTATCTGAGATGTCGTATATTAGAATGTCGGGCATTTTACCGCGAGTGTCCCTTTTTAATTTTTTTTTATTTTTTTGCCAAGTCATTTTTCCGTAAGATATTGCGAAATAGTGTCGTAAAACTTTTGCTTTTTTAATGTTGGAAAGTGTGTCCAGATGATCTGGCTACCCATGCGTGATTTTGTTTTTGTCAGATACGACGTAGTTATTGGTATATTGGGTATTTAACTGCGGTTGCCAATTTCTGTTTTTTTTTCAATATTTGTAAAAATTTACTACGTAGTAACGAATTGCCGTATATTAATGATTTTTTTTTCATGTTTATGTGTTAGAAAGTGTGCCTTGATGGTTGGGCTAACACGTGCATGTCTTTTTTTTTATCTGAGATGCCGTATATTAGAATGTTGGGCATTTTTCCGCGAGTGCCCCTTTTTATTTGTTTTGCATTTTTTTGCTTAGTCATGTTACCGTAAGGAATTGGCAAGTAGTGTCGCAAAACTTATATTTTTATAGTGTTGGAAAGTGTTTCTAGATGATCTGGCTACCCATGCCTATTTTTTTTTTAGCCAGATATGGCGTATATATAAGTATGTGTTCGATTTTCCTGTGATTGCCATTTTTTCGTTTTTTCCCATTTCTTTCAAAATTACTACGTACTAAGGAACTATCACAGAGTAATATTTCATTTAT
>NC_090767.1:29903810-29916310 GCF_036898095.1 Palaemon carinicauda
GTTAAATCGCTTCCAGATGAATAAAATGAATGCAAAAACTCTATTAAGACAGCATCTGGGACATTTAAATCGCTTCCAGATGAATAAAATGAATGCAAAAACTCTATTGAGACAACATTTGGGACATTTAAATCCCTCCCAGATGAATAAAATGAATGCAAAAACTCTGTTGAGACAGCATCTGGGACATTTAAATCGCTTCCAGTTGAATAAAATGAATGCAAAAACTCTGTTGAGACAGCATCTGGGACATTTCAATAGCTTCCAGTTGAATAAAATGAATGCAAAAACTCTGTTGAGACAGCATCTGGGACATTTCAATCGCTTCCAGATGAATAAAATGAATGCAAAAACTCTGTTGAGACAGCATCTGGGTCATTTCAATCGCTTCCAGATGAATAAAATGAATGCAAAAACTCTGTTGAGACAGCATCTGGGACATTTCAATCGCTTCCAGATGAATAAAATGAATGCAAAAACTCTGTTGAGACAGCATCTGGGACATTTCAATCGCTTCCAGATGAATAAAATGAATGCAAAAACTCTATTGAGACAGCATCTGGGACATTTAAATCGCTTCCAGATGAATAAAATGAATGCAAAAACTCTGTTGAGACAGCATCTGGGACATTTAAATGGCTTCCAGATGAATAAAATGAATGCAAAAACTCTGTTGAGACAGCATCTGGGACATTTAAATGGCTTCCAGATGAAAAAAATGAATGCAAAAACTCTGTTGAGACAGCATCTGGGACATTTAAATGGCTTCCAGATGAAAAAAATGAATGCAAAAACTCTGTTGAGACAGCATCTGGGACATTTAAATGGCTTCCAGATGGATAAAATGAATGCAAAAACTCTGTTGAGACAGCATCTGGGACATTTAAATGGCTTCCAGATGGATAAAATGAATGCAAAAACTCTGTTGAGACAGCATCTGGGACATTTAAATCGCTTCCAGATGGATAAAATGAATGCAAAAACTCTGTTGAGACAGCATCTGGGACATTTAAATCGCTTCCAGATGAATAAAATGAATGCAAAAACTCTGTTGAGACAGCATCTGGGACATTTAAATTGCTTCCAGATGAATAAAATGAATGCAAAAACTCTGTTGAGACAGCATCTGGGACATTTAAATCGCTTCCAGATGAATAAAATGAAGCAAAAACTCTGTTGAGACAGCATCTGGGACATTTAAATCGCTTCCAGATGAATAAAATGAAGCAAAAACTCTGTTGAGACAGCATCTGGGACATTTAAATGGCTTCCAGATGAATAAAATGAATGCAAAAACTCTGTTGAGACAGCATCTGGGACATTTCAATCGCTTCCAGATGAATAAAATGAATGCAAAAACTCTGTTGAGACAGCATCTGGGACATTTCAATCGCTTCCAGATGAATAAAATGAATGCAAAAACTCTGTTGAGACAGCATCCGGGACATTTCAATCGCTTCCAGATGAATAAAATGAATGCAAAAACTCTGTTGAGACAGCATCCGGGACATTTCAATCGCTTCCAGATGAATAAAATGAATGCAAAAACTCTGTTGAGACAGCATCCGGGACATTTAAATCGCTTCCAGATGAATAAAATGAATGCAAAAACTCTGTTGAGACAGCATCTGGGACATTTAAATGGCTTCCAGATGAATAAAATGAATGCAAAAACTCTGTTGAGACAGCATCTGGGACATTTAAATGGCTTCCAGATGAATAAAATGAATGCAAAAACTCTGTTGAGACAGCATCTGGGACATTTAAATCGCTTCCAGATGAATAAAATGAATGCAAAAACTCTGTTGAGACAGCATCTGGGACATTTAAATCGCTTCCAGATGAATAAAATGAATGCAAAAACTCGGTTGAGACAGCATCTGGGACATTTAAATGGCTTCCAGATGAATAAAATGAATGCAAAAACTCGGTTGAGACAGCATCTGGGACATTTAAATGGCTTCCAGATGAATAAAATGAATGCAAAAACTCGGTTGAGACAGCATCTTGGACATTTAAATCGCTTCCAGATGAATAAAATAAATGCAAAAACTCTGTTGAGACAGCATCTGGGACATTTAAATCGCTTCCAGATGAATAAAATGAATAAAAAACTCTATTGAGACAGCATCTGGGACATTTAAATCGCTTTCAGATGAATACTATGAATACAAAAACTTTATTGAGACAGCATTTGGGACATTTAAATCGCTTTCAGATGAATACTATGAATACAAAAACTCTATTGAGACAGCATCTGGGACCTTTAAATTGCTCCCAGATGAATAAAATGAATGCAAAAACTCTATTGAGACAGCATCTGGGACATTTAAATCGCTTCCAGTTGAATAAAATGAATGCAAAAACTCTATTGAGATTACAGAAATAGCATTGTTCATAATGCACATATAATGTTCAAAAAGCTTCAATAAACATGAAATTACAGAAAAAGACATTGTTCAGAAATCAGCTATGATGTTTAAAAGGCTTCCAGAAGACTGAAAACACAGAAACATTCTTGTTCACATTGCTTCGATAATATTCAAAACGCTTCCAGAAGACTGAAATTACAAAAACATTATAGTTCAGAATACATCTACTGTATATTGTTCGAAGCACTTACAGAAGACTGAAATTAGAGAAAAATCATGGTTCAGAATGCATCTATATTGTTCAAGACGCCTCCAGGAGACTTAAATTAGAGAAAAAATCTTGTTCAGAATGCATCTAGATAGTTCAAAACGCTCCTAGAAGACTAAATCAAGGAAACATTATTGTTCAGAATATATCTGTGTTGTTCAAAACGCTTCCACAAGACAGAACTTAAAGAAATATCATTGTCCAGAATGCATCCATAATGTTGAAAACGCTTCCAGAAGACTAAAATACAGAAACTTCATAGTTCAGAACTATCTATAATGTTCAAAATGCTTCCAGAAGACTGAAATTACAAAAACATTATTGCCCAGAAGGCATCTATAATGTTCAAAACCTTTCCAGAATACTAAAATTTCAGAAACCGCATTGTCCTGAATTCCAATAAATTGTTCAAAATGCTTCCAGAAGACTGAAATTACAGAAACACCATTGTTTAGAGAGCATATCTAACATTAAAAAAGCTTCCAGAAGACTTATATTACAGAAACACCATTGTTCAAAATGCATGTATAATGTTCAAAACGCTTACAGAAGATGGAAATTACAGAAATATCATTGTTCGGAAGGCTTCTATAATACCGAAAACGCTTTCAGAATACTGAAATTACACAAACATCATTATTCAGAATACATCTATAAAGTTCAAAACTCTTCAAGAAGAATGAAATTACAGTAAACATCATTATTCAAAATGCATCTATAATGTTCAAAACGCTTCTAGAAGACTGAAATTACCGAAACAACATTGTTCGGATGGCATCTATAATGTTCAAAACGTTTCCAGAATACTGGAATTACAAAAATATAATTGCTCAGAAAATATCTATTGTGCTCAAAACACTTCAAGAAGACTAGAATTTTAAAAAAAACATCAGTGCTCAGAATATATCTTTAATGTCCAAAAGCCTTCTAGACGACTAAAATTACAGAAACATAATATTCCAGAATGCATCTGTAATATTCAAAACGCTTCCAGAAGACTGCAATTACAGAAACAACCTTGTTAGAAAGGCATCTATAATAATCAAAACGTTTCCAGAATACTGAAATTACAGAAAAAAAAATTGTTCGGAAGGTATCTATAATGTTCAAAACGTTTCCAGAATACTGAAATTACAAAAACATAATTGCTCAGAAAATATCTTTGTGATCAAAACACTTCAAGATGAATAGAATTACAAAAACATCAGTGCTCAGAATGTATCTGTAATATTCAAAGCGCTTCCAGAAGACTGAACTTACAGAAACCTTATTATTCACAATGCTTCTATAATGTTCAAAATGCTTCAAGAAGACTGAAATTACAGAAACAACATTGTTCAGGAGGCATCTATAATGCTCAAAACATTTTCAAAATACTAAAATTACAAAAACATAATTGCTTAGAAAATATCTATTGTGTTCAAAACACTTCAAAAAAAATAAATTTACAAAAACATTAGTGCTCAGACTGTTCCTGTAATATTCAAAACACTTTCAGAAAACTAGAATTACGGAAAAATTGTTGTCCAGAATGCATCTATAATGTTTAACAGGCTTCGAAAAGATTAAAATTACGTGAAAATCATTGTTCAAAATGCATCTACCATGCTCAAAACGCTTCCGGAAGGATGAAGATACAGAAACATCATTGTTCAGAATGCATCTATTATTTCTAAAACGCTTCCAAAAGACTGAAAAATCTTTGCTCAGAATGCTTGGAGACTGCATGTTTTCTTGTTTTTTTTTTTTTTGGTTGGAGGAATTCCCCTCAATCACAAGGCTCCATAACAAATTGGGTTCCCATATACTTTTATATTGCGGCAGATCAATCAGTATACTGTAAATATAAAATGGTGCAATACACGATTTGTAGAAAGTAAGACTGGTTTGTGATATATTTTGCAGCATTCTGAGACTGAAAATACTAAAACATCATTTGTCAGAATGCATCACTAATGTCCAAAACACTTCCCAAAGACTGGAATTACAGAAACATTTTTCAGAATGCATTTATAATGTTCAAAAGGCTTCCAGAACACTGATACTACAGAAAAATCATTGCTCAGAATACATCTTTAATGTTTAAAACACTTTCAGATGACTAAAATTAAAGAAACATCATTGTTCAGAATGAATTTATATTGTTCAAAATGCTTCCAGAAACTTGAAATTACAAAAACACCATTGCTCAGAAAGCATCTATATTGTTAAAAACTCTTTGATAAGACATAAATTATAAAAGCATCTTTCTTCAGAAAGCGTGTATTATTTTCAAAACGCTTACAAAGTACTGAAGTTACGGAAAGATTTATGCTTAGGATACATCTATAATGTTCAAAAAGCTTCCAGAAGAATGAAAATAGAAGAAACATCAGTCGACAGAATGCAAATGTAATGTTCAAAACATTACCAAAATACTGAAATTACGAAAACATCATTGTTCAGATTGCACCTATAATGTTCAAAATGCTTTCAAAAAAACAGAAATTACAGAAACAGCATTGTTCTGAATGCATCTATAACGTTCAAAAGTTTTCAGAAGACAAAAAATACAGAAAGGTCATTGTTCAGAATGCATCTGTAATGTTCCAAACGCTTCCAGTAGACTGGAATTATAAAAAGAAATAATAATCCCTAAATAAAAACTTGCAGAAATGAACTGGCATCAAAAGACCATAAACAAAAGGAAGTGGACTAACATGTCTGAGGCCTTTGTCCGGCATTCGACTAATAATGGATGATGGTGAAGAAAATGAATAATAATACATGAATAAAAATATGCAGATAGGAACTTGCATAAAAAGACCATAAACATACGGAAGTGGACTAACATGTCTAAGGCCTTTGTCCTGCATTCGACTGATCATGCATGACGATAAGGAAAACGAATAATAAAACCTGAACAAAAATTCGCAGAAATGAACTGGCATCAAAAGACCACAAACAGAAGGAAGTGGACTAACATGTCTGAGGCCTATGTCCTGCATTCAATTAATTATGGACTATGATGATAAAAACGAATAATAATCCCTGAATAAAAACTTGTAGATATGAACTGGCATCAAAACACCATAAAAAAAGGAAGTGAACTAACTTGTCTGAGGCCTTTGTCCTGGATTCGACTGATCATGGATGATGATAAGGAAAACGAATAATAATCCATCAATAAAAACTTGCAGATATGAACTGGCATCAAAAGACCACAAACAGAAGGAAGTGGACTAACATGTCTGAGGCCTTTGTCCTGCATTCGACTAATCATGGATGATGATGATAAAAACCAATAAAAATCCATGAATAAATATATGCAAATATGAATTGGTATAAAAAGACCATAAACAGACGAAAGTATACTAACATGTCTGAGACCTTTGTCCTGCATTCGACAACCTTTCCTAATTGTGAACATCTTTAATTAAGTTTAATGCTTTATTAGTATTATAGTGTTGTCATCAGATAACAACACTTGACGAAGTTTGTTGTTGTTGTGGAGTTTGGGATGGGCGCTGGGCAGGATGCAGCTGACGTCTTATCTTTGATATCCTGTGTTGTGACGTCACAGAACTTGACTCTTGGCTTATATTTGTTAAGGGAATCATTTTAGTATCATTTAGTGTTTCACATCGATACCTTACGGCGGTTTTTATATTCGTTTGGTGTAACATGGGCTGATAACTAAGATCTAACTTAGAATGTAAAAAAATGTGTTTATAAATATAACATTATGAAAAAGTGAGAGAAAATCACTAGTGCTTGAGTCAGATTACGAAAATATATATTATTTTTATTTCATACGACAAGCAGACACATATCCCTCTGGCGATAATTTGCTTCCTTCAAATTCCGATGCTACCTTCTTCAAGGAGAGATAGAAAGGTAGGTCTTCCACATATATTTTGTGAGAGAAACTTGAAGGATGGTCTTTGTATAAAATATCTCAAGGATTTATTTACATATGTTTGGATCTATTTGAATGCTTTGAAAGCCTTTTTTTTCTCTTCATTTTCAATCTGTATTGGAAATGAGAACTCTTTCTTTCACTTTAGATATTTCGACAAGTCTTATGTCATCTGGACTGAATATTACTTCAGATAAAAAAGTGATAGTTTTATTACTGTTTTCATGTTAAAATTTTATCCAGAATTATATGTATATATATATATATATATATATATATATATATATATATATATATATATATGTATATATATATATATATATATATATATATATATATATATATATATATATATATATATATATATATATATATATATATATATATATATATATATATATATATATATATATATATATATATAAATCATTTATATCCGTTGCAAAAATGGAACCTTCATCGAATTATGTGAATCCTTATACAGATTTCTTTTATAATTAATGTTAATTATTTCAAAATATACAAATGTTTGTCTATCCTTTGCCACTAAAGCTTTTATATACAAGATTATTTCCCTCACCCATCAAATGTAGTCCTGATTTATATGCATATATATGCATACACACACACATATATATATATACATATATATATATATATATATATATATATATATATATATATATATATATATATATATATATATATATATATATATATATATATATATATATATATATATATGTATATATATACTGTATATAGTTATATATTATCTGATTGGGGATACATAACTTGGTAGAGGGGTTTGTGTTGTACTAATCTGGGCCATCCACACTATTTTGGTTTGCTGAGAGAGTGTATGTGGTTTGTGTTTGTGTGTTTATTTGTGCATTCGTGTGTTTATATATATATATATATATATATATATATATATATATATATATATATATATATATATATATATATATATATATATATATATATACATATATATAAATATATATATATATGTACACACACACACATACGGGGCTACATATCGAGGAAGTTAATGGTTGTCGCTCGTTGCGAAGAGGTCGATCTGGAGTTCTGGGACTCGGTGAGAGATGAAGGAGAATGATCTTGCGTCTAGAGACCATTCCGACTCTATCGGGTTTGTCCGAGATAGAGCGTCCGCTGTCACATTGCGGAATCCTTGTAGGTGAACTGCAGACAGGTGCCATTTCTTCCTTTCTGCCAGACGGAAGATTGTCAGGAGCACCTGATTTATCTTGGGCGATCTTGAGCCCTGGCGATTGAGACAACGCACTACCACAGAGCTGTCCAGGGTCAGGCGAATGTGTATCGACGGGGGCGGGGAGAGTTTCTTCAGCGTCAGAAGAACCGCCATGGCCTCCAAGATGTTGATGTGAAACGTCTTGAATAGGGGAGACCAAGTGCCTTGAGCCTGTTTTTGGTGGGAGTGACCTCCCCAACCCTCCAACGAAGCGTCCGTATGGATGTTGAGAGATGGAGGTGTGTGTTGGAGAGGAAGGGACCTTTTTAGGGCCCTCGCTTCTGACCACGGCTTTAGAAGAAGTCGAAGTCTGCTTGGGAGCCGTCTCTTGAGGTCTCTTCGAGCGATGGATGCGGAACGTCTCCAGACTCCCGCTGCATCCTTTAGCTGTGCACAAAGCACTGGGTTTGTGATCGAGGCGAACTGTAGAGAGCCTAGAACTTGTTCCTGCTGGTGTCTCGAGATCCGTTTGGATTTTAACAGTCGCTTGACAGACCCTGCTATTTCCTTCCTTTTCTTTGCTGGAATGGAAAGGCGGTGTGACTGAAGATTCCAGTGGATGCCTAACCATTGGAACTTCTGAGCTGGAGATAGGCGAGACTTTTTCGCGTTTATCTGGAATCCCAGGTGTTCGAGAAACTGGGTAACTTTTCTGCAGGATTCTATACAATCCTCGGGCGAGGGCGCCCACACTAGCCAGTCGTCGAGGTAGGCCATCACCTGGACGTTTCGGATGCGGAGCTGTTGTACTACTGCGTCCGCTAGCTTTGTGAATATCCGAGGGGCCACGTTGAGTCCGAAGGGCATGGCCCGGAAGGCATAGCTTTTCCGTTGGAGTCGGAATCCTAGGTAGGAGGAAGCGTGATGGTTCATTGGTATGTGCCAGTATGCGTCCGCCAGGTCTATCGAGACCGTGAAAGACCCTCGAGGCAGGAGGGTTCTGATCTGTTGAAGAGTCAGCATCTTGAACTTGTTGTTCGATATGAATACGTTGAGGGGGGATAAGTCCAGAATGACTCTGAGTCTGTCTGAGTCTTTCTTGGGAACACAAAACAGTCTCCCTTGGAACCTTGTGGACTTCACCCTTCTTATCACCTTCTTGTTCAAGAGGTCTAGCACATATTCTTCCAGGAGGGGGGTTGAACGCTGGAAGAATTACTGGAAGGTTGGGGGTGGTTGCGCCCAGCTCCAGCCCAGACCTTTCTTGATGATGCTGTGTGCCCAGGAGTCGAAGGTCCAGCGATCCTGGAAGTGGCGGAGTCTTCCTCCCACCGGAAGCACTTCATTGCTTCTGGGGTCCCGAGGACTTGCTGCCTCGGCCGCTAGCTCCCTGTCCTCCTCTGCCTCTGGAGGGCCGGCGAGAGGAATCTCTGCCGGAACCCCTGCCTGAGCTTCTACCCTTGTGACGAAAGGTAGTGGAGTGCTGCTCGAAGGCGGGGTTGAAGGCCGGTGATGAGGACAAAACCGGCTGTGGGACCAACTGAAAGGTCTGTGGCGGCTGAGCGGCCACTTGGGGAGTAGCGGGTGCCGGAAACTGATGTCTGTGCTGACGTTGCTGGAGTCTATGCTTCGACTGCTTCCTCTTAGGCTGAGGACCGTCATCCTGAGAGGGCTTTCTCTTCCTAGACATGCCCCATTTGTTGAGAAGGTTCCTGTTGTCAGATGCGGCCTTGTCTGTGATCTCTTTCACTAGATCAGACGGGAAGAGGTACTTGCCCCAGATGTTGGAGGAAATCAGTTTCCAGGGTTCGTGTCTGACAGTGGCACTGGAGAACACGAATTCTCTGCAGGCTCTACGAGCTCGCATGAAGTGGTACAGATCCTTGACTAAGGTTGCCATATGAGATTTGGCAAGGACCATGTAATGGTCAGGGACTCTGGTGTCACCAGCCATTACGTCCATCTGGACCTGGAGAGTGAGAGATGCTGCCAGCCTCTCCTTCGTTTCCTGTTCCCTACTAAGGAGGTGATCGTTTAGCTTGGGGAGGTCCTCATTAAACTGACGTCCAGCAACGTCAGGATCTAGTTTGCCCACCACGAAGGTGTGTTGCACATCCTTCCAGCGTTTGGTGTCGGGCGAGGTGGCTGCGGAGAAAGGTCTGCATTCCTCCAATGCAGGGCAGGATTTCCCTTCTTCTACAGCCTTAAGGCAGGCAGCGAAGGCCTTTTCCGTGAAGGGTATCACCACTTCATCGGGCGCAACGTAGGTGGGGTACTTCTTGCTCAGAGCCGGAAGTCCAGAGCAGGTAAAGCCTCTGCTCTTAAGCGCTTTGGCAAGCATAGCCTGGGCCTTCGAGAGATCGAACACTATTTTCTCCTTCGGTTCGGTCTCTTCCTTTGAGGATGGTTCTGAACGTAGACGGACGTAACAGTCCGGATACGCCTCAAAGCGGGGGAAGAACTCCACTTCTTCCAGGGGTATGGAACCGATCTTATCGCTGACGAAGATCTTGTCGTCAGCGATGACCATATGCTCGGCGAATCGCCACGGATTGTCGCTCGAGCATGCGGGGAGGTCCTTGATGGAGATTTTGCGAGGTTCCTTGGAACTTCCCATCGACCGAATGATCTTGTGAGTTTCTTTGAGCTTCTGCTCCATCACGGATTCAATGAGCCGAATCATATCCTGTGCCGTAGGTAGAGGAGTCGTGGTGGAGGACGTAGACGGGAGAGACACTTCCGTCGGTGTAGGAGTAGGAGGGGGGATGGAGGGAGGGGCATCCTCCTTATCGGACTCGGTATATACTACCCGGTCCTCTTCTTCATCATCCTCCTCTTCACCCTGGGCCATAAGGGTTTTCTCGGTGTCCTCCGAGATCTCTGACATGTGTTCATCATGTTCTGAATCCAGGTGACAATCATTCATGGACTGAGCCATGACAGCATCAGGTTCCACTGTAATCTGGACTACGGGGATCTGTTCGACTGGGACCACTGAGTCTGGTGAGGCCTTTGGGAACAGCAAAGACCTCATTTCTTCTGTGGCTAGGTATGGTCCAGTGGCGTTCTTTTGAAAGCCACGTACCCACTTGCGTAGGTTGTCCCGAGCAGTGTCCCGAATCTCCGCTGAGGGAGGATCATAGAATGCTTTCTGTAAGCATTCTTGGCAGACCGAACAGGTGGTGGGGCCCCAGTACTTGAGATCCCCTCTCTTGTGAGCACAAGGGGCGTGTGTCCTACACGCCGTGTGTCCATAGAAGTGTGGCCGACGGACCGCGCAGAAGTCGTGGTCACACGTGACGTACTCCTCCTGTAAAAGAAAGAGACGATGAGTATTGTAGAGTCATAATATGGCTCGTATATAAAGTTAATTATTAACAAGTTAATATTAACATAAATTAATTGTGATGCACAGAAGGGTGGGTGAAAGGAGACAGACGCATGCCTCGTGTAACCCGCCCGGCTGGTTGCCGTAGCATCGGACAGTCCCAGGTGGCCTTAGGCCTCCATGGAAGGTGTCTTGATAATGGGAATTCCATCTAGAATAACCATATTATAGACTAGGCTTGAAATCTTATCAAGAAAGTCTGGGGATCATGAGATCCTAGTAAGGTTCCGGCAACCAGACGGGCCAATTACACGTAGCGTGCTGGAAAGATGAAACACGCAAGAAGACAGAGTGAAAACTGAACAAAGTGTACGATTCCGTACCAGTTTGTCTGCGTTAACAAACCGTCTAGGTGCGGTTTTTAGGAGCTATCGCTAGTAAAGATAGCTGAGAGAAGAGGTGCAAGGCATCTTGCCGCCTCCGGACGGGTCCGGCATACCCCCGGCACGCCGGAAGCCGCTCGAGCAGAGTTTCTGGCATTCAAGAATGATCATTCTATGGTCAAAGAAGCCAGGGTGGCGGCAGCCGGTAGCGGCGGCCGCCGGCAAGGAGCGGCGGTTCCGGCAGCCGGAGGCAGTCGGAGGGCCGGGGGCCGGCTGCTAGTGCCGGCACTCCGGGAGGGGTCGGCAGTGTGCCGAGGCTATGAGGGAATGGAGAGGCCACGGCGGTAAGCCAGCGGCCGGCGGCGATCCCCCGGCACTCGGGGGAAGGCGGCAAGGATAAGGAAGTCACCCGTAGCGGCGGTAATGCCGGGGTAGAGGCGGCAAGGGACAAGCACCAAAGATGGAGGTGGGATGGCAAGGCTGTATTAGCCTAGTCAAGACACCTCTGGAAAAGGTACCACCATGATAGAGGAGAATCTATCATCCTAAGCAGGGGCCGCAAAGGCCGGGGGCTAAGGCAGTCCAAGAGAGGACAGGGTGTACCCAAAGGAGGGGTGGAGACTCTTCATGTCGACCAAATGATAACTGACTCCATAGCACTATGGAGGGTCTATGTATCAGAGCGGACAACACTGGGAGCACCACGGGGTCCAGCACTCCAGCCTAGGGTGGAGTGTAGGACAGGGGACATATGAAGCCTAACCTACTGGTAGGTTAGGCTAGGCAAGAGATAGGTTGGGGGGGGGGGAAAGGGTCTTCTTATAAGAAAGGATGGGTTATGCACCAGAGCGGCCACCTAGGAAGGGAGATGCTCACCCTAACCTATAGTAGGTGGACCAACTGAAAAACGGTGCACGCGTATATTTCAGCAAGGTACATAAACCAGCCCTCCCAACCTAACCTGGATTAGGGTTGTTAGACCCTAATCAAGGAAGGAAGAAGACGTATCGCAAGGAAAAGGTCAAGGACCGA
>NC_090767.1:29923695-29933695 GCF_036898095.1 Palaemon carinicauda
TTAAATGGCTTCCAGATTAATAAAATTAATGCAAAAACTCTGTTGAGACAGCATCTGGGACATTTAAATCGCTTCCAGATGAATAAAATGAATGCAAAAACTCTGTTGAGACAGCATCTGGGACATTTAAATCGCTTTCAGATGAATAAAATGAATGCAAAAACTCTGTTGAGACAGCATCTGGGACATTTAAATCGCTTTCAGATGAATAAAATGAATGCAAAAACTCTATTGAGACAGCATCTGGGACATTTAAATCGCTTCCAGATGAATAAAATGAATGCAAAAACTCTATTGAGACAACATTTGGGACATCTAAATCCCTCCCAGATGAATAAAATGAATGCAAAAAACTCTATTGAGACAGCATCTGGGACATTTAAATCGCTTCCAGATGAATAAAATGAATGCAAAAACTCTATTGAGAAATCATCTGGGACATTTGAATTACGTTCAGTTGAATAAAATCAATGCAAAAACTCTGTTGAGACAGCATCTGAGACATTTAAATCGCTTCCAGTTGAATAAAATGAATGCAAAAACTCTGTTGAGACAGCATCTGGGACATTTCAATCGCTTCCAGATGAATAAAATGAATGCAAAAACTCCATTGACACAGCATCTGGGACATTTAAATCCCTTCCAGATGAATAAAATGAATGCAAAAACTCTGTTGAGACAGCATCCAGGACCTTTCAATCTCTTCCAGATGAATAAAATGAATGCAAAAACTCTGTTGAGACAGCATCTGGGTCATTTCAATCGCTTCCAGATGAATAAAATGAATGCAAAAACTCTGTTGAGACAGCATCTGGGACATTTAAATCGCTTCCAGATGAATAAAATGAATTCAAAAACTCTGTTGAGACAGCATCCAGGACCTTTCAATCGCTTCCAGATGAATAAAATGAATGCAAAAAACTCTGTTGAGACAGCATCTGGGTCATTTCAATCGCTTCCAGATGAATAAAATGAATGCAAAAACTCTGTTGAGACAGCATCTGGGACATTTAAATCGCTTCCAGATGAATAAAATGAATGCAAAAACTCTGTTGAGACAGCATCTGGGACATTTAAATCGCTTCCAGATGAATAAAATGATGCAAAAAACTCTGTTGAGACAGCATCTAGGACATTTAAATGGCTTCCAGATTAATAAAATTAATGCAAAAACTCTGTTGAGACAGCATCTGGGACATTTAAATCGCTTCCAGATGAATAAAATGAATGCAAAAACTCTGTTGAGACAGCATCTGGGACATTTAAATCGCTTTCAGATGAATAAAATGAATGCAAAAACTTTGTTGAGACAGCATCTGGGACATTTAAATCGCTTTCAGATGAATAAAATGAATGCAAAAACTCGGTTGAGACAGCATCTGGGACATTTAAATCGCTTCCAGATGAATAAAATGAATAAAAAACTCTATTGAGACAGCATCTGGGACATTTAAATCGCTTTCAGATGAATACTATGAATACAAAAACTTTATTGAGACAGCATCTGGGACATTTTAAATCGCTTTCAGATGAATACTATGAATACAAAAACTCTATTGAGACAGCATCTGGGACATTTAAATTGCTCCCAGATGAATAAAATCAATGCAAAAACTCTATTGAGACAGCATCTGGGACATTTAAATCGCTTCCAGTTGAATAAAATGAATGCAAAAACTCTATTGAGATTACAGAAATAGCATTGTTCATAATGCACATATAATGTTCAAAAAGCTTCAATAAACATGAAATTACAGAAAAAGACATTGTTCAGAAATCAGCTATGATGTTTAAAAGGCTTCCAGAAGACTGAAAACACAGAAACATTCTTGTTCACATTGCTTCGATAATATTCAAAACGCTTCCAGAAGACTGAAATTACAAAAAACATTATAGTTCAGAATACATCTACTGTATATTGTTCGAAGCACTTACAGAAGACTGAAATTAGAGAAAAATCATGGTTCAGAATGCATCTATATTGTTCAAGACGCCTCCAGGAGACTTAAATTAGAGAAAAAATCTTGTTCAGAATGCATCTAGATAGTTCAAAACGCTCCTAGAAGACTAAATCAAGGAAACATTGTTCAGAATATATCTGTGTTGTTCAAAACGCTTCCACAAGACAGAACTTAAAGAAATATCATTGTCCAGAATGCATCTATAATGTTGAAAACGCTTCCAGAAGACTAAAATACAGAAACATCATAGTTCAGAGCTATCTATAATGTTCAAAATGCTTCCAGAAGACTGAAATTACAAAAACATTATTGCCCTGAAGGCATCTATAATGTTCAAAACCTTTCCAGAATACTAAAATTTCAGAAACCGCATTGTCCTGAATTCCAATAAATTGTTCAAAACGCTTCCAGAAGACTGAAATTACAGAAACACCATTGTTTAGAGAGCATATCTAACATTAAAAAAGCTTCCAGAAGACTTATATTACAGAAACACCATTGTTCAAAATGCATGTATAATGTTCAAAACGCTTACAGAAGATGGAAATTACAGAAATATCATTGTTCGGAAGGCTTCTATAATACCGAAAACGCTTTCAGAATACTGAAATTACACAAACATCATTATTCAGAATACATCTATAAAGTTCAAAACTCTTCAAGAAGAATGAAATTACAGTAAACATCATTATTCAAAATGCCTCTATAATGTTCAAAACGCTTCTAGAAGACTGAAATTACCGAAACAACATTGTTCGGATGGCATCTATAATGCTCAAAACGTTTCCAGAATACTGAAATTACAAAAACATAATTGCTCAGAAAATATCTTTGTGATCAAAACACTTCAAGATGAATAGAATTACAAAAACATCAGTGCTCAGAATGTATCTGTAATATTCAAAGCGCTTCCAGAAGACTGAACTTACAGAAACCTTATTATTCACAATGCTTCTATAATGTTCAAAATGCTTCAAGAAGACTGAAATTACAGAAACAACCTTGTTAGAAAGGCATCTATAATGCTCAAAACATTTTCAAAATACTAAAATTACAAAAACATAATTGCTTAGAAAATATCTATTGTGTTCAAACACTTCAAAAAAACTAAATTTACAAAAACATTAGTGCTCAGACTGTTCCTGTAATATTCAAAACGCTTTCAGAAAACTAGAATTACGGAAAAATTGTTGTCCAGAATGCATCTATAATGTTTAACAGGCTTCGAAAAGATTAAAATTACGTGAAAATCATTGTTCAAAATGCATCTACCATGCTCAAAACGCTTCCGGAAGGATGAAGATACAGAAACATAATTGTTCAGAATGCATCTATTATTTCTAAAACGCTTCCAAAAGACTGAAACATCTTTGCTCAGAATGCTTGGAGACTGCATGTTTTTTTTTTTTTTTTTTTTTTTTTTTTTTTTGGAGGAATTCCCCTCAATCATAAGGCTCCATAACAAATTGGATTCCCATATACTTTTATATTGCGGCAGGATCAATCAGTATACTGTAAATATAAAATGGTGCAATACACGATTTGTAGAAAGTAAGACTGGTTTGTGATATATTTTGCAGCATTCTGAGACTGAAAATACTAAAACATCATTTGTCAGAATGCATCACTAATGTCCAAAACACTTCCCAAAGACTGGAATTACAGAAACATTTTTCAGAATGCATTTATAATGTTAAAAAGGCTTCCAGAACACTGATACTACAGAAAAATCATTGCTCAGAATACATCTTTAATGTTTAAAACACTTTCAGATGACTAAAATTAAAGAAACATCATTGTTCAGAATGAATTTATATTGTTCAAAATGCTTCCAGAAACTTGAAATTACAAAAACACCATTGCTCAGAAAGCATCTATATTGTTAAAAACTCTTTGATAAGACATAAATTATAAAAGCATCTTTCTTCAGAAAGCGTGTATTATTTTCAAAACGCTTACAAAGTACTGAAGCTACGGAAAGATTTATGCTTAGGATACATCTATAATGTTCAAAAAGCTTCCAGAAGACTGAAAATAGAAGAAACATCAGTCGACAGAATGCAAATGTAATGTTCAAAACATTACCAAAATACTGAAATTACGAAAACATCATTGTTCAGATTGCACCTATAATGTTCAAAATGCTTTCAAAAAAACAGAAATTACAGAAACAGCATTGTTCTGAATGCATCTATAACGTTCAAAAGGTTTTCAGAAGACAAAAAATACAGAAAGGTCATTGTTCAGAATGCATCTGTAATGTTCCAAACGCTTCCAGTAGACTGGAATTATAAAAAGAAATAATAATCCCTAAATAAAAACTTGCAGAAATGAACTGGCATCAAAAGACCATAAACAAAAGGAAGTGGACTAACATGTCTGAGGCCTTTGTCCGGCATTCGACTAATAATGGATGGTGGTGAAGAAAATGAATAATAATCCAAGAATAAAAATATGCAGATAGGAACTTGCATCAAAAGACCATAAACATACGGAAGTGGACTAACATGTCTAAGGCCTTTGTCCTGCATTCGACTGATCATGCATGACGATAAGGAAAACGAATAATAAAACCTGAACAAAAATTCGCAGAAATGAACTGGCATCAAAAGACCACAAACAGAAGGAAGTGGACTAACATGTCTGAGGCCTATGTCCTGCATTCAATTAATTATGGACTATGATGATAAAAACGAATAATAATCCCTGAATAAAAACTTGCAGATATGAACTGGCATCAAAACACCATAAAAAAAGGAAGTGAACTAACTTGTCTGAGGCCTTTGTCCTGGATTCGACTGATCATGGATGATGATAAGGAAAACGAATAATAATCCATCAATAAAAACTTGCAGATATGAACTGGCATCAAAAGACCACAAACAGAAGGAAGTGGACTAACATGTCTGAGGCCTTTGTCCTGCATTCGAATAATCATGGATGATGATGATAAAGCGAATAATAATCCCTGAATAAAAACTTGCAGATATGAACTGGCATCAAAAGACCATAAACAGAAGGAAATGGACTAACATGTCTGAGGCCTTTGTCTTGCATTCGAATAATCATGGATGATGATGATAAAAACCAATAAAAATCCATGAATAAATATATGCAAATATGAATTGGTATAAAAAGACCATAAACAGACGAAAGTATACTAACATGTCTGAGACCTTTGTCCTGCATTCGACAACCTTTCCTAATTGTGAACATCTTTAATTAAGTTTAATGCTTTATTAGTATTATAGTGTTGTCATCAGATAACAACACTTGACGAAGTTTGTTGTTGTTGTGGAGTTTGGGATGGGCGCTGGGCAGGATGCAGCTGACGTCTTATCTTTGATATCCTGTGTTGTGACGTCACAGAACTTGACTCTTGGCTTATATTTGTAAAGGGAATCATTTTAGTATCATTTAGTGTTTCACATCGATACCTTACGGCGGTTTTTATATTCGTTTGGTGTAACATAGGCTGATAACTAAGATCTAACTTAGAATGTAAAAAAATGTGTTTATAAATATAACATTATGAAAAAGTGAGAGAAAATCACTAGTGCTTGAGTCAGATTACGAAAATATATATTATTTTTATTTCATACGACAAGCAGACACATATCCCTCTGGCGATAATTTGCTTCCTTCAAATTCCGATGCTGCCTTCTTCAAGGAGAGATAGAAAGGTAGGTCTTCCACATATATTTTGTGAGAGAAACTTGAAGGATGGTCTTTGTATAAAATATCTCAAGGATTTATTTACATATGTTTGGATCTATTTGAATGCTTTGAAAGCCTTTTTTTTTCTCTTCATTTTCAATCTGTATTGGAAATGAGAACTCTTTCTTTCACTTTAGATATTTCGACAAGTCTTATGTCATCTGGACTGAATATTACTTCAGATAAAAAAGTGATAGTTTTATTACTGTTTTCATGTTAAAATTTTATCCAGAATTATATGTATATATATATATATATATATATATATGTATGTATATATATATATATATATTATATATAAAATCATTTATATCCGTTGCAAAAATGGAACCTTCATCGAATTATGTGAATCCTTATACAGATTTCTTTTATAATTAATGTTAATTATTTCAAAATATACAAATGTTTGTCTATCCTTTGCCACTAAAGCTTTTATATACAAGATTATTTCCCTCACCCATCAAATGTAGTCCTGATTTATATGCATATATATGCATACACACACACACATATATATATACATATATATATATATATATATATATATATATATATATATATATGTATATATATACTGTATATAGTTATATATTATCTGATTGGGGATACATAACTTAGTAGAGGGGTTTGTGTTGTACTAATCTGGGCCATCCACACTATTTTGGTTTGCTGAGAGAGTGTATGTGGTTTGTGTTTGTGTGTTTATTTGTGCATTCGTGTGTTTATATATATATATATATATATATATATATATATATATATATATATATATACATATATATAAATATATATATATATGTACACACACACACATACGGGGCTACATATCGAGGAAGTTAATGGTTGTCGCTCGTTGCGAAGAGGTCGATCTGGAGTTCTGGGACTCGGTGAGAGATGAAGGAGAATGATCTTGCGTCTAGAGACCATTCCGACTCTATCGGGTTTGTCCGAGATAGAGCGTCCGCTGTCACATTGCGGAATCCTTGTAGGTGAACTGCAGACAGGTGCCATTTCTTCCTTTCTGCCAGACGGAAGATTGTCAGGAGCACCTGATTTATCTTGGGCGATCTTGAGCCCTGGCGATTGAGACAACGCACTACCACAGAGCTGTCCAGGGTCAGGCGAATGTGTATCGACGGGGGCGGGGAGAGTTTCTTCAGCGTCAGAAGAACCGCCATGGCCTCCAAGATGTTGATGTGAAACGTCTTGAATAGGGGAGACCAAGTGCCTTGAGCCTGTTTTTGGTGGGAGTGACCTCCCCAACCCTCCAACGAAGCGTCCGTATGGATGTTGAGAGATGGAGGTGTGTGTTGGAGAGGAAGGGACCTTTTTAGGGCCCTCGCTTCTGACCACGGCTTTAGAAGAAGTCGAAGTCTGCTTGGGAGCCGTCTCTTGAGGTCTCTTCGAGCGATGGATGCGGAACGTCTCCAGACTCCCGCTGCATCCTTTAGCTGTGCACAAAGCACTGGGTTTGTGATCGAGGCGAACTGGTGTCTCGAGATCCGTTTGGATTTTAACAGTCGCTTGACAGACCCTGCTATTTCCTTCCTTTTCTTTGCTGGAATGGAAAGGCGGTGTGACTGAAGATTCCAGTGGATGCCTAACCATTGGAACTTCTGAGCTGGAGATAGGCGAGACTTTTTCGCGTTTATCTGGAATCCCAGGTGTTCGAGAAACTGGGTAACTTTTCTGCAGGATTCTATACAATCCTCGGGCGAGGGCGCCCACACTAGCCAGTCGTCGAGGTAGGCCATCACCTGGACGTTTCGGATGCGGAGCTGTTGTACTACTGCGTCCGCTAGCTTTGTGAATATCCGAGGGGCCACGTTGAGTCCGAAGGGCATGGCCCGGAAGGCATAGCTTTTCCGTTGGAGTCGGAATCCTAGGTAGGAGGAAGCGTGATGGTTCATTGGTATGTGCCAGTATGCGTCCGCCAGGTCTATCGAGACCGTGAAAGACCCTCGAGGCAGGAGGGTTCTGATCTGTTGAAGAGTCAGCATCTTGAACTTGTTGTTCGATATGAATACGTTGAGGGGGGATAAGTCCAGAATGACTCTGAGTCTGTCTGAGTCTTTCTTGGGAACACAAAACAGTCTCCCTTGGAACCTTGTGGACTTCACCCTTCTTATCACCTTCTTGTTCAAGAAGTCTAGCACATATTCTTCCAGGAGGGGGGTTGAACGTTGGAAGAATTACTGGAAGGTTGGGGGTGGTTGCGCCCAGCTCCAGCCCAGACCTTTCTTGATGATGCTGTGTGCCCAGGAGTCGAAGGTCCAGCGATCCTGGAAGTGGCGGAGTCTTCCTCCCACCGGAAGCACTTCATTGCTTCTGGGGTCCCGAGGACTTGCTGCCTCGGCCGCTAGCTCCCTGTCCTCCTCTGCCTCTGGAGGGCCGGCGAGAGGAATCTCTGCCGGAACCCCTGCCTGAGCTTCTACCCTTGTGACGAAAGGTAGTGGAGTGCTGCTCGAAGGCGGGGTTGAAGGCCGGTGATGAGGACAAAACCGGCTGTGGGACCAACTGAAAGGTCTGTGGCGGCTGAGCGGCCACTTGGGGAGTAGCGGGTGCCGGAAACTGACGTCTGTGCTGACGTTGCTGGAGTCTATGCTTCGACTGCTTCCTCTTAGGCTGAGGACCGTCATCCTGAGAGGGCTTTCTCTTCCTAGACATGCCCCATTTGTTGAGAAGGTTCCTGTTCTCAGATGCGGCCTTGTCTGTGATCTCTTTCACTAGATCAGACGGGAAGAGGTACTTGCCCCAGATGTTGGAGGAAATCAGTTTCCGGGGTTCGTGTCTGACAGTGGCACTGGAGAACACGAATTCTCTGCAGGCTCTACGAGCTCGCATGAAGTGGTACAGATCCTTGACTAAGGTTGCCGTATGAGATTTGGCAAGGACCATGTAATGGTCAGGGACTCTGGTGTCACCAGCCATTACGTCCATCTGGACCTGGAGAGTGAGAGATGCTGCCAGCCTCTCCTTCGTTTCCTGTTCCCTACTAAGGAGGTGATCGTTTAGCTTGGGGAGGTCCTCATTAAACTGACGTCCAGCAACGTCAGGATCTAGTTTGCCCACCACGAAGGTGTGTTGCACATCCTTCCAGCGTTTGGTGTCGGGCGGGGTGGCTGCGGAGAAAGGTCTGCATTCCTCCAATGCAGGGCAGGATTTCCCTTCTTCTACAGCCTTAAGGCAGGCAGCGAAGGCCTTTTCCGTGAAGGGTATCACCACTTCATCGGGCGCAACGTAGGTGGGGTACTTCTTGCTCAGAGCCGGAAGTCCAGAGCAGGTAAAGCCTCTGCTCTTAAGCGCTTTGGCAAGCATAGCCTGGGCCTTCGAGAGATCGAACATTATTTTCTCCTTCGGTTCGGTCTCTTCCTTTGAGGATGGTTCTGAACGTAGACGGACGTAACAGTCCGGATACGCCTCAAAGCGGGGGAAGAACTCCACTTCTTCCAGGGGTATGGAACCGATCTTATCGCTGACGAAGATCTTGTCGTCAGCGATGACCATATGCTCGGCGAATCGCCACGGATTGTCGCTCGAGCATGCGGGGAGGTCCTTGATGGAGATTTTGCGAGGTTCCTTGTAACTTCCCATCGACCGAATGATCTTGTGAGTTTCTTGGAGCTTCTGCTCCATCACGGATTCAATGAGCCGAATCATATCCTGTGCCGTAGGTAGAGGAGTCGTGGTGGAGGACGTAGACGGGAGAGACACTTCCGTCGGTGTAGGAGTAGGAGGGGGTATGGAGGGAGGGGCATCCTCCTTATCGGACTCGGTATATACTACCCGGTCCTCTTCTTCATCATCCTCCTCTTCACCCTGGGCCATAAGGGTTTTCTCGGTGTCCTCCGAGATCTCTGACATGTGTTCATCATGTTCTGAATCCAGGTGACAATCATTCATGGACTGAGCCATGACAGCATCAGGTTCCACTGTAATCTGGACTACGGGGATCTGTTCGACTGGGACCACTGAGTCTGGTGAGGCCTTTGGGAACAGCAAAGACCTCATTTCTTCTGTGGCTAGGTATGGTCCAGTGGCGTTCTTTTGAAAGCCACGTACCCACTTGCGTAGGTTGTCCCGAGCAGTGTCCCGAATCTCCGCTGAGGGAGGATCATAGAATGCTTTCTGTAAGCATTCTTGGCAGACCGAACAGGTGGTGGGGCCCCAGTACTTGAGATCCCCTCTCTTGTGAGCACAAGGGGCGTGTGTCCTACACGCCGTGTGTCCATAGACGTGTGGCCGACGGACCGCGCAGAAGTCGTGGTCACACGTGACGTACTCCTCCTGTAAAAGAAAGAGACGATGAGTATTGTAGAGTC
>NC_090767.1:29941195-29946195 GCF_036898095.1 Palaemon carinicauda
TATCAATAATTCGAACACCGGAAGCCATCATAATTAAAAAGATGACTCTCTGAGTGAGATCATGAATAGAAGCCGTTTGATTTTCTATGTCCGAAGAGAATTGCAAAACTTTGGCCAAAGACCAAGAGATACGCTTCGGTGGATTTGATGTCTGCAACTTTGCACAATCCTTCGGAATTTTGTTGAAGAGATCCGAGTTAAAGTCAACATCAAAGGCATAGAGTAAAGGTCAGGTGAGGGCCGAATTGTATGACAATAATCCATAGGAATCGACCCTGGATTTTTTATTTTGTCGTATTTGACTCATAACCTCCATTATGTTTCATACTAAGTCATGGTGTTAGACGACTCATAGTTTCCGAAAATTCCTACTTATCACGTTGGTCATGGCACCAACTTGGGTTTCAAATCCGTGGTGATGGGAAACCAGTTGCTCTTTGGCCACAGAGGAGCCACCAGAGCTTCAGTTTCTTTGAAAGAACGAAGGTTGTCCATAACCTTAATGAGGAGGTTGAACGATTCAACGATTTCAACCTTGGGACATCGCGTACCTGCCCCATGTTTGGTGCTACCTAGCAGGGAAGTATCTTGTTGAGACTCATCGCAAACAGATCTACTTGAAGGCCAGGGACTTGATCTCCCTAAAGGTGGGATGTTGACAAGTGCCAACCATTCTTCTGAGCCAACGTAAAGACGGCTATCATTACATAGTTTATATGAGGAGACCTCGACCCTTGTCTGTTCATGAAATGGACTATCACCCTGTTGTCAAGGTCCAGACAGATATGAATACTCTCCTTCAAGTATAATTTCTTGAGGGGCCAAATGACTGCCATGAACTCCAGAATATTGATATGGAATAGTTTAAATTTCTGAGACCAACTGCCTTGCACTTTCTTGAGTGGGTTATGAACCCCCCCCCCCCCCCACCCACTTACCAACGAGGCATCCGCACAAAGTGTCACTACTGGAGGAGTAAAGCACAATGGCACCATCTGTGAAAGACTTTTGGCAGTGGACCTCGGTTTAAATTGCTAGTGCACTAGAACAGGAGTCTGCTTCAGATGGTTGCAAAGAGCTTTGGAGGCTCTCTCTTCCTAAAATCTGCTTGCATCTTTGAGTCGTACTTGGAGGACAGGGTTCGTTACCGAGGTGAATTGTAAAGATCCTAGAACCCCTTCGTGGTGTCGCCTGGTGATCATCCTCGACTTGGTCAGGGACCTGACTGACATCTCTATTTCCTTTTTTTTGGAGGGAGGAATAGCTAGGGAGTGAGACTTTAAGATTCCAACGAATCTCCAACCACCAGAAGTGTTGAGCTGAAGACAGTCTTCATTTTTAGAAGTTGATCCAAAATCCAAGGGACTGGAGGAACCGTACAACTCGAGTGGCTGCTTCTGAGCACTCAGTGTTGAGGGAACTCACACTAGCCTGTCGTCAAGGCACGCCACTATTTGAAGGCCTTTCTCACAAAGTTGTTGTACAACGGCGTCGGTAAACGTTGTGACTATTCTCAGAGCTGTGTTGAGCCAAAATGCATAGATCTGAATACGTAGCCCTTTCTCTCCAGGCTGGAACCAAGGTAGGGGGAGAAGCGTCGACCTATCGGAAGATACCAAAATACATCAGTAAGGTCTATGGAGACAGTGAAGGCCAACAGGGGTGGTAAGGTCCATATTTGCGAAATAATTAACATCCGGACCCTGTCACACTTAACAAACAGATTTATACGGGACAAGACTAAAATAGTTTGATATATGCTCAAAACCTTCTTTGGCATGCAAAATAGACTACTTTGAGATCTCATAGATCTAATGCAATAGATAGCTCTTCTCTTCAAAAGGTCTTATCTATATTTGTCCACATAAGGTGTTGTTTGCTGGAAGAATATCCTGAGCCTTGGTGGCCTTTGTTACCACTTCCAATCTAAGCCATTGTAAATGACGCTCTGTGTCCAAAGACTGAAAGACCCACAGTCCTTGAACAAGGCCAGCTGTCCCCTTACCGGGAGACCTTCATTATTTGTGTTGAGGACGTGAACCTCTTCCTCCACTGCCGTTTCAATGTTCACAACAACAGGACGGCATCAGAAGATGACCCTTACTCATACACAAGGTTGAAGGCCGGTGACTGTGACACCACTTGTTAGGGCACAGCGTAGACAGTCTGAGGGATGGCGGCATGGGGAGGAGCAAACGACTTCCGATGATAGGTCAGTTTCAAGACCTCTTGGGTTGTGGACCTCTTCTAGGGGTAAACTTCCTCTTCAATGAGATCCCCCTCTTCAGGAAAAGGCTCTTGTGCTCTGTGTCTGCCTTATCTATAACATCATTCACACATTCTAAGGAAAGAGGTATTTTTCCCAGATGCTAGAGGTGATAGAAGTTTTAGGATCGTAAGTGATGGTAGCTGTGATAAGTACATGCTCTCTACAGGCTCGACGGGGCTTGATAGAAGCATAAAAGTCTTTCATAAATGTGGCGAGATGAGTTTTCACTAGCAAGGGAAAGAATGAGGTACCTGCAAAATTCCCGATCATTTCATTCCTATGAAGCACTACAAGGACATCGACGCTGACAACCTTTCACACGCTCACGACTAAGCCTTGAAAAGGTGTTTGGGAATCCTAGGCAGCTTCTCATGAAATCGCCGGCCGGCTGCATCCTTATCCAGTTTACCCTCAGCAAGAGTAAAATGGGCATTGGTCCAGTGGACGCCATCATGTGGTAAGACAATTGAGACTGGTTTGTACTCTTCCAAAGCTGAGGGAGGCTTACTCTCATGCATTTCTTTCTACACTGCCGCGTAGCTCATCGAGGCAAAGTGGAAGACCATATTGTCTGAAGCCACGAAGGTGGCCAACCTCTTACCGAGGGTAATAATCTGTGTATTCATACACCCTGCCCTCTTCATCTCTTTCACTGCCCGGTGTGGGACCCTTGTGTGTTCCAGGAGGATCGATTCTTTAGGGATATTAACATCCCTCAACAAAACCCCCTCAGTTAGTCTCACGTAGCAAAAGGGGTAGGCATCAAAGTGGAGGATGCCCTCGGAGAGCACGGCGTGCCCGACGTACCTCCAAGGATTTTGCTGCACGCAATAAGGTAGATAGGAGGGCTAGACCTTATCCCTAGTCGACTCCTCTTGCTTCTTCAAGGTCTAGATCTCTTCACATGAGCCCCTGAACATCATCAGCTGGTAATACTAATTCCCCTCCATGAAGGATTTCATGTTAGCCATAAGTACCAGATCTAATGTAGTACCCGAGGGACTCAGGAACTACTGGGCTCCATGAGCCCAGCAGAAGATCTTGGTGGAAAAAGGCAGAACAGCCCCCGTCACGGAAGAAGTATTCGGCACCGTAGACAGGGACACCATTAACGTAGTGGGAGCTAAAGTGGTAGACACCACTGAATCCTTCATGATCACCAGACTTACCTCTTCCACCTCTGGCTATAAGAGTCCTCCATGGAAGGGAAGGGTTCTACATCAAACTCTACCGTCTTCTCAAACCCACCTAACCAGCTGCGAAAGGACCATGGGAGAACATGCAGTTGTCATCGGAGGTACCCTTTGATACGCATCCGTAGTGAAGTAGGTCCTTACAAAGACTGCAATCCTGATGGTTCCACTACGAGACTGAACCCTTAATCCTCCTACACTTCGTATGCATCTCAGTCATAGGCACCACCTATAAGGAGAAAAGGGTTTAGATTATTACTACTTCTTCTAAAAGTCACCAAAAGCTAAAAGAAATCTGTTATTAACATTACATGTTGACAATTGGTGGAATAGGAGTCCCCAAATTGTGTGTAATTGCAATTGGTGAGGAAGGAGAGGATAAAATATGAAATGTCCATTCCCCTATTGAGAGAAGTGAGACTGAAAAAAATAGCCCAAAGAGGGAGAGGGGAGTGCTCATGCAAAGAACGGTTGCTCCCATATCTCCCCAGAGAAATGGCTAATTAGATGGCAACGGTACGGGTAAACTCTACAATTTAAGCAACTGACGCACCGACTAATGAGTAAGAGTCTATAGAAACCCAACGGCTATAACCACAGGTTGATAACCTCAATGAGGGAAGACCTGGAATTGGGACCTAGCCTATATAGTTATCACCCCGCTATACAATCCACACCCTCATAGGGAAATGGAAAATTTGATAAAAACCAATAACTATATGTAGTAATTATTTTCGTGCAGGGCCTAAAAGACCTTCCGAAAAGGAGTCCCAAGCCCACCATGCATAAAGAAGCCTCAAAAGTTGAAGGAGTAAGGCTTTTATGTTAATCTGTAGTTGAAGTACCCTACAGTCAGTAGAGAACCCATCTTAGCTTAGGTAAGATGGTCTCAGATAAAAAGCACAAAAAAGCATGTACCCTATAGGTACCAGCATTGCCGGAAGTACCGTCAGTGCCAGGAGGTTAAGAGCATTGCCGCCAACGTCCTATGTGCCCTAAGGCACTGGTACAGACATCCACTCCCATAGACTAGTACTAACTGCTCCGCCAGTAACAGTAATGCTGTCAGGAGCAATAGTGCCTAAGGGCGGCGGAGATAGCGGGCAAAGATTTCCGCAGAAATCACCTTGACAAAGGTGAAGGCAGTGTCCCTAGTAGCGGCACTGCTAATAGCAGCGACGTTTTGTCAGTAGAGGTAATATAGAAGAGTATAATGTGTCGATAGTTGACGACAAAGCCGGTAGATAATGGCCCTGGCAAAGGCATATACATTAGAAGCTCCAGCATTTCCGGAAGTACCGGCAACGCTAGGAGTAACAGCATTGCTGCTAGCGTCCTGTGTGTCCTAAAATGCTAGCACAGGCAACCACTGTCATAGACTAGTACTAGCTCCGCCGCCAGTAACAGCAATGCCGTCAGGGGCAAAGTTGGCTAGGGCAGCGGAGGTAAACGGCTAGGGTTCCTGCAGAAAACACCGTACCATAGGTGAAGTCAGTGACGCCAGTGGTGGCACTGCAGTAAGTAGCGACGCATCGCCA
>NC_090767.1:29956195-29958127 GCF_036898095.1 Palaemon carinicauda
ATTAGATTTTCCTTCACCATACTGAGAGTGGTTCGGGGCTTTCTTCCGAACATTAATTCGAAAGGGGACACTCCAGTGGACTCTTGTGGTACACTTCTTATAATATACATCAGAAGATCAATATCTCTATCCCACTGTTCCGAAGTTTCCTGCATGTACTTCCGAAGAAGGTTTTTAATAGTTTGGTGAACTCTTTCCAGAGCACCGTTACTTTGGGGATGATAAGCAGAAGCATATATGTTATGAATATTTAATTCTCTCATAGCTTGTTGAAAAAGCTTACTAGTGAAGTTTGTGCCTCTATCACATTGCAATGTCTTTGGAAATCCATAGGTTGTGAAAATTTTGACAAGTTGACCAATTATAGTTTTTGCATTTATATTTTTTATTGGCACTGCTATGGGATATCTCGTTGTTGGGCAAAGAACAGTAAGTAAATACTCATTACCTTGCTTAGTCCTAGGCATTGGGCCAACACAGTCTATGATAATCCTCTCAAAGGGAAACTTTGGTACGGATATGGGCTGAAGAGGAGCTGGTGGAAGTCTCTCATTGGGTTTGCCAGTAGTCTGGCAATGATGACATGCTTTAATAAATTGTTGAATGTCCTTCTTCATCCCAGGCCAGAAGAAGTCTTCAGCTAAGGTAGAGTAAGTCTTGTTGACCCCAAAGTGGTTCACATGAGAGTGGGCTAATTCAAGAAGAGCTGGAACTAGAGAGAGTGGTAGAACCAGTTGATGACAGTCAAACCATGTTGTGGTTGCTGGTGCTTTGGAGGACCTAAAATGTCGAAAAAGCAAATCATTATCAAGATAAAAGTAAGGAGTTTTGGGATGATCATCTGGCTCTGCAACTTTCTTCCAAAGATCCTTAAGAACAGGATCTTTATTTTGCAAGTCCTTGAAATTTGATTTGGTCATATTTATAAGGTCTAATGTCTTCTCTACTCTATTTCCACTATCTATAACAATTGGTTTAATTGATGTCATTTGAATAACAGCATTATTTAATTTATTTGATTCATTTTCTATAAGAATATCAGGATCAGATACTACTGGATTAACAATGGCCCCTGCAAGATCATTACCAATTAAAAGCTGGATAGATGAACAAGGCAAAGGATCTCGTGAAACTGCAATTAAAACATTACCTTGATAGTAAGGACACTGTAAATTCACCTCTGCCAAAGGCATGGATTTGGTGGTACTGAGGTCCGAAACAGTAACATACTCATGTCTCAGTTTGAAGTCCTGTGAAGGCAGAGCTACCACACTTTGGGAGGATCCTGTATCTCTTAAGCAAGTAACTGGAATACCATTCACGGTGCCTTTACAAGTAAAAGGTTTGAAGACGTCCCCATCAAGTTCTTCAGCAGCAACATGAAAAGTTTTCTTATTATCCTTCCTATTAGGGTTCGGAGAATTCTTTCCAACATCAGACTTCTTGCACGAAGGATTAGGACAGTTCTCTATGTGATGCCCTTCCTGCTTACAGTAGGAACAATATGCTGTGGATGATTGAGAAAAAGTAGACTTATTAAATGGTTTAAATGTTTTATGAATCAAGTAGTAATCATCAGCTAAACTGGCTGCTTTCAACAAGTTGGTTTCTCCCTTTTCCAGAATGAAAGTAGCAATGTTACCTGGCAATTTCCTAATGAACTCTTCCATTAGAATAAGATTTTTTAAGGATTCAAAATCTGAAACACCTGTCTTTTGCAACCATTTTGTAAATTGCCTAACTTTGTCACTGCAAAATTCAACAAAAGTTTGTGAAGGCATTTTGTAAAAGTGCCGGAACTGTTGCCGATAACCTTCAGCTGTGATGGCATAAGCATCTAAAACTGCCTTTTTAATCACATCATACTCCTTTACTTCAACCATCTGAGAGATTACATATGCTGCCTTACCTTTGAACTGATTTCTGACAACC
>NC_090767.1:29973627-29988627 GCF_036898095.1 Palaemon carinicauda
TGCATTTCTTTCTACACTGCCGCGTAGCTCATCGAGGCAAAGTGGAAGACCATATTGTCTGAAGCCACGAAGGTGGCCAACCTCTTACCGAGGCTAATAATCTGTGTATTCATACACCCTGCCCTCTTCATCTCTTTCACTGCCCGGTGTGGGACCCTTGTGTGTTCCAGGAGGATCGATTCTTTAAGGATATTAACATCCCTCAACAAAACCCCCTCAGTTAGTCTCACGTAGCAAAAGGGGTAGGCATCAAAGTGGAGGATGCCCTCGGAGAGCACGGCGTGCCCGACGTACCTCCAAGGATTTTGCTGCACGCAATAAGGTAGATAGGAGGGCTAGACCTTATCCCTAGTCGACTCCTCTTGCTTCTTCAAGGTCTAGATCTCTTCACATGAGCCCCTGAACATCATCAGCTGGTAATACTAATTCCCCTCCATGAAGGATTTCATGTTAGCCATAAGTACCAGATCTAATGTAGTACCCGAGGGACTCAGGAACTACTGGGCTCCATGAGCCCAGCAGAAGATCTTGGTGGAAAAAGGCAGAACAGCCCCCGTCACGGAAGAAGTATTCGGCACCGTAGACAGGGACACCATTAACGTAGTGGGAGCTAAAGTGGTAGACACCACTGAATCCTTCATGATCACCAGACTTACCTCTTCCACCTCTGGCTATAAGAGTCCTCCATGGAAGGGAAGGGTTCTACATCAAACTCTACCGTCTTCTCAAACCCACCTAACCAGCTGCGAAAGGACCATGGGAGAACATGCAGTTGTCATCGGAGGTACCCTTTGATACGCATCCGTAGTGAAGTAGGTCCTTACAAAGACTGCAATCCTGATGGTTCCACTACGAGACTGAACCCTTAATCCTCCTACACTTCGTATGCATCTCAGTCATAGGCACCACCTATAAGGAGAAAAGGGTTTAGATTATTACTACTTCTTCTAAAAGTCACCAAAAGCTAAAAGAAATCTGTTATTAACATTACATGTTGACAATTGGTGGAATAGGAGTCCCCAAATTGTGTGTAATTGCAATTGGTGAGGAAGGAGAGGATAAAATATGAAATGTCCATTCCCCTATTGAGAGAAGTGAGACTGAAAAAAATAGCCCAAAGAGGGAGAGGGGAGTGCTCATGCAAAGAACGGTTGCTCCCATATCTCCCCAGAGAAATGGCTAATTAGATGGCAACGGTACGGGTAAACTCTACAATTTAAGCAACTGACGCACCGACTAATGAGTAAGAGTCTATAGAAACCCAACGGCTATAACCACAGGTTGATAACCTCAATGAGGGAAGACCTGCAATTGGGACCTAGCCTATATAGTTATCACCCCGCTATACAATCCACACCCTCATAGGGAAATGGAAAATTTGATAAAAACCAATAACTATATGTAGTAATTATTTTCGTGCAGGGCCTAAAAGACCTTCCGAAAAGGAGTCCCAAGCCCACCATGCATAAAGAAGCCTCAAAAGTTGAAGGAGTAAGGCTTTTATGTTAATCTGTAGTTGAAGTACCCTACAGTCAGTAGAGAACCCATCTTAGCTTAGGTAAGATGGTCTCAGATAAAAAGCACAAAAAAGCATGTACCCTATAGGTACCAGCATTGCCGGAAGTACCGTCAGTGCCAGGAGGTTAAGAGCATTGCCGCCAACGTCCTATGTGCCCTAAGGCACTGGTACAGACATCCACTCCCATAGACTAGTACTAACTGCTCCGCCAGTAACAGTAATGCTGTCAGGAGCAATAGTGCCTAAGGGCGGCGGAGATAGCGGGCAAAGATTTCCGCAGAAATCACCTTGACAAAGGTGAAGGCAGTGTCCCTAGTAGCGGCACTGCTAATAGCAGCGATGTTTTGTCAGTAGAGGTAATATAGAAGAGTATAATGTGTCGATAGTTGACGACAAAGCCGGTAGATAATGGCCCTGGCAAAGGCATATACATTAGAAGCTCCAGCATTTCCGGAAGTACCGGCAACGCTAGGAGTAACAGCATTGCTGCTAGCGTCCTGTGTGTCCTAAAATGCTAGCACAGGCAACCACTGTCATAGACTAGTACTAGCTCCGCCGCCAGTAACAGCAATGCCGTCAGGGGCAAAGTTGGCTAGGGCAGCGGAGGTAAACGGCTAGGGTTCCTGCAGAAAACACCGTACCATAGGTGAAGTCAGTGACGCCAGTGGTGGCACTGCAGTAAGTAGCGACGCATCGCCAGTACAGATACTATAGGATGGTGTGCCAATAGGTGGCAGCCAAGCCGTTTGGTACTGGCACTTCCGTCAGTCTGATAGCTTACCCCTCCGGGAGAAGCATTCCGACGGCCATGGAGGGTCAGATCCAAGAAGGAACCAACCCTCACGATCTACAAAAGCCAATAAACAGCAGCATAATGATAAAATTCATGCAATGTCTTTCCTGGAAAAGCTGGGATATAAAGAGAGGTACGGTATGGGGTAGCTCTACCCATACACCAAATGAGCATTCCTTGATACTCAGTAGAACAGAGGCGACGGCAAGGAAGACAGCCTCAGAAAAAAATCTGGATTCAATCCAAGGGTTATCCCAACAAGAAAGAGTCTCTAGACAGAGACACTCTAGGCCACCGCACCCGGAATCCCAGGAAAGGTTAGAAAGAGTCTAAAATAAATTCCATGCTGTTAGAGATGGCACCTGCAGGACGATTGAGAAATGTTAGATTCTAGAAGGTAACGGCAGTACAAGAAAATCGGCGCACCAACATTTTGAGATCACCCTAGCTAAGTGGAGCTCCAATGGACTGCGCAGTTGCAGAAAGGAAGATTACGAGCGAATGCAGCATGGTAGACCACGGATCGCCAAAAAGGGCTAGGTTATGCCTAATACGTCAATGCCGCAGGTCGATCGAGAAATCCAAAAGGCTAGGAAGGAACGGCAGTATGGGTAAGTCGGCGCACTCACGTGGTGAGATCACCCTTCGCAAAGGCAGATCCATTGGACTGCACAGTGCTAGCATGGGAGATCACGAGCGAACGCAACATGGCAGACCATATATCACCAACAAGGACTAGGCTAATCCTAATAAGTCGATGCCGAAGATCAATCGAGAAATCCCAGAGGCTATGAGGGAACTGCAGTACAGTTAAGTCGGTGTACCAACATTGTGAGATCACCCTTCGCAAAGGGGACCTCCAATGGACTGCATAGTCCTAGCATGGAAGATCACGTACGAATGCAGCATGGCGGATCAACATATTCACCAACGAATGCTACGCTAAGCCTAATAGGTAGAAAAATCCGGGGGATCAAAGGAAGGCAGGCATAGGGGCTTATTGAGCTAGTAAAACCCAGGAAAAAACCTCTAAGGGTAAAATAGCTGCTGCCAACGAGACCGGTAACAAAAACCTGATCACCATTGGCGAACCCGTCTCCGACAAAAATACCACTCTCTAAGCTAGGCTGGACGGGATCGACACTCACAAAGCTAAAACTGAAACTACACAAATGCATAGTAAAAGTAAACACAAAAGAGAGCCGAAGGCATCGTAATGCTAAAATAAAGCTAGCTAACGTGATACTAGTGAAATACAACTAAGTGAACACAAAATAAAAAGGGCAGCTTTGTACCCAATGGCCAGCTGGACTCCGAGTGCCCGTCTCCCTTATCGTGTAAAAAAGTTAATTAACCACTCGCCGAGAAGATCTAAGGCAGTTACAGCTAATTCAACTTGTAAAGGAAGAGGGCGCTCAACTTAGACGACAAAAAGGAAGCCATCATGCAAGGAATTACCCCGAATAGGCTGAAAAAGGGCGCACCCAAAAAAAAAATAAAATGCAGTATGAATGCTGCAAACAAAATGAATCAGTTCATCAGAGACCATGTACTATGAGGGGAGAGGAAGTGTAACGGCTCCTCACCTATCCTTCTCATTAGATTCCTACACTAGGTTAAGTCTCTTAGGGGTTAAGATATCTACGGTTATCTATGGTTATCTACGGATATATCTCTGGTTATACACAATATATTAGAATAGTCGTAGTGGGGATTAGAACCCTGTGATACCTTACAGTGAATCTTTTGTAATATCACTCAAAGAAATATTATACAGTAGGAAGCCACCAAAAGGACCTTCCATCAGAATGACGTGGCTCCAGCCCAAATATATATATATATATATATATATATATATATATATATATATATATATATATATATATATATATATATATATATATATATATATATATATATATATATATATATATATATATATATATATATATATTTATATATATATATATATATATATATATATATATATATATATATATATATATATATATATATATATATATATATATATATATATATATATACATAAATGTATATATACACACACACACACACATATATATATATATATATATATATATATATATATATATATATATATATATATATATATATATATATATTAATTTGGACAACGGTGAGATTACACAAGTCAAGGAAAACCTCTTCTACCACTTTTTTTTTATTCGGTGAAGTCTACAAAGAAAAAAACACAAAATAAATTACAAATAAAACTGCACAAAGTAATGACAAAATACAAACTGCTTATGGTATAACGAAAATAAAGACAAAATATTTAAATGCAAAGAATAAAATAAATACAACAAAATACAACTTAATAGTGACTAATACAGTAATATTAATATCACTCACAAAGTCCACCCGATTATATGTAAAAGTTATCCAAATTTAAAACAAGAACGTATTCGCTTATGGTCAGTCAGTCAGACCTTGCTGCTAAAGACTAAACGTTAAAATATAAACAGCCTGTGAAGCAACCACTAGCAAATAGACAGTAAACATATTATTGCTCGTTTAAGGGTAAACATTATTTACATACACCCAAATCTTTAAAGTAATAAATACTTAAACAGCACAAACAACCGTTGGAAAGTCTGTTACATATATATATGTATATGTAATAGTTAGAATAGTAATATTACATGTTTAAAACAAATGACGTAATATGTCATGTTGGTTGGAAGAGCTAACCGTGAGATTTGCTGTAGTCATTCAAATTGTAAGCAGGATGTATACTGCTAAGTTGCCATTCTTTCTTAATGTCAACACATTGTCTCTTCGTGTGAAAGTTTGTGACGTCACCGGATGCAGGTGTCTTCCGATTCCGTCACTTAGCTAAATTAAAGGAAGTATACGATATTTGGGATATCGGTAATTTGTTCAGTTCATATCTAAACTTCACCAGAATTGGTCATGTGGACCAACACAGCTTCCTCCAGTGATGGAGATGTTTAACTCAGTTGTTTATTCACAATAAAACTTAAAAACCATTAAGATGTATTCAGTAAACCATTTAAATACATCTGAAACAACTCATACTCAAATGTGTGCTTAAGACAGTAGCACACCAATAAATGGTGGCAGCGGTTAAACTCTAAGACAGCGATTAAACTCTAAGAATTAGAGAAATATCTTCATGACTTCAAAATAAATAGCTGTAAAACCAGAGAATGATCTTCAAGACTTCAAAATAAAAGCTGTAATACCTGATAAAGATCTTCAAGAACTCAAAACTATCTACAAGAATCTACAATTTTGACTAAGTCCAACGGAAATGCTAACACCAACATATGTTAGTATACAAATTGAATCTTCAATCAACATCCTAGGAAACCCAAGGACTGGCGTTCAACAATTGCAAAACATATCCAGGAAGAACTACATTCAACAAGAAACTAGAACGAGACATCGCTAACAAAACATCAAGAGAGAGAGAGAGAGAGACGACGAGTCGACTTCATATAAAGCTAAGTACAGAGATTTTGTATTCATTTCAGTTTGGGCAGTGAAGTGTAGTTATCACAAGTCGTTAGTCAATTATTACTGGGGTGAGTGAATTCCTAAACTTTGTTATAAGAAACTCCGAATTCTCATTTAGAATTTTTCTTTCTTTGTGCTAATTCCTTTTTCTTTCATAAACTCTTGGGGGGAAATGTATTGGGATTAGTAACATTGTTGGGGGAATTTTATTATACATATGCGTTTACGCAGTGGGCGTCTGTACTCATATAGATATTTTGATAGGATTGAAAGGGGTCAAAGAGATAGAAAAAAAAAAATACAGCAGTCATGGCTCCTCCTGTCAGCCCTACCCCTGGACCTAGTGGTGTAGGCCAGGCTAATCCTCCTCCAATTGTGACGCTTGTAAATGCCAGGTCAGCAATCCTTCCTTTTCAAGGCCGTGTCAACGGGTTCTTGCCACAAAATGTGGAGTCATGGATTTCATCCGTTGATGCCCATTTAAATGCCAAACAAATCGTAGATCCTTTTGTACAATTACAAGAAGCTAAAAGTTTTATAGATTTTTCTAAGGGGGATGCGAGTGCGTATTTAAGAGGTGTTTCATTTCAGGAAGCAGTTACTTGGGATGATTTCAAAGTTAGGTTACGCGCGATCTATGGGGGTGAGGAAGCTTTGGATGTAGTGTTAACGTTACGAAATACACTTAATCAAGCCACTATGAATCGGCTTAATGTTGTTGAGAGAGCAGCTCTCATAGCTGATAGGCTTAACGAATATCAGGACATTTTAGGTAATTCCACTTGGGTTACTAACGATAATATCTCCGTGAAAGATTTTTTACGATTAATGTATTTAACTTGCATGACACTTATGTTGCCTGAAGCTTTAGTGCGGTGCTTTGATAAGAAGTTAATGCCTGCAAGTACGGAATTGGATGTCTATAAACAGATAAAGAAACACATGTCCAAGTGTCCAGATCTCGATCCCGTGTTAACTCAAGTTTTTGCTAAGAATGAAACAAAACCACAAACAGTGAACGTAATTAACAATCCAGTAGCGGGAGTGACGTGTTACAACTGCAAACGTCAAGGTCACATAAGCGCAGACTGTAGGACGAAATTTTGTTCAGTTCACAACATAGGATCACATTCTTATAGTCAATGTTACGCGCGTAAGACACAACAATATCCTAGAAATACACAGTCAATTCCACAGTCAGTTCCATATGGAAATAAAAAGAAAAATCCTCATTTTAACAATAAGAAGAAACAACAAAATGTCAATGCAGTTCAGAGTCCGAAACAAACAAACACTTCTTCAAATATCGCTGAGCCTGGGCCGTCAAACCAGACCTCGCAAAGTCAGCCTAATTTTCAGAATGTGCAGAGCAAAGCAAATACCACATAGTTAACTCTAGAGGGGAAGAGAGTGATGTTGGGTCAAGGTCATTTATGTCAACATCAATAGTATTGAATAAACAATTTAATGTTTTATCATATAATTGTGAGACAATAGATTTTCCTATGAAACACACGGCCGAATTAAGTAAAACAGTGCATGCTCCCGTAGATTTGCAACGAATTCATACAATAATAAGCCAAAATGAGTTACGGCCAACCTTATATGCTGTAAATTTAGAACACAAATCCTTTACGTTATTTTTTGACTCTGGTAGTCCACGTAATATTATGGATTTGAAGACGCATCATTTGTTGTTTTCGAACTTTCCGATTGAAAAATCAGGAATCAGACTTTCAGGTATAGGAAATAATGAATTGAACGTCATAGGCATAACTCATATTCAGTTCAGAGTCGGTAATCGCACGTTTGCCGATACATTTGTTGTTGTGAAAAACATTAATATGTATCCAGCTGTAATTATAGGATACCCATCTATGGGAAATCAAAACATTATCTTAGCTCCTGCAAAGCACGGCGTGTATATCAAAGGGAAATTCTATAAGTCTTCTAATACTTTAAAGTCAGTTTTGGATAAAAAGGAG
Organism: Palaemon carinicauda; assembly: GCF_036898095.1. Lineage (NCBI taxonomy): Eukaryota > Metazoa > Arthropoda > Malacostraca > Decapoda > Palaemonidae > Palaemon > Palaemon carinicauda. Next base: position 29,981,447 of record NC_090767.1, read on the forward strand.
ACGACAAATGTAACCGTAACGTACGTTGAAGAACCAATAACTTGTCTCACTAATAAAGAAATAATATACGCGACCCAGCAGAATTCTCGTTCACCCGTAATATCATCTTGCACGCAATATATCGAACCAAACATACCTTCGAATTTAATAGTGCAAATAAAGAAAACACTACCGGGATCTGAAATATTAATCCTTTCCGATACTTTGAAAACCAACGGATTGTCTGTCACACAAGCTATTTATACAGTAGGCTCACATCAGCAATGTAATATCGAAGTCTGTAATCATTTAAATAACACTTTAGTAATTCACAAAAATCAACATATCTTGGATGTAGAAGTTTATAAACATCGTATTCTTACCGTTGCTGAAATCAATCACTCTCAATCAGTTGCGGATGAATCCCTTTTACGATCTATTAAAAATAAAATCAGTAAGGACATTCAAGACGAAGAAATTCAGCAGAAAATTTTTGAACTTTTAAATAAATATACAGATGTCTTTTCCACTACGGATGGATCCTTAGGAAAAACAGATGTGATCGAGCATCAAATAAGGTTAAAAGACAAACAGAAAATTATATATGTACCCTCGTACAGACTCCCTATGAAATTCCAGAATGAAATAAATGATGAAGTAGGTAAAATATTAGAGGAAGGAGTCATTAGAAAATCAAATAGCCCTTATAATTTTCCTTTAATAGCTGTACCGAAAAAAGATCGAACATGGCGTATCTGCGTCGACTTTCGTCGTCTAAACGAGGAAACGATCCCTGATCGATTCCCAGTGCCATGTACTGACGATATTTTGTCTTTATTAGGTCAGAATAAATATTTTACCAGTTTGGACTTACTTAAAGGCTTTCACCAGATATCATTAGAAGAAGATAGTATCCCATACACAGCCTTCAGCACAGCCAGGGGACATTATGAATTTTTACGGATGCCTTTTGGTTTACGTTGTGCTCCTATAACATTTACAAGAATGATTAACATAGTGTTTGGAGACTTGTTAGGGGATATATTGTATGCCTATATGGATGATCTTGTAATCTTTTCCAACACCTTAGAAGAACATCTACGTAAGTTAGAACTAGTACTACAGAGATTAAGACAACATAACTTAAGGGTAAAGATTAGTAAGTGTGAATTTTTCAAAACAGAATTAATATATTTGGGTTTCATGGTGTCAAGCCAAGGTCTTAAAGTAGTCCATGATAAGGTGTCGGCTATACGTAATTTTCCCATACCTACTAATGTCAAGGGAATACAGCAATTTCTGGGTTGTAGTGGATATTACAGGCGTTTTATACGCAACTATTCAATAATAGCCGCTCCTTTAACTGATCTTACGAAGAAGGGCGTAGATTTCATATGGTCTGAGCAACATCAACAGGCGTTTAATACTTTGAAAGATGAACTGTGTAGTTCTCCTATCTTAAAATTTCCTGACTTCGGTAAGGAATTCTTCATTGCAACAGACGCCTCAGACTTACGAGTAGGAGGGGTATTGCTTCAGCAATATGATAAACAGTTTTTCCCGATAGCTTTCTATTCTCGAAAATTGAGAACTTCCGAAAGTAAGTATGCAGTAATAGACAAGGAAGGACTAGCTATTGTTAATTCGCTAGTGCATTTTAAGTTCATAATTTACGGTTATCCCGTTAAGGTTCTTACTGACCATAAACCACTAACAGAGTTCTTTAAAGGCTTCAATCACAGCCCTAAACGAACTCGGTGGCATTTAATCATTCAAGATTTTGGCGCAAGAATCGGGTATTTACCTGGGAAAGCAAATATCATTGCGGATGCATTATCACGCAACCCCGTGTCATCTTGTACGGAGTCTTTAGCTGAATTAATAGATATATCAACATCCATGCCTATTGTAAAAACAATATCTGAACAAGAAGATTTAGGCTGGAGTGCTGAGTTGTTACAGACTGAGCAAAGAAAAGATCAGAAAATAGAAACAATTATAAATGCTTTGAAAGGCAATCATAAAGAAAAGGAATATATAAAGTATAAGCAGCAGAATTATGTAATCAAAGATAATATTCTGTGTAGGACTGTGACAAGGAAAACCCGCAATACACCACATGTAACTAACGACCAGGTAGTAGTACCAAACTCACTTGTTTCCACTGTCCTGAATTGGTTGCATTCAAATCCATTACATGGACACCCTGGGTTCTCATTAATGTCACAGAAAGCCAAATCATTGTTTTATTGGCATACAATGCTTACAGATATAAAAAGACACATAGCTAATTGTCGCACATGTCAGGAAAACAAAGGGCATACGAAAACACCTGTCAGCCTAGGAGCTTATCCTGTTCCCAATCAACCCTTTGAAAGAATACATTTAGATTTGTTAACAGGATTTTACGAGTCAGACAGAGGAAATAAGCACCTCTTAGTAATTATAGATGCTTTAACTCGATATACAGAACTAATAGCGCTTAAAACTAAAACTGCGATTGAATGCGCTAGGAAGTTTTACGAGTGTTACATTTGTAAACATGGAATTCCACACATGATAATCTCAGACTCGGGTGGTGAATTTAATAATCACTTTCTTACCTCATTGTGTGAATTCCTCAACATAAAGAAGATCAATACCATGATATATCACCCAGAGTCGAATGGGCTAGTTGAAAGAGCAAATAGGAAGACATTAAATATATTGAGGGTAACACTGGGGGGATCAGACCCCAACTGGGATATTGCAATACCGGCGGCACTGAGTACTCTGAATCATTCATATCATATATCAATTAAAATGTCACCGCATGAAGCATTGTATGGTACCCCAGTTAGAACACCTTTCCATGTATTAACGCCTACAACTAATCTATCAAATCCTTTAAAAGAATGTATAAATGCAAGTATAAGTCGATATGATATCCTTCGAAAGAATTTAGAAGAATCACAAATCATAATGAAAAGGAATCATGATAAAATAGCGAAACCAACTAAAACATATACCGTGGGTGATAACATCTATATTCAAATCAATGTCAGAAAAGGGCTCAACTATAAACTAACACCTAAGTTTGAAGGCCCATTTAACATTTTGGAAACATTAACGGCCAATAGGTTTAGAATTCAAAACGTAGCCCAACCCACGGATGAGAGAATAGTACCATTGTCTCACATAAGAAATTAAAAAGAAAAGAGAGGAAAAGAAGTGAGGAAAAATTTTATTTTGTGACTAAAAGTTTTCTTTTTAATACAGGAGTAATTACATATATTTTTTCTCGTTACAGGTTTCCAAGATGAATTTTTTGTTGTTGGGAGTGATATTGTTCGCTCAGACATTTTTTTCGTATGGGATGAGTTCTAAGACTAAGAATATATATTTTAAATATGGCAATATAGTTGAAAGACAAGAAGACATTTTTATTACGTCAACCAACGTAATTGTCGAAGTGCATATGCAAGCAATTTTTCTTCAAGAGAATGATGTCACTAGCTTAAGAACCGCCATTTCAAGGTTTTCTGCATCATTGGATGAGTTGCATAGGAGACATTTTCATTTGGCTACTAAGAGTTTGCTTGGATCAACATTAAAAGTTGCAGAGATGCTATCTGATGACTTGAAAAATAAGACTGGAGAGACAGGATCTTTGGCTTATGACCTTTTGATGTGGACTGTAGGACACGAACAAAAAGAAAGACGGAATCCGTTCATTTATGCTGCATTAAGCATCTTTGGGTCTGTTGCAAGTTTAGGTTTAGGACTTTCCAATCGTCTTAAAATTAGTAATCAAAATAAGAAAATTGAGTTCTTGACTCATAAAGATGAATTGATTATGTCAGAACTAAGGGATCAGTTAGCTTCAATCAATAAAATTATGGATTTGTTGAATGAACATTCAGATAATATCGTTCAAATTATGGAAGTACAGGATTTGTTAGCAACATTAACGTATTATGATTCAAAGATAGATCACATACATAACAGAATTGCACATTTCATTGAGAAATCCAAGGATTATGTAGAAGCTATCACGTTAGCAACTAAAGGTGTATTGTCGCCCCATTTGTTGCCTATACGTTACTTAAAATTAGTTCTGGAGAACGGAAGGGATAAACTAGGCTATGTTCCTTTGTTAGACGAACATAGGTTAGAATTTTATTACAGCCTAATTACAGTAAACGTAGATAATAACAAGATTAGGATTACAATTCCCTTTGATTCTTCTGATGCCTGGCAATCTTACAGGATATCACCATTTCCGACTTTCATGACGAATCACTCAAATCCAGTAATATCCAGTTTGACAGGACACGTATTGATTTCCCCAGACAAGGAAACATATACGGTCATTAAAGACTTAAATCAATTAACTCACTGTTCAGACGCAATGGATAGAAAAATATGTACAGCTGACTCATTTGAATTCCGTAAAAACTTGATGGATTCATGCGAGTTAGGTATAGTGCTAGACGGTGCTCTCTCCCATACAAGTGAAAATTGTCTGGATAAGCTTTATCCCTTTGACAATAAAGAATTCAATTGCAGACTAAATAATGGCTCGTGGATACGATACGACAAGGACGGCTTCAATGTATCATGCCCTGACGGATCCACATCCTTCAACCACATCTTCGTCGCAGCAGATGGCTGTATCGGGACTTCCCCGAATTCCATGGTGACTGGTCTACGGACAATCATCAGAGAACGAGCTTACTTCGCGAACTTCACGTGGACTTCTACAATGCCCGCACTTCCTCTCCCCTACAACGGAAGTGTGGCAAAGCGGTTGATGAAACTTACCGAAAAGGACCACCTGTCACCGACTTACAAACAGATTCTTCACCCTATATTACTGGCTAGTTGGTTTGTAACGGTGATAATTTTTATCGCCGTGAACATCCTTGTTTGGCGTAGGTTACGGCACAGCAAGCAGCTACAAAGGAACGAGTTGAATAGCCCTGACAATACCCCCTACTTGATCCAGTTCAAAGCTGTATGAGTGGCCACCTTATTCGCTAAGGGAGTAATTTGTCAGGAAGATGTTTGTATGAAAAGCTGATTAGTACGCTAGTAATATGTAATTAAAGAAATTCTCTACATTTGCATTGTTAAAAATACATTTAAAATAACATTTAAAAAAATAAATAAAATAAAAAAGGATATAAATCATTTTTTTTCTCTCGGCATCTAATAAAAATATATAAGCCGGAATGTTAAAAAAGAAAAGAGAAAAAAAAAAAAAAAAAAAAAAAAAAATATAAGATATATAACAGAATCTATGGGCATCTAATAAAATGTATCAGCCCTATATATAAATATATATATATATATATATATATATATATATATATATATATATATATATATATATATATATATATATATATATATATATATATATATATATATATATATATATATATATATATATATATATATATATATATATATATATATATATATATATATATATATATATGTACGAAACCGTGGTACGTGTACGTACCAGGAATTCGTATTTGTGCACTAAAAATTGAGTATCTTGTTTCTGACAAAGGTAACAATTATTCTTTATCAAGTTACCGAATCATTTGTAAGTCAAAATTTATTTTGTTTTTTGGTACCATGTAATCATTTGCTAGCAATGTACCATATATATGATCTTGGTTTTATCATGCATTTTTCTTTTTGCTTTGGTAATATCTTTTTTGTATGCATTATTGTTATTATTTTTTGATGTGCCTATTTGGACATTCGTCCTCAGTTGGATATAGCTAATGTTAAACAAAGAATAATACGTATGTCCAGTCACACCTAGTAACCATGTTTCGGCTTGTTGTTAAATTTTTGTAAAAAAAAAATTGAGATAGCTGGCCGAGCTAATATAATAGTTAGAATAGTAATATTACATGTTTAAAACAAATGACGTAATATGTCATGTTGGTTGGAAGAGCTAACTGTGAGATTTGCTGTAGTCATTCAAATTGTATATATATATATATATATATATATATATATATATATATATATATATATATATATATATATATATATATATATATATATATATATATATATATTTATGTATATATGTGCATATATATATATATGTATATATATATATATATATATATATATATATATATATATATATATATATGTATATATATATATATATATATATATATATATATATATATATATATATATATATATATATATATTATATATATATATATATATATGTATGTATATATATATAAATATATATTTACAATATATATATATATATATATATATATATATATATATATATATATATATATATATATATACATGTGTATATATATTTGTATGTATATATATACATATTTATATATATAATATATATATATATATATACATGTATATATATGTATATATATAGAATATGTATAAGTATATATATATATATATATATATATATATATATATATATATATATATATATGTATATATAGAGTATTCATAAAAGTATATATATATATATATATATATATATATATATATATATATATATATATATATTTAAATAGAGTATATATAAGTATATATATATATATATATATATATATATATATATATATATATATATATATATAGAGAGAGAGAGAGAGAGAGAGAGAGAGAGAGAGAGAGAGAGAGAGAGAGAGAGAGAGAGAGAGAGAGAGAATATATAAGTATGTGTGTATAATATAGTAATATACACTACAGTAGAAAAAATCAGCTTAATAAATGACATGGAAAAGTTTGATGCATTTAGAAACATTGCTTCTCATGCTGATGAGTTTTATCCTTCCACCAACTTCCCTCCAAAATGAGATAGCATTACCCAAGTAACCCTTTTGGCCATTTGGTGGATGCCAATCACATTCCTTTTATTAGGCAAGTCATCTAAGGCGTTTAATATAAACTCATTCCGGACTACAGTTGTGAAAATACACTTTTTAACGTAGAATGTAGCATTGGATGGTTTTGAATGCCTTATTACCCCACTAAAATTTTCTTTTAACCTGAATTTGGTCCATGAGTTCCTTTACAAAAGATCTGCATCTCTGCTTAACGTATTGTATTTGAGGATCATCTAAAGAACACTCAGATGCAATTAAAATTCTAGTATTCATACACTAAGACCATTGCTTCGCAAGGCAAAATATACT
>NC_090767.1:29993627-29995958 GCF_036898095.1 Palaemon carinicauda
AATATGGAGCAAAGTGACGAAGAGCAGCTATGATGGCAAAAAGCTCCTTTTCTATGGTTGCCCATCTAATTTGTGAACCTTTGAATGAGCCTGAGAAATAAGATACTGGAAACAAGTAGTCCAGTGGCGGCTCATCTCCAGACTTGCAAGCTGATGACATCTGTAGAAGTACTGCACCGTATCCCGAATTGCTTGCATCTACCTTAGCTCTCCCAAAAGCACTCTTGGCCAAATTAACCGTTAACCTTGAAGATCTGAAGCGATGGAAGAGTTCTTCGAGGGTCTGCAGGTGTTCGTCCCAGTCGTCACTAGCTACCACCACGTCATCCAGATATACGTAAGTGTCTTTCATATTTCTTATTACCTCTGACATCATCCTTTGAAAGGTGGCAGGAGCATTAGTTAAACCAAATGGCATGACCTTGTAAGAGAATAACCCAAATGGAGTTATAAATGATGAGATTTCTTTAGCTGATTGAGTTAGAGGTACTTGGTAATAGCCTTTCATTAAGTCTATCCGTGTAAGAATTTTCTTATTACCAATGCTATCAAGGATATCATTGATTCTAGGTAATGGGAATGAATCTTTTACAGTTACCTTATTTAACTTGCGATAATCAGTACAGAGTCTTAGTTGATTATTAGGTTTAGGTACTAGGAGACAGGGTGAAGCCCATGGTGAAGTGCTTGGTTCTGAAAGGTCATTATCTAGTAAATACTGTACCTCTTGTTTCAACGAGTCCAACTTCTTGCCTACCATACGGTAGTACGTCTGGCGTATGGGAGTAACACCTGACTCGATGACGATATCATGTTGAATGGTTTGACTTCTCTGCAAACTGTCAGAACATACTTCATGAAACCTGGAGAGCAATTGTGATAGTAATTTTCTCTGAGAAGATGGTATTCCTGTAAAATAACTGGGCAAGGATTTCAGAATTTGACTGTTGGTGTTGTCTTTCCAGTTGATTAGTTGATCATCGTCAGGGAGAACCACGAGCAACTCTGAGGAAGATTCCTCCAGTGGTAGTATTTTCTCCTCAGGAGAAATTGAGAGATGACTTACCATTTGAATAGGTGCTTGATATGCCTTCAACAAATTCACATGCACTAGTTGCTTTGATCGTCTACGATCAGGAGTAGAGAGAACATAGTTTTACCTTAGAAATTCTTTGAAGCACTTTGTAAGGTCCCATGAATTTTTCACGTAAGGGGGAACCGGGTATGGGATGATATACAAGCACCTCATCTCCTGGCTGAAATACACGCAGCTTTGCCTTTTTATCATACAAGCGGGACATCTTCTCCTGGGAATGCAAAAGATTGGTATTAGCAAATACATGAAGTGATATAATTTTATCCTTTAGCTCCTGTAGATATGACAAAATGTTGGTAATCTCTTCTTCCTTGTTATGAATTAGATTTTCCTTCACCATACTGAGAGTGGTTCGGGGCTTTCTTCCGAACATTAATTCGAAAGGGGACACTCCAGTGGACTCTTGTGGTACACTTCTTATAATATACATCAGAAGATCAATATCTCTATCCCACTGTTCCGAAGTTTCCTGCATGTACTTCCGAAGAAGGTTTTTAATAGTTTGGTGAACTCTTTCCAGAGCACCGTTACTTTGGGGATGATAAGCAGAAGCATATATGTTATGAATATTTAATTCTCTCATAGCTTGTTGAAAAAGCTTACTAGTGAAGTTTGTGCCTCTATCACATTGCAATGTCTTTGGAAATCCATAGGTTGTGAAAATTTTGACAAGTTGACCAATTATAGTTTTTGCATTTATATTTTTTATTGGCACTGCTATGGGATATCTCGTTGTTGGGCAAAGAACAGTAAGTAAATACTCATTACCTTGCTTAGTCCTAGGCATTGGGCCAACACAGTCTATGATAATCCTCTCAAAGGGAAACTTTGGTACGGATATGGGCTGAAGAGGAGCTGGTGGAAGTCTCTCATTGGGTTTGCCAGTAGTCTGGCAATGATGACATGCTTTAATAAATTGTTGAATGTCCTTCTTCATCCCAGGCCAGAAGAAGTCTTCAGCTAAGGTAGAGTAAGTCTTGTTGACCCCAAAGTGGTTCACATGAGAGTGGGCTAATTCAAGAAGAGCTGGAACTAGAGAGAGTGGTAGAACCAGTTGATGACAGTCAAACCATGTTGTGGTTGCTGGTGCTTTGGAGGACCTAAAATGTCGAAAAAGCAAATCATTATCAAGATAAAAGTAAGGAGTTTTGGGATGATCATCTGGCTCTGCAACTTTCTTCCAAAGATCCTTAAGAACAGGATCTTTATTTTGCAAGTCCTTGAAATTTGATTTG
>NC_090767.1:29996458-30021458 GCF_036898095.1 Palaemon carinicauda
ATCCATTTTATTCATCTGGAAGCGATTTAAATGTCCCAGAAGCTGTCTCGATAGAGTTTTTGCATCCATTTTATTCATCTGGAAACGATTTAAATGTCCCAGAAGCTGTCTCAATAGAGTTTTTGCATGAATTTTATTCATCGGGAAGCGATTTAAATGTCCCAGAAGCTGTCTCAATAGAGTTTTTGCATCCATTTTATTCATCTGGAAGCGATTTAAATGTCCCAGAAGCTGTCTCAATAGAGTTTTTGCAAGAATTTTATTCATCTGGAAGCGATTTAAATGTCCCAGAAGCTGTCTCAATAGAGTTTTTGCATGAATTTTATTCATCTGGAAGCGATTTAAATGTCTCAGAAGCTTTCTCAATAGAGTTTTTGCATGAATTTTATTCATCTGGAAGCGATTTAAATGTCTCAGAAGCTATCTCAAAATGAGTTTTTGCATGAAATTTATTCATCTGGAAGCGATTTAAATATCCAAGAAGCTGCCTCAATAGAGTTTTTGCATGAATTTTATTCATCTGGAAGCAATTTAAATGTCTCAGAAGCTATCTCAAATGAGTTTTTGCATGAAATTTATTCATCTGGAAGCGATTTAAATATCCAAGAAGCTGCCTCAATAGAGTTTTTGCATGAATTTTTATTCATCTGGAAGCGATTTAAATGTCCCAGAAGCTGTCTCAATAGAGTTTTTGCATGAATTTTATTCATCTGGAGGCGATTTAAATGTCCTAGAAGCTGTGTCAATAGAGTTTTTGCATCCATTTCATTCATCTGGAAGCAATTTAAATGTCTCAGATGCTATCTCAATAGAGTTTTTGCGTGAATTTTTTTCATCTGGAAGCGATTTAAATGTCGCAAAAGCTGTCTCAAGAGAGTTTTTGCATGAATTTTATTCATCTGGAAGCGATTAAAATGTCTCAGAAGCTGTCTGAATAGAGTTTTTGCATGAATTTTATTCATCTGGAAGCAATTTAAATGTCTCAGAAGCTGTCTCAATAGAGTTTTTGCATCCATTTTATTCATCTGGAAGCGATTTAAATGTCTCAGAAGCTGTCTCAATAGAGTTTTTGCATGAATTTTATTCATCTGGAAGCGATTTAAATGTCGCAGAAGCTGTCTCAATAGAGTTTTTGCATCCATTTTATTCATCTGGAAGCGAATTAAATGTCTCAGAAGCTGTCTCAATAGAGTTTTTGCATCCATTTTATTCAACTGGAAGCGATTTAAATGTCCCAGAAGCTTTCTCAATAGAGTTTTTGCATGAATTTTATTCATCTGGAAGCGATTTAAATGTCTCAGAAGCTGTCTCAATAGAGTTTTTGCACCCATTTTTTTCATCTGGGTGCGATTTAAATGTCACAGAAGCTGTCTCAATAGAGTTTTTGCATCCATTTTATTCATCTGGAAGCGATTTAAATGTCTCAGAAGCTGTCTCAATAGAGTTTTTGCATGAAATCTATTCATCTGGAAGCAATTTAAATGTCTCAGAAGGTGTCTCAATAAAGTTTTTTCATGAATTGTATTCATCTGGAAGCGATTTAAATGTCCCAGAAGCTGTCTCAATAGAGTTTTTGAATGAATTTTATTCATCTGGAAGCAATTTAAATGTCTCAGAAGCTGTCTCAATAGAGTTTTTGCATCCATTTTTTTTCATTTGGAAGCGATTTGAATGTCCCAGAAGCTGTCTCAATAGAGTTTTTGCATGAATTTTATTCATCTGGAAGCGATTTAAATGTCTCAGAAGCTGTCTCAATAGAGTTTTTGCATCCATTTCATTCATCTGGAAGCAATTTAAATGTCTCAGATGCTATCTCAATAGAGTTTTTGCGTGAATTTTTTTCATCTGGAAGCGATTTAAATGTCGCAAAAGCTGTCTCAAGAGAGTTTTTGCATGAATTTTATTCATCTGGAAGCGATTAAAATGTCTCAGAAGCTGTATGAATAGAGTTTTTGCATGAATTTTATTGATCTGGAAGCAATTTAAATATCTCAGAAGCTGTCTCAATAGAGTTTTTGCATCCATTTTATTCATCTGGAAGCGATTTAAATGTCTCAGAAGTTGTCTAAATAGAGTTTTTGCATCCATTTTATTCATCTGGAAGCGATTTAAAATGTCTCAGAAGCTGTCTCAATAGAGTTTTTTGCATGAATTTTATTCATCTGGAAGCGATTTAAATGTCGCAGAAGCTGTCTCAATAGAGTTTTTGCATCCATTTTATTCATCTGGAAGCGAATTAAATGTCTCAGAAGCTGTCTCAATAGAGTTTTTGCATCCATTTTATTCAACTGGAAGCGATTTAAATGTCCCAGAAGCTTTCTCAATAGAGTTTTTGCATGAATTTTATTCATCTGGAAGCGATTTAAATGTCTCAGAAGCTGTCTCAATAGAGTTTTTGCACCCATTTTTTTCATCTGGGTGCGATTTAAATGTCACAGAAGCTGTCTCAATAGAGTTTTGCATCCATTTTATTCATCTGGAAGCGATTTAAATGTCTCAGAAGCTGTCTCAATAGAGTTTTTGCATGAAATCTATTCATCTGGAAGCAATTTAAATGTCTCAGAAGCTGTCTCAATAAAGTTTTTTCATGAATTGTATTCATCTGGAAGCGATTTAAATGTCCCAGAAGCTGTCTCAATAGAGTTTTTGAATGAATTTTATTCATCTGGAAGCAATTTAAATGTCTCAGAAGCTGTCTCAATAGAGTTTTTGCATCCATTTTTTTCATTTGGAAGCGATTTGAATGTCCCAGAAGCTGTCTCAATAGAGTTTTTGCATGAATTTTATTCATCTGGAAGCGATTTAAATGTCTCAGAAGCTGTCTCAATAAAGTTTTTTGCATGAATTTTATTCATTTGGAAGCGATTTAAATGTCTCAGAAGCTGTCTCAATAGAGTTTTTGCATCCATTTTATTCATCTGGAAGCGATTTAAATGTCTCGGAAGCGGTCTCAATAGAGTTTTTGCATCCATTTTATTCATCTGGAAGCGATTTAAATGTGTGAGAAGCTGTCTCAATAGAGTTTTTGCATGAATTTTATTCATCTGGAAGCGATTTAAATGTCGCAGAAGCTGTCTCAATAGAGTTTTTGCATCCATTTTATTCATCTGGAAGCGAATTAAATGTCCCAGAAGCTGTCTCAATAGAGTTTTTGCATCCTTTTTATTCATCTGGAAGCGATTTAAATGTCCCAGAATCAGTCTCAATAGAGTTTTTGCATCCATTTTATTCATCTGGAAGCGATTTAAATGTCCCAGAAGCTGTCTCAATAGAGTTTTTGTATGAATTTTATTCATCTGGAAGCGATTTAAATGTGTCAGAAGCTGTCTCAATAGAGTTTTCGCATGAATTTTATTCATCTGGAAGCGATTTAGTCCCAAAAGCTGTCTCAATATAGTTTTTGCATGAATTTTATTCATCTGGAAGCGATTTAAATGTCTCAGAAGCTGTCTCAATAGAGTTTTTGCATGAATTTTATTCATCTGGAAGCGATTTAAATGTCCCAGAAGCTGTCTCAATAGAGTTTTTGCATGAATTTTATTCATCTGGAAGCGATTTAAATGTCTCAGAAGCTGTCTCAATAGAGTTTTTGCATGAATTTTATTCATCTGGAAGCGATTTAAATATCCCAGAAGCTGTCTCTAGAGTTTTTGCATGAATTTTATTCATCTGGAAGCGATTTAAATGTCCCAGAAGCTGTCTCAATAGAGTTTTTGCATGAATTTTATTCATCTGGAAGCGATTTAAATGTCTCAGATGCTGTCTCAATAGAGTTTTTGCATCCATTTTATTCATCTGGAAGCGATTCAAATGTCTCAGATGCTGTCTCAATAGAGTTTTTGCATCAATTTTATTCATCTGGAAGCGATTTAAATGTCTAAGATGCTGTCTCAATAGAGTTTTTGCATCCATTTTATTCATCTGGAAGCGATTTAAATGTCCCAAATGCTGTCTCAATAGAGTTTTTGCATGAATTTTATTAATCTGGAAGCGATTTAAATGTCCCAAAAGCTGTCACAATAGAGTTTTTGCATGAATTTTATTCATCTGGAAGCGATTTAAATGTCCCAGAAGCTGTCTCAATAGAGTTTTTCATGAATTTTATTCATCTGGAAGCGATTTAAATGTCCCAGAAGCTGTCTCAATAAGGTTTTTGCATCCATTTTATTCATCTGGAAGCAATTTAAATGTCCCAGAAGCTGTCTCAATAGAGTTTTTGCATCCATTTTATTCATCCGGAAACGATTTAAATGTCCCAGAAGCTGTCTCAATAGAGTTTTTGCATGAATTTTATTCATCGGGAAGCGATTTAAATGTCCCAGAAGCTGTCTCAATAGAGTTTTTGCATCCATTTTTATTCATCTGGAAGCGATTTAAATGTCCCAGAAGCTGTCTCAATAGAGTTTTTGCAAGAATTTTATTCATCTGGAAGCGATTTAAATGTCCCAGAAGCTGTCTCAATAGAGTTTTTGCATGAATTTTATTCATCTGGAAGCGATTTAAATGTGTCAGAAGCTTTCTCAATAGAGTTTTTGCATGAATTTTATTCATCTGGAAGCGATTTAAATGTCTCAGAAGCTAGCTCAAATGAGTTTTTGCATGAAATTTATTCATCTGGAAGCGATTTAAATATCCAAGAAGCTGCCTCAATAGAGTTTTTGCATGAATTTTATTTATCTGGAAGCAATTTAAATGTCTCAGAAGCTATCTCAAATGAGTTTTTGCATGAAATTTATTCATCTGGAAGCGATTTAAATATCCAAGAAGCTGCCTCAATAGAGTTTTTGCATGAATTTTATTCATCTGGAAGCGATTTAAATGTCCCAGAAGCTGTCTCAATAGAGTTTTTGCATGAATTTTATTCATCTGGAGGCGATTTAAATGTCCCAGAAGCTGTCTCAATTGAGTTTTTGCATCCATTTCATTCATCTGGAAGCAATTTAAATGTCTCAGATGCTATCTCAATAGAGTTTTTGCGTGAATTTTTTTCATCTGGAAGCAATTTAAATGTCGCAAAAGCTGTCTCAAGAGAGTTTTTGCATGAATTTTATTCATCTGGAAGCGATTTAAATGTCTCAGAAGCTGTCTGAATAGAGTTTTTGCATGAATTTTATTCATCTGGAAGCAATTTAAATGTCTCAGAAGCTGTCTCAATAGAGTTTTTGCATCCATTTTATTCATCTGGAAGCGATTTAAATGTCTCAGAAGCTGTCTAAATAGAGTTTTTGCATCCATTTTATTCATCTGGAAGCGATTTAAATGTGTCAGAAGCTGTCTCAATAGAGTTTTTGCATGAATTTTATTCATCTGGAAGCGATTTAAATGTCGCAGAAGCTGTCTCAATAGAGTTTTTGCATCCATTTTATTCATCTGGAAGCGAATTAAATGTCCCAATAGCTGTCTCAATAGAGTTTTTGCATCCATTTTATTCAACTGGAAGCGATTTAAATGTCCCAGAAGCTTTCTCAATAGAGGTTTTGCATGAATTTTATTCATCTGGAAGCGATTTTAAATGTCTCAGAAGCTGTCTCAATAGAGTTTTTGCACCCATTTTTTTCATCTGGGTGCGATTTAAAATGTCACAGAAGCTGTCTCAATAGAGTTTTGCATCCATTTTATTCATCTGGAAGCGATTTAAATGTCTCAGAAGCTGTCTCAATAGAGTTTTTGCATGAAATCTGTTCATCTGGAAGCAATTTAAAAGTCTCAGAAGCTGTCTCAATAAAGTTTTTTCATGAATTGTATTCATCTGGAAGCGATTTAAATTTCCCAGAAGCTGTCTCAATAGAGTTTTTGAATGAATTTTATTCATCTGGAAGCAATTTAAATGTCTCAGAAGCTGTCTCAATAGAGTTTTTGCATCCATTTTTTTCATTTGGAAGCGATTTGAATGTCCCAGAAGCTGTCTCAATAGAGCTTTTGCATGAATTTTATTCATCTGGAAGAGATTTAAATGTCTCAGAAGCTGTCTCAATAAAGTTTTTGCATGAATTTTATTCATTTGGAAGCGATTTAAATGTCCTAGAAGCTGTCTCAATAGAGTTTTTGCATCCATTTCATTCATCTGGAAGCAATTTAAATGTCTCAGATGCTATCTCAATAGAGTTTTTGCGTGAATTTTTTTCATCTGGAAGCGATTTAAATGTCGCAAAAGCTGTCTCAAGAGAGTTTTTTGCATGAATTTTATTCATCTGGAAGCGATTAAAATGTCTCAGAAGCTGTCTGAATAGAGTTTTTGCATGAATTTTATTCATCTGGAAGCAATTTAAATGTCTCAGAAGCTGTCTCAATAGAGTTTTTGCATCCATTTTATTCATCTAGAAGCGATTTAAATGTCTCAGAAGCTGTCTAAATAGAGTTTTTGCATCCATTTTATTCATCTGGAAGCGATTTAAATGTGTCAGAAGCTGTCTCAATAGAGTTTTTGCATGAATTTTATTCATCTGGAAGCAATTTAAATGTCGCAGAAGCTGTCTCAATAGAGTTTTTGCATCCATTTTATTCATCTGGAAGCGAATTAAATGTCTCAGAAGCTGTCTCAATAGAGTTTTTTCATCCATTTTATTCAACTGGAAGCGATTTAAATGTCCCAGAAGCTTTCTCAATAGAGTTTTTTGCATGAATTTTATTCATCTGGAAGCGATTTAAATGTCTCAGAAGCTGTCTCAATAGAGTTTTTGCACCCATTTTTTTCATCTGGGTGCGATTTAAATGTCACAGAAGCTGTCTCAATAGAGTTTTGCATCCATTTTATTCATCTGGAAGCGATTTAAATGTCTCAGAAGCTGTCTCAATAGAGTTTTTGCATGAATTTTATTCATCTGGAAGCGATTTAAATGTCTCAGAAGCTGTCTAAATAGAGTTTTTGCATCCATTTTATTCATCTGGAAGCGATTTGAATGTGTCAGAAGCTGTCTCAATAGAGTTTTTGCATGAATTTTATTCATCTGGAAGCGATTTAAATGTCGCAGAAGCTGTCTCAATAGAGTTTTTGCATCCATTTTATTCATCTGGAAGCGAATTAAATGTCTCAGAAGCTGTCTCAATAGAGTTTTTGCATCCATTTTATTCAACTGGAAGCGATTTAAATGTCCCAGAAGCTTTCTCAATAGAGTTTTTGCATGAATTTTATTCATCTGGAAGCGATTTAAATGTCTCAGAAGCTGTCTCAATAGAGTTTTTGTACCCATTTTTTTCATCTGGGTGCGATTTAAATGTCACAGAAGCTGTCTCAATAGAGTTTTGCATCCATTTTATTCATCTGGAAGCGATTTAAATGTCTCAGAAGCTGTCTCAATAGAGTTTTTGCATGAAATCTATTCATCTGGAAGCAATTTAAATGTCTCAGAAGCTGTCTCAATAAAGTTTTTTCATGAATTGTATTCATCTGGAAGCGATTTAAATGTCCCAGAAGCTGTCTCAATAGAGTTTTTGAATGAATT
The DNA here is from genome assembly GCF_036898095.1 of Palaemon carinicauda. Taxonomy (NCBI): domain Eukaryota; kingdom Metazoa; phylum Arthropoda; class Malacostraca; order Decapoda; family Palaemonidae; genus Palaemon; species Palaemon carinicauda. The sequence continues at coordinate 30,003,901 of NC_090767.1, forward strand.
TTATTCATCTGGAAGCAATTTAAATGTCTCAGAAGCTGTCTCAATAGAGTTTTTGCATCCATTTTTTTCATTTGGAAGCGATTTGAATGTCCCAGAAGCTGTCTCAATAGAGTTTTTGCATGAATTTTATTCATCTGGAAGCGATTTAAATGTCTCAGAAGCTGTCTCAATAAAGTTTTTGCATGAATTTTATTCATTTGGAAGCGATTTAAATGTCTCAGAAGCTGTCTCAATAGAGTTTTTGCATCCATTTTATTCATCTGGAAGCGATTTAAATGTCTCGGAAGCGGTCTCAATAGAGTTTTTGCATCCATTTTATTCATCTGGAAGCGATTTAAATGTGTGAGAAGCTGTCTCAATAGAGTTTTTGCATGAATTTTATTCATCTAGAAGCGATTTAAATGTCGCAGAAGCTGTCTCAATAGAGTTTTTGCATCCATTTTATTCATCTGGAAGCGAATTAAATGTCCCAGAAGCTGTCTCAATAGAGTTTTTGCATCCATTTTATTCATCTGGAAGCGATTTAAATGTCCCAGAATCAGTCTCAATAGAGTTTTTGCATCCATTTTATTCATCTGGAAGCGATTTAAATGTCCCAGAAGCTGTCTCAATAGAGTTTTTGTATGAATTTTATTCATCTGGAAGAGATTTAAATGTGTCAGAAGCTGTCTCAATAGAGTTTTCGCATGAATTTTATTCATCTGGAAGCGATTTAGTCCCAGAAGCTGTCTCAATATAGTTTTTGCATGAATTTTATTCATCTGGAAGCGATTTAAATGTCTCAGAAGCTGTCTCAATAGAGTTTTTGCATGAATTTTATTCATCTGGAAGCGATTTAAATGTCCCAGAAGCTGTCTCAATAGAGTTTTTGCATGAATTTTATTCATCTGGAAGCGATTTAAATGTCTCAGAAGCTGTCTCAATAGAGTTTTTGCATGAATTTTATTCATCTGGAAGCAATTTAAATATCCCAGAAGCTGTCTCTAGAGTTTTTGCATGAATTTTATTCATCTGGAAGCGATTTAAATGTCCCAGAAGCTGTATCAATAGAGTTTTTGCATGAATTTTATTCATCTGGAAGCGATTTAAATGTCTCAGATGCTGTCTCAATAGAGTTTTTGCATCCATTTTATTCATCTGGAAGCGATTCAAATGTCTCAGATGCTGTCTCAATAGAGTTTTTGCATCAATTTTATTCATCTGGAAGCGATTTAAATGTCTAAGATGCTGTCTCAATAGAGTTTTTGCATCCATTTTATTCATCTGGAAGCGATTTAAATGTCCCAAATGCTGTCTCAATAGAGTTTTTGCATGAATTTTATTAATCTGGAAGCGATTTAAATGTCCCAAAAGCTGTCACAATAGAGTTTTTGCATGAATTTTATTCATCTGGAAGCGATTTAAATGTCCCAGAAGCTGTCTCAATAGAGTTTTTCATGAATTTTATTCATCTGGAAGCGATTTAAATGTCCCAGAAGCTGTCTCAATAAGGTTTTTGCATCCATTTTATTCATCTGGAAGCGATTTAAATGTCCCAGAAGCTGTCTCAATAGAGTTTTTGCATCCATTTTATTCATCTGGAAACGATTTAAATGTCCCAGAAGCTGTCTCAATAGAGTTTTTGCATGAATTTTATTCATCGGGAAGCGATTTAAATATCCCAGAAGCTGTCTCAATAGAGTTTTTGCATGAATTTTATTCATCTGGAAGCGATTTAAATGTCCCAGAAGCTGTCTCAATAGAGTTTTTGCAAGAATTTTATTCATCTGGAAGCGATTTAAATGTCCCAGAAGCTGTCTCAATAGAGTTTTTGCATGAATTTTATTCATCTGGAAGCGATTTAAATGTCTCAGAAGCTTTCTCAATAGAGTTTTTGCATGAATTTTATTCATCTGGAAGTGATTTAGATGTCTCAGAAGCTATCTCAAATGAGTTTTTGCATGAAATTTATTCATCTGGAAGCGATTTAAATATCCAAGAAGCTGCCTCAATAGAGTTTTTGCATGAATTTTATTCATCTGGAAGCAATTTAAATGTCTCAGAAGCTATCTCAAATGAGTTTTTGCATGAAATTTATTCATCTGGAAGCGATTTAAATATCCAAGAAGCTGCCTCAATAGAGTTTTTGCATGAATTCTATTCATCTGGAAGCGATTTAAATGTCCCAGAAGCTGTCTCAATAGAGTTTTTGCATGAATTTTATTCATCTGGAGGCGATTTAAATGTCCCAGAAGCTGTCTCAATAGAGTTTTTGCATCCATTTCATTCATCTGGAAGCAATTTAAATGTCTCAGATGCTATCTCAATAGAGTTTTTGCGTTAATTTTTTTCATCTGGAAGCGATTTAAATGTCGCAAAAGCTGTCTCAAGAGAGTTTTTGCATGAATTTTATTCATCTGGAAGCGATTAAAATGTCTCAGAAGCTGTCTGAATAGAGTTTTTGCATGAATTTTATTCATCTGGAAGCAATTTAAATGTCTCAGAAGCTGTCTCAATAGAGTTTTTGCATCCATTTTATTCATCTGGAAGCGATTTAAATGTCTCAGAAGCTGTCTAAATAGAGTTTTTGCATCCATTTTATTCATCTGGAAGCGATTTAAATGTCTCAGAAGCTGTCTCAATAGAGTTTTTGCATGAATTTTATTCATCTGGAAGCGATTTAAATGTCGCAAAAGCTGTCTCAATAGAGTTTTTGCATCCATTTTATTCATCTGGAAGCGAATTAAATGTCTCAGAAGCTGTCTCAATAGAGTTTTTGCATCCATTTTATTCAACTGGAAGCGATTTAAATGTCCCAGAAGCTTTCTCAATAGAGTTTTTGCATGAATTTTATTCATCTGGAAGCGATTTAAATGTCTCAGAAGCAGTCTCAATAGAGTTTTTGCACCCATTTTTTTCATCTGGGTGCGATTTAAATGTCTCAGAAGCTGTCTCAATAGAGTTTTTGCATGAAATCTATTCATCTGGAAGCAATTTAAATGTCTCAGAAGCTGTCTCAATAAAGTTTTTTCATGAATTGTATTCATCTGGAAGCGATTTAAATGTCCCAGAAGCTGTCTCAATAGAGTTTTTGAATGAATTTTATTCATCTGGAAGCAATTTAAATGTCTCAGAAGCTGTCTCAATAGAGTTTTTGCATCCATTTTTTTCATTTGGAAGCGATTTGAATGTCCCAGATGCTGTCTCAATAGAGTTTTTGCATGAATTTTATTCATCTGGAAGCGATTTAAATGTCTCAGAAGCTGTCTCAATAAAGTTTTTGCATGAATTTTATTCATTTGGAAGCGATTTAAATGTCTCAGAAGCTGTCTCAATAGAGTTTTTGCATCCATATTATTCATCTGGAAGCGATTTAAATGTCTCGGAAGCGGTCTCAATAGAGTTTTTGCATCCATTTTATTCATCTGGAAGCGATTTAAATGTGTGAGAAGCTGTCTCAATAGAGTTTTTGCATGAATTTTATTCATCTGGAAGCGATTTAAATGTCGCAGAAGCTGTCTCAATAGAGTTTTTGCATCCATTTTATTCATCTGGAAGCGAATTAAATGTCCCAGAAGCTGTCTCAATAGAGTTTTTGCATCCATTTTATTCATCTGGAAGCGATTTAAATGTCCCAGAATCAGTCTCAATAGAGTTTTTGCATCCATTTTATTCATCTGGAAGCGATTTAAATGTCCCAGAAGCTGTCTCAATAGAGTTTTTGTATGAATTTTATTCATCTGGAAGCGATTTAAATGTGTCAGAAGCTGTCTCAATAGAGTTTTCGCATGAATTTTATTCATCTGGAAGCGATTTAGTCCCAGAAGCTGTCTCAATATAGTTTTTGCATGAATTTTATTCATCTGGAAGCGATTTAAATGTCTCAGAAGCTGTCTCAATAGAGTTTTTGCATGAATTTCATTCATCTGGAAGCGATTTAAATGTCTCAGAAGCTGTCTCAATAGAGTTTTTGCATGAATTTTATTCATCTGGAAGCGATTTAAATATCCCAGAAGCTGTCTCTAGAGTTTTTGCATGAATTTTATTCATCTGGAAGCGATTTAAATGTCCCAGAAGCTGTCTCAATAGAGTTTTTGCATGAATTTTATTCATCTGGAAGCGATTTAAATGTCTCAGATGCTGTCTCAATAGAGTTTTTGCATCCATTTTATTCATCTGGAAGCGATTCAAATGTCTCAGATGCTGTCTCAATAGAGTTTTTGCATCAATTTTATTCATCTGGAAGCGATTTAAATGTCTAAGATGCTGTCTCAATAGAGTTTTTGCATCCATTTTATTCATCTGGAAGCGATTTAAATGTCCCAAATGCTGTCTCAATAGAGTTTTTGCATGAATTTTATTAATCTGGAAGCGATTTAAATGTCCCAAAAGCTGTCACAATAGAGTTTTTGCATGAATTTTATTCATCTGGAAGCGATTTAAATGTCCCAGAAGCTGTCTCAATAGAGTTTTTCATGAATTTTATTCATCTGGAAGCGATTTAAATGTCCCAGAAGCTGTCTTAATAAGGGTTTTGCATCCATTTTATTCATCTGGAAGCGATTTAAATGTCCCAGAAGCTGTCTCAATAGAGTTTTTGCATCCATTTTATTCATCTGGAAACGATTTAAATGTCCCAGAAGCTGTCTCAATAGAGTTTTTGCATGAATTTTATTCATCGGGAAGCGATTTAAATGTCCCAGAAGCTGTTTCAATAGAGTTTTTGCATCCATTTTATTCATCTGGAAGCGATTTAAATGTCCCAGAAGCTGTCTCAATAGAGTTTTTGCAAGAATTTTATTCATCTGGAAGCGATTTAAATGTCCCAGAAGCTGTCTCAATAGAGTTTTTGCATGAATTTTATTCATCTGGAAGCGATTTAAATGTCTCAGAAGCTAGCTCAATAGAGTTTTTGCATGAATTTTATTCATCTGGAAGCGATTTAAATGTCTCAGAAGCTATCTCAAATGAGTTTTTGCATGAAATTTATTCATCTGGAAGCGATTTAAATATCCAAGAAGCTGCCTCAATAGAGTTTTTGCATGAATTTTATTCATCTGGAAGCAATTTAAATGTCTCAGAAGCTATCTCAAATGAGTTTTTGCATGAAATTTATTCATCTGGAAGCGATTTAAATATCCAAGAAGCTGCCTCAATAGAGTTTTTGCATGAATCTTATTCATCTGGAAGCGATTTAAATGTCCCAGAAGCTGTCTCAATAGAGTTTTTGCATGAATTTTATTCATCTGGAGGCGATTTAAATGTCCCAGAAGCTGTCTCAATTGAGTTTTTGCATCCATTTCATTCATCTGGAAACAATTTAAATGTCTCAGATGCTATCTCAATAATGTTTTTGCGTGAATTTTTTTCATCTGGAAGCGATTTAAATGTCGCAAAAGCTGTCTCAAGAGAGTTTTTGCATGAATTTTATTCATCTGGAAGCGATTTAAATGTCTCAGAAGCTGTCTGAATAGAGTTTTTGCATGAATTTTATTCATCTGGAAGCAATTTAAATGTCTCAGAAGCTGTCTCAATAGAGTTTTTGCATCCATTTTATTCATCTGGAAGCGATTTAAATGTCTCAGAAGCTGTCTAAATAGAGTTTTTGCATCCTTTTTATTCATCTGGAAGCGATTTAAATGTGTCAGAAGCTGTCTCAATAGAGTTTTTGCATGAATTTTATTCATCTGGAAGCGATTTAAATGTCGCAGAAGCTGTCTCAATAGAGTTTTTGCATCCATTTTATTCATCTGGAAGCGAATTAAATGTCTCAGAAGCTGTCTCAATAGAGTTTTTGCATCCATTTTATTCAACTGGAAGCGATTTAAATGTCCCAGAAGCTTTCTCAATAGAGTTTTTGCATAAATTTTATTCATCTGGAAGCGATTTAAATGTCTCAGAAGCTGTCTCAATAGAGTTTTTGCACCCATTTTTTTCATCTGGGTGCGATTTAAATGTCACAGAAGCTGTCTCAATAGAGTTTTGCATCCATTTTATTCATCTGGAAGCGATTTAAATGTCTCAGAAGCTGTCTCAATAGAGTTTTTGCATGAAATCTATTCATCTGGAAGCAATTTAAATGTCTCAGAAGCTGTCTCAATAAAGTTTTTTCATGAATTGTATTCATCTGGAAGCGATTTAAATGTCCCAGAAGCTGTCTCAATAGAGTTTTTGAATGAATTTTATTCATCTGGAAGCAATTTAAATGTCTCAGAAGCTGTCTCAATAGAGTTTTTGCATCCATTTTTTCATCTGGAAGCGATTTAAATGTCTCAGAAGCTGTCTCAATAAAGTTTTTGCATGAATTTTATTCATTTGGAAGCGATTTAAATGTCCTAGAAGCTGTCTCAATAGAGTTTTTGCATCCATTTCATTCATCTGGAAGTAATTTAAATGTCTCAGATGCTATCTCAATAGAGTTTTTGCGTGAATTTTTTTCATCTGGAAGCGATTTAAATGTCGCAAAAGCTGTCTCAAGAGAGTTTTTGCATGAATTTTATTCATCTGGAAGCGATTAAAATGTCTCAGAAGCTGTCTGAATAGAGTTTTTGCATGAATTTTATTCATCTGGAAGCAATTTAAATGTCTCAGAAGCTGTCTCAATAGAGTTTTTGCATCCATTTTATTCATCTGGAAGCGATTTAAATGTCTCAGAAGCTGTCTAAATAGAGTTTTTGCATCCATTTTATTCATCTGGAAGCGATTTAAATGTGTCAGAAGCTGTCTCAATAGAGTTTTTGCATGAATTTTATTCATCTGGAAGCGATTTAAATGTCGCAGAAGCTGTCTCAATAGAGTTTTTGCATCCATTTTATTCATCTGGAAGCGAATTAAATGTCTCAGAAGCTGTCTCAATAGAGTTTTTTCATCCATTTTATTCAACTGGAAGCGATTTAAATGTCCCAGAAGCTTTCTCAATAGAGTTTTTGCATGAATTTTATTCATCTGGAAGCGATTTAAATGTCTCAGAAGCTGTCTCAATAGAGTTTTTGCACCCATTTTTTTCATCTGGGTGCGATTTAAATGTCACAGAAGCTGTCTCAATAGAGTTTTGCATCCATGTTATTCATCTGGAAGCGATTTAAATGTCTCAGAAGCTGTCTCAATAGAGTTTTTGCATCCATTTTATTCATCTGGAAGCGATTTAAATGTCTCAGAAGCTGTCTAAATAGAGTTTTTGCATCCATTTTATTCATCTGGAAGCGATTTGAATGTGTCAGAAGCTGTCTCAATAGAGTTTTTGCATGAATTTTATTCATCTGGAAGCGATTTAAATGTCGCAGAAGCTGTCTCAATAGAGTTTTTGCATCCATTTTATTCATCTGGAAGCGAATTAAATGTCTCAGAAGCTGTCTCAATAGAATTTTTGCATCCATTTTATTCAACTGGAAGCGATTTAAATGTCCCAGAAGCTTTCTCAATAGAGTTTTTGCATGAATTTTATTCATCTGGAAGCGATTTAAATGTCTCAGAAGCTGTCTCAATAGAGTTTTTGCACCCATTTTTTTCATCTGGGTGCGATTTAAATGTCACAGAAGCTGTCTCAATAGAGTTTTGCATCCATTTTATTCATCTGGAAGCGATTTAAATGTCTCAGAAGCTGTCTCAATAGAGTTTTTGCATGAAATCTATTCATCTGGAAGCAATTTAAATGTCTCAGAAGCTGTCTCAATAAAGTTTTTTCATGAATTGTATTCATCTGGAAGCGATTTAAATGTCCCAGAAGCTGTCTCAATAGAGTTTTTGAATGAATTTTATTCATCTGGAAGCAATTTAAATGTCTCAGAAGCTGTCTCAATAGAGTTTTTGCATCCATTTTTTTCATTTGGAAGCGATTTGAATGTCCCAGAAGCTGTCTCAATAGAGTTTTTGCATGAATTTTATTCAACTGGAAGCGATTTAAATGTCTCAGAAGCTGTCTCAATAAAGTTTTTGCATGAATTTTATTCATTTGGAAGCGATTTAAATGTCTCAGAAGCTGTCTCAATAGAGTTTTTGCATCCATTTTATTCATCTGGAAGCGATTTAAATGTCTCGGAAGCGGTCTCAATAGAGTTTTTGCATCCATTTTATTCATCTGGAAGCGATTTAAATGTGTGAGAAGCTGTCTCAATAGAGTTTTTGCATGAATTTTATTCATCTGGAAGCGATTTAAATGTCGCAGAAGCTGTCTCAATAGAGTTTTTGCATCCATTTTATTCATCTGGAAGCGAATTAAATGTCCCAGAAGCTGTCTCAATAGAGTTTTTGCATCCATTTTATTCATCTGGAAGCGATTTAAATGTCCCAGAATCAGTCTCAATAGAGTTTTTGCATCCATTTTATTCATCTGGAAGCGATTTAAATGTCCCAGAAGCTGTCTCAATAGAGTTTTTGTATGAATTTTATTCATCTGGAAGCGATTTAAATGTGTCAGAAGCTGTCTCAATAGAGTTTTCGCATGAATTTTATTCATCTGGAAGCGATTTAGTCCCAGAAGCTGTCTCAATATAGTTTTTGCATGAATTTTATTCATCTGGAAGCGATTTAAATGTCTCAGAAGCTGTCTCAATAGAGTTTTTGCATGAATTTTATTCATCTGGAAGCGATTTAAATGTCCCAGAAGCTGTCTCAATAGAGTTTTTGCATGAATTTTATTCATCTGGAAGCGATTTAAATGTCTCAGAAGCTGTCTCAATAGAGTTTTTGCATGAATTTTATTCATCTGGAAGCGATTTAAATATCCCAGAAGCTGTCTCTAGAGTTTTTGCATGAATTTTATTCATCTGGAAGCGATTTAAATGTCCCAGAAGCTGTATCAATAGAGTTTTTGCATGAATTTTATTCATCTGGAAGCGATTTAAATGTCTCAGATGCTGTCTCAATAGAGTTTTTGCATCCATTTTATTCATCTGGAAGCGATTCAAATGTCTCAGATGCTGTCTCAATAGAGTTTTTGCATCAATTTTATTCATCTGGAAGCGATTTAAATGTCTAAGATGCTGTCTCAATAGAGTTTTTGCATCCATTTTATTCATCTGGAAGCGATTTAAATGTCCCAAATGCTGTCTCAATAGAGTTTTTGCATGAATTTTATTAATCTGGAAGCAATTTAAATGTCCCAAAAGCTGTCACAATAGAGTTTTTGCATGAATTTTATTCATCTGGAAGCGATTTAAATGTCCCAGAAGCTGTCTCAATAGAGTTTTTCATGAATTTTATTCATCTGGAAGCGATTTAAATGTCCCAGAAGCTGTCTCAATAAGGTTTTTGCATCCATTTTATTCATCTGGAAGCGATTTAAATGTCCCAGAAGCTGTCTCAATAGAGTTTTTGCATCCATTTTATTCATCTGGAAACGATTTAAATGTCCCAGAAGCTGTCTCAATAGAGTTTTTGCATGAATTTTATTCATCGGGAAGCGATTTAAATGTCCCAGAAGCTTTCTCAATAGAGTTTTTGCATCCATTTTATTCATCTGGAAGCGATTTAAATGTCCCAGAAGCTGTCTCAATAGAGTTTTTGCAAGAATTTTATTCATCTGGAAGCGATTTAAATGTCCCAGAAGCTGTCTCAATAGAGTTTTTGCATGAATTTTATTCATCTGGAAGCGATTTAAATGTCTCAGAAGCTTTCTCAATAGAGTTTTTGCATGAATTTTATTCATCTGGAAGCGATTTAAATGTCTCAGAAGCTATCTCAAATGAGTTTTTGCATGAAATTTATTCATCTGGAAGCGATTTAAATATCCAAGAAGCTGCCTCAATAGAGTTTTTGCATGAATTTTATTCATCTGGAAGCAATTTAAATGTCTCAGAAGCTATCTCAAATGAGTTTTTGCATGAAATTTATTCATCTGGAAGCGATTTAAATATCCAAGAAGCTGCCTCAATAGAGTTTTTGCATGAATTTTATTCATCTGGAAGCGATTTAAATGTCCCAGAAGCTGTCTCAATAGAGTTTTTGCATGAATTTTATTCATCTGGAGGCGATTTAAATGTCCCAGAAGCTGTCTCAATAGAGTTTTTGCATCCATTTCATTCATCTGGAAGCAATTTAAATGTCTCAGATGCTATCTCAATAGTTTTTGCGTGAATTTTTTTCATCTGGAAGCGATTTAAATGTCGCAAAAGCTGTCTCAAGAGAGTTTTTGCATGAATTTTATTCATCTGGAAGCGATTAAAATGTCTCAGAAGCTGTCTGAATAGAGTTTTTGCATGAATTTTATTCATCTGGAAGCAATTTAAATGTCTCAGAAGCTGTCTCAATAGAGTTTTTGCATCCATTTTATTCATCTGGAAGCGATTTAAATGTCTCAGAAGCTGTCTAAATAGAGTTTTTGCATCCATTTTATTCATCTGGAAGCGATTTAAATGTCTCAGAAGCTGTCTCAATAGAGTTTTTGCATGAATTTTATTCATCTGGAAGCGATTTAAATGTCGCAGAAGCTGTCTCAATAGAGTTTTTGCATCCATTTTATTCATCTGGAAGCGAATTAAATGTCTCAGAAGCTGTCTCAATAGAGTTTTTGCATCCATTTTATTCAACTGGAAGCGATTTAAATGTCCCAGAAGCTTTCTCAATAGAGTTTTTGCATGAATTTTATTCATCTGGAAGCGATTTAAATGTCTCAGAAGCTGTCTCAATAGAGTTTTTGCACCCATTTTTTTCATCTGGGTGCGATTTAAATGTCACAGAAGCTGTCTCAATAGAGTTTTGCATCCATTTTATTCATCTGGAAGCGATTTAAATGTCTCAGAAGCTGTCTCAATAGAGTTTTTGCATGAAATCTATTCATCTGGAAGCAATTTAAATGTCTCAGAAGCTGTCTCAATAAAGTTTTTTCATGAATTGTATTCATCTGGAAGCGATTTAAATGTCCCAGAAGCTGTCTCAATAGAGTTTTTGAATGAATTTTATTCATCTGGAAGCAATTTAAATGTCTCAGAAGCTGTCTCAATAGAGTTTTTGCATCCATTTTTTTCATTTGGAAGCGATTTGAATGTCCCAGAAGCTGTCTCAATAGAGTTTTTGCATGAATTTTATTCATCTGGAAGCGATTTAAATGTCTCAGAAGCTGTCTCAATAAAGTTTTTGCATGAATTTTATTCATTTGGAAGCGATTTAAATGTCTCAGAAGCTGTCTCAATAGAGTTTTTGCATCCATTTTATTCATCTGGAAGCGATTTAAATGTCTCGGAAGCGGTCTCAATAGAGTTTTTGCATCCATTTTATTCATCTGGAAGCGATTTAAATGTGTGAGAAGCTGTCTCAATAGAGTTTTTGCATGAATTTTATTCATCTGGAAGCGATTTAAATGTCGCAGAAGCTGTCTCAATAGAGTTTTTGCATCCATTTTATTCATCTGGATGCGAATTAAATGTCCCAGAAGCTGTCTCAATAGAGTTTTTGCATCCATTTTATTCATCTGGAAGCGATATAAATGTCCCAGAATCAGTCTCAATAGAGTTTTTGCATCCATTTTATTCATCTGGAAGCGATTTAAATGTCCCAGAAGCTGTCTCAATAGAGTTTTTGTATGAATTTTATTCATCTGGAAGCGATTTAAATGTGTCAGAAGCTGTCTCAATAGAGTTTTCGCATGAATTTTATTCATCTGGAAGCGATTTAGTCCCAGAAGCTGTCTCAATATAGTTTTTGCATGAATTTTATTCATCTGGAAGCGATTTAAATGTCTCAGAAGCTGTCTCAATAGAGTTTTTGCATGAATTTTATTCATCTGGAAGCGATTTAAATGTCTCAGAAGCTGTCTCAATAGAGTTTTTGCATGAATTTTATTCATCTGGAAGCAATTTAAATATCCCAGAAGCTGTCTCTAGAGTTTTTGCATGAATTTTATTCATCTGGAAGCGATTTAAATGTCCCAGAAGCTGTCTCAATAGAGTTTTTGCATGAATTTTATTCATCTGGAAGCGATTTAAATGTGTCAGATGCTGTCTCAATAGAGTTTTTGCATCCATTTTATTCATCTGGAAGCGATTAAAATGTCTCAGATGCTGTCTCAATAGAGTTTTTGCATCAATTTTATTCATATGGAAGCGATTTAAATGTCTAAGATGCTGTCTCAATAGAGTTTTTGCATCCATTTTATTCATCTGGAAGCGATTTAAATGTCCCAAATGCTGTCTCAATAGAGTTTTTGCATGAATTTTATTAATCTGGAAGCAATTTAAATGTCCCAAAAGCTGTCACAATAGAGTTTTTGCATGAATTTTATTCATCTGGAAGCGATTTAAATGTCCCAGAAGCTGTCTCAATAGAGTTTTTCATGAATTTTATTCATCTGGAAGCGATTTAAATGTCCCAGAAGCTGTCTCAATAAGGTTTTTGCATCCATTTTATTCATCTGGAAGCGATTTAAATGTCCCAGAAGCTGTCTCAATAGAGTTTTTGCATCCATTTTATTCATCTGGAAACGATTTAAATGTCCCAGAAGCTGTCTCAATAGAGTTTTTGCATGAATTTTATTCATCGGGAAGCGATTTAAATGTCCCAGAAGCTGTCTCAATAGAGTTTTTGCATCCATTTTATTCATCTGGAAGCGATTAAAATGTCCCAGAAGCTGTCTCAATAGAGTTTTTGCAAGAATTTTATTCATCTGGAAGCGATTTAAATGTCCCAGAAGCTGTCTCAATAGAGTTTTTGCATGAATTTTATTCATCTGGAAGCGATTTAAATGTCTCAGAAGCTAGCTCAATAGAGTTTTTGCATGAATTTTATTCATCTGGAAGCGATTTAAATGTCTCAGAAGCTATCTCAAATGAGTTTTTGCATGAAATTTATTCATCTGGAAGCGATTTAAATATCCAAGAAGCTGCCTCAATAGAGTTTTTGCATGAATTTTATTCATCTGGAAGCAATTTAAATGTCTCAGAAGCTATCTCAAATGAGTTTTTGCATGAAATTTATTCATCTGGAAGCGATTTAAATATCCAAGAAGCTGCCTCAATAGAGTTTTTGCATGAATTTTATTCATCTGGAAGCGATTTAAATGTCCCAGAAGCTGTCTCAATAGAGTTTTTGCATGAATTTTATTCATCTGGAGGCGATTTAAATGTCCCAGAAGCTGTCTCAATTGAGTTTTTGCATCCATTTCATTCATCTGGAAACAATTTAAATGTCTCAGATGCTATCTCAATAGAGTTTTTGCGTGAATTTTTTTCATCTGGAAGCGATTTAAATGTCGCAAAAGCTGTCTCAAGAGAGTTTTTGCATGAATTTTATTCATCTGGAAGCGATTTAAATGTCTCAGAAGCTGTCTGAATAAAGTTTTTGCATGAATTTTATTCATCTGGAAGCAATTTAAATGTCTCAGAAGCTGTCTGAATAGAGTTTTTGCATCCATTTTATTCATCTGGAAGCGATTTAAATGTCTCAGAAGCTGTCTAAATAGAGTTTTTGCATCCATTTTATTCATCTGGAAGCGATTTAAATGTGTCAGAAGCTGTCTCAATAGAGTTTTTGCATGAATTTTATTCATCTGGAAGCGATTTAAATGTCGCAGAAGCTGTCTCAATAGAGTTTTTGCATCCATTTTATTCATCTGGAAGCGAATTAAATGTCTCAAAAGCTGTCTCAATAGAGTTTTTGCATCCATTTTATTCAACTGGAAGCGATTTAAATGTCCCAGAAGCTTTCTCAATAGAGTTTTTGCATAAATTTTATTCATCTGGAAGCGATTTAAATGTCTCAGAAGCTGTCTCAATAGAGTTTTTGCACCCATTTTTTTCATCTGGGTGCGATTTAAATGTCACAGAAGCTGTCTCAATAGAGTTTTGCATCCATTTTATTCATCTGGAAGCGATTTAAATGTCTCAGAAGCTGTCTCAATAGAGTTTTTGCATGAAATCTATTCATCTGGAAGCAATTTAAATGTCTCAGAAGCTGTCTCAATAAAGTTTTTTCATGAATTGTATTCATCTGGAAGCGATTTAAATGTCCCAGAAGCTGTCTCAATAGAGTTTTTGAATGAATTTTATTCATCTGGAAGCAATTTAAATGTCTCAGAAGCTGTCTCAATAGAGTTTTTGCATCCATTTTTTTCATTTGGAAGCGATTTGAATGTCCCAGAAGCTGTCTCAATAGAGCTTTTGCATGAATTTTATTCATCTGGAAGCGATTTAAATGTCTCAGAAGCTGTCTCAATAAAGTTTTTGCATGAATTTTATTCATTTGGAAGCGATTTAAATGTCCTAGAAGCTGTCTCAATAGAGTTTCTGCATCCATTTCATTCATCTGGAAGCAATTTAAATGTCTCAGATGCTATCTCAATAGAGTTTTTGCGTGAATTTTTTTCATCTGGAAGCGATTTAAATGTCGCAAAAGCTGTCTCAAGAGAGTTTTTGCATGAATTTTATTCATCTGGAAGCGATTAAAATGTCTCAGAAGCTGTCTGAATAGAGTTTTTGCATGAATTTTATTCATCTGGAAGCAATTTAAATGTCTCAGAAGCTGTCTCAATAGAGTTTTTGCATCCATTTTATTCATCTGGAAGCGATTTAAATGTCTCAGAAGCTGTCTAAATAGAGTTTTTGCATCCATTTTATTCATCTGGAAGCGATTTAAATGTGTCAGAAGCTGTCTCAATAGAGTTTTTGCATGAATTTTATTCATCTGGAAGCGATTTAAATGTCGCAGAAGCTGTCTCAATAGAGTTTTTGCATCCATTTTATTCATCTGGAAGCGAATTAAATGTCTCAGAAGCTGTCTCAATAGAGTTTTTTCATCCATTTTATTCAACTGGAAGCGATTTAAATGTCCCAGAAGCTTTCTCAATAGAGTTTTTGCATGAATTTTATTCATCTGGAAGCGATTTAAATGTCTCAGAAGCTGTCTCAATAGAGTTTTTGCACCCATTTTTTTCATCTGGGTGCGATTTAAATGTCACAGAAGCTGTCTCAATAGAGTTTTGCATCCATTTTATTCATCTGGAAGCGATTTAAATGTCTCAGAAGCTGTCTCAATAGAGTTTTTGCATGAAATCTATTCATCTGGAAGCAATTTAAATGTCTCAGAAGCTGTCTCAATAAAGTTTTTTCATGAATTGTATTCATCTGGAAGCGATTTAAATGTCCCAGAAGCTGTCTCAATAGAGTTTTTGAATGAATTTTATTCATCTGGAAGCAATTTAAATGTCTCAGAAGCTGTCTCAAAAGAGTTTTTGCATCCATTTTTTTTCATTTGGAAGCGATTTGAATGTCCCAGAAGCTGTCTCAATAGAGCTTTTGCATGAACTTTATTCATCTGGAAGCGATTTAAATGTCTCAGAAGCTGTCTCAATAAAGTTTTTGCATGAATTTTATTCATTTGGAAGCGATTTAAATGTCCTAGAAGCCGTCTCAATAGAGTTTTTGCATGAAATTTATTCATCTGGAAGGGATTTAAATGTCCCAGATGCTGTCTCAACAGAGTTTTTGCAATCATTTTATTCATCTGGAAGCGATTTGAATGTCCCAGATGCTGTCTCAATAGACTTTTTGCATCGATTTTATTCATCTGGAAGGGAATTAAATGTCCCAGATGCTGTCTCAACAGAGTTTTTGCATGAATTTTATTCATCTGGAAGCGATTTAAATATCTCAGAAGTTGTCTCAATAGAGTTTTTGCATGAATTTTATTCATCTGGCAGCGATTTAAATGTCCCAAAAGCGGTCTCAATAGAGTTTTTGCATGAATCTTATTCATCTGGAAGCGATTTAAATGTCTCAGAAGCTTTCCCAACAGAGTTTTTGCATGAATTTTATTCATCTGGAAGCGATATAAATGTCTCAGAAGCTGTCTCAATAGAGTTTTTGCATGAATTTTATTCATCTGGAAGCGATTTAAATGTCCCAGAAGCTGTCTCAATAGACTTTTTCATGAATTTTATTCATCTGGAAGCGATTTAAATGTCTCAGAAGCTGTCTCAATAGAGTTTTTGCATGAATTTTATTCATCTGGAAGCGATTTAAATATCTCAGAAGTTGTCTCAATAGAGTTTTTGCATGAATTTTATTCATCTGGAAGCGATTTAAATATCTCAGAAGCTGTCTCAATAGAGTTTTTGGATGAATTTTATTCACCTGGAAGCGATTTAAATGTCCCAGAAGCTGTCTCAATAGAGTTTTTCATGAATTTTATTCATCTGGAAGCGATTTAAATGTCTCAGAAGCTGTCTAAATAGAGTTTTTGCATGAATTTTATTCATCTGGAAGCGATTTAAATATCTCAGAAGTTGTCTCAATAGAGTTTTTGCATGAATTTTATTCATCTGTAAGCGATATAAATGTCTCAGAAGCTGTCTCAATAGAGTTTTTGCATGAATTTTATTCATCTGGAAGCAATTTAAATGTCCCAGAAGCTGTCTCAATAGACTTTTTCATGAATTTTATTCATCTGGAAGCGATTTAAATGTCTCAGAAGCTGTCTCAATAGAGTTTTTGCATGAATTTTATTCATCTGGAAGCGATTTAAATATCTCAGAAGTTGTCTCAATAGAGTTTTTGCATGAATTTTATTCATCTGGAAGCGATTTAACCACTTCACTGCGGCTCCATTCGGATCGTGTCCGTCCACCACAACGGCAAGATTTAGGAAAAAATAAGTTAAGGTAAATGTTTTTATATATACTTTGAAAGAAAGACCATTAAATGCCGAATCCAGTGCTATATAACAAATTTTGTGAAATTAACTGTATGAACTTTTATTTGCGAATAAAGGTCGTAAATTCCGCTGCCAGCCGTAAGAGCATATTATTCAGAGACCGGGGGGGATATAGTAGTGGGAAGGACGGTGTGGAGTCGGATTTTGACGGTAAATTAAAGACACAGCAGGCGGCCTCTTCTGGAGGATAATCTCTCAGCTTATAGGTCTACCTCTGAATGACATCAGTGACAACACTTGGTCTTTGTTCTAAATCTTTCATTCCTTGTATTTGCGCTGCTCTAACTTACGAACATAGGACAATAAGTATTTGATTACTCTTCACGTAGTTGTAAAAGATTTATAAGATTTGATTTCTTAAAAATATTAATTACTACCTTCAACTCGTTTTTTTAATGAGTATAATAGTTTTCCCTTTATTACAAAGGATATTATAATAATGTTACAAATATTATGTATGGTACCCTATAATCGACACATTGATTAGGATAAGTAGATATTTTGATTTGCCTACTTGCATTTTTATTAGACCACTAATTTTTGTAGCAGATGGTTGTTATATATTCTTTCATAGTTACATAAAAATAATTTCAGAGAAGAATGCTCTCTTATATGCATACTATAATTATCAGTCTCACAAGAGTTTTACTCTTACAAATGATCATAATTATATGCACAAATTAACACAGATACTTATTTGTGTGATATAGAGAGAAAATTATTATAATTGGACGAGAGAGATATTTAATTACTTCCAGGGTATCATTTCAAGATAACCAGGATAAGTAAAACAGCATAATTATTCTGTATTTACATTTTTATTACTTGACAAAGTTATCAATACTAAAAAAAAAAAAAAAACGAAAATAAGATATTCAAAATAAAATATATTTATCCCTAGCTACAAACAGAATTAGAAAACCTTTACAGTATGGTAT
>NC_090767.1:30026458-30041458 GCF_036898095.1 Palaemon carinicauda
ATGCCAGGTCAGCAATCCTTCCTTTTCAAGGTCGGGTCAACGGGTTCTTGCCACAAAATGTGGAGTCAGGGATTTCTTCCGTTGATGCCCATTTAAATGCCAAACAAATCGTAGATCCTTTTGTACAATTACAAGAAGCTAAAAGTTTTATAGATTTTTCTAAGGGGGATGCGAGTGCGTATTTAAGAGGTGTTTCATTTCAGGAAGCAGTTACTTGGGATGATTTCAAAGTTAGGTTACGCGCGATCTATGGGGGTGAGGAAGCCTTGGATGTAGTGGTAACGTTACGAAATACACTTAATCAAGCCACTATGAATCGGCTTAATGTTATTGAGAGAGCAGCTCTCATAGCTGATAGGCTTAACGAATATCAGGACATTTTAGGTAATTCCACTTGGGTTACTAACGATAACATCTCCGTGAAAGATTTTTTACGATTAATGTATTTAACTTGCATGACACTTATGTTGCCTGAAGCTTTAGTGCGGTGCTTTGATAAGAAGTTAATGCCTGCAAGTACGGAATTGGATGTCTATAAACAGATAAAGAAACACATGTCCAAGTGTCCAGATCTCGATCCCGTGTTAACTCAAGTTTTTGCTAAGAATGAAACAAAACCACAAACAGTGAACGTAATTAACAGTCCAGTAGCGGGAGTGACGTGTTACAACTGCAAACGTCAAGGTCACATAAGAGCAGACTGTAGAACGAAATTTTGCTCAGTTCACAACACAGCATCGCATTCTTATAGTCAATGTTACGCGCGTAAGACACAACAATATCCTAGAAATACACAGTCAATTCCACAGTCAGTTCCATATGGAAATAAAAAGAAAAATCATAATTTTAACAATAAGAAGAAACAACAAAATGTCAATGCAGTTCAGAGTCCGAAACAAACAAACACTTCTTCAAATATCGCTGAGCCTGGGCCGTCAAACCAGACCTCGCAAGGTCAGTCTAATTTTCAGAATGTGCGGAGCAAAGCAAATACCACGTAGTTAACTCTAGGAGGGAAGAGAGTGATGTTGGGTCAAGGTCATTCATGTCAACATCAATAGTATTGAATAATCAATTTAATGTTTTATCAGATAATTGTGAGACAATAGATTTTCCTATGAAACACACGGCCGAATTAAGTAAAACAGTGCATGCTCCCGTAGATTTGCAACGAATTCATACAATAATAAGCCAAAATGAGTTACGGCCAACCTTATATGCTGTAAATTTAGAACACAAATCCTTTACGTTATTATTATGGATTTGAAGACGCATCATTTGTTGTTTCCGAACTTTCCGATTGAAAAATCAGGAATTAGACTTTCAGGTATAGGAAATAATGAATTAAACGTCATAGGCGTAACTCATATTCAGTTCAGAGTCGGTAATCGCACGTTTGCCGATACATTTGTTGTTGTAAAAAACATTAATATGTATCCAGCTGTAATTATAGGACACCCATCTATGGGAAATCAAAACATTATTTAGCTCCTGCCAAGCACGGCGTGTATATCAAAGGGAAATTCTATAAGTCTTCTAATACCTTAAAGTCAGTTTTGGATAAAAAGGAGACGACAAATGTAACCGTAACGTACGTTGAAGAACCAATAACTTGTCTCACTAATAAAGAAATAATATACGCGACCCAGCAGAATTCTCGTTCACCCGTAATATCATCTTGCACGCAATCTATCGAACCAAACATACCTTCGAATTTAATAGTGCAAATAAAGAAAACACTACCGGGATCTGAAATATTAATCCTATCCGATACTTTGAAAACCAACGGATTGTCTGTCACACAAGCTATTTATACAGTAGGCTCACATCAGCAATGTAATATCGAAGTCTGTAATCATTTAAATAACACTTTAGTAATTCACAAAAATCAACATATCTTGGATGTAGAAGTTTATAAACATCGTATTCTTACCGTTGCTGAAATCAATCACTCTCAGTCAGTTGCGGATGAATCCCTTTTGCGATCTATTAAAAATAAAATCAGTAAGGACATTCAAGACGAAGAAATTCAGCAGAAAATTTTTGAACTTTTAACTAAATATCAAGATGTCTTTTCCACTACGGATGGATCCTTAGGAAAAACAGATTTGATCGAGCATCAAATAAGGTTAAAGGACAAGCAGAAAATTATATATGTACCCTCGTACAGACTCCCTATGAAATTCCAGAATGAAATAAATGATGAAGTAGGTAAAATGTTAGAGGAAGGAGTCATTAGAAAATCAAACAGCCCTTATAATTTTCCTTTAATAGTTGTACCGAAAAAAGATCGAACATGGCGTATCTGCGTCGACTTTCGTCGTCTAAACGAGGAAACGATCCCTGATCGATTCCCAGTGCCATGTACTGACGATATTTTGTCTTTGTTAGGTCAGAATAAATATTTTACTAGTTTGGACTTACTTAAAGGCTTTCACCAGATATCATTAGAAGAAGATAGTATCCCATACACAGCCTTCAGCACAGCCAGGGGACATTATGAATTTTTGCGGATGCCTTTTGGTTTACGTTGTGCTCCTATAACATTTACAAGAATGATTAACATAGTGTTTGGAGACTTGTTAGGGGATATATTGGATGCCTATATGGATGATCTTGTAATCTTTTCCAACACCTTAGAAGAACATCTACGTAAGTTAGAACTAGTACTACAGAGATTAAGACAACATAACTTAAGGGTAAAGATTAGTAAGTGTGAATTTTTCAAAACAGAATTAATATATTTGGGTTTCATGGTGTCAAGCCAAGGTCTTAAAGTAGTCCATGATAAGGTGTCGGCTATACGTAATTTTCCCATACCTACTAATGTCAAGGGAATGCAGCAATTTCTGGGTTGTAGTGGATATTACAGGCGTTTTATACGCAACTATTCAATAATAGCCGCTCCTTTAACTGATCTTACGAAGAAGGGCGTAGATTTCATATGGTCTGAGCAACATCAACAGGCGTTTAATACTTTGAAAGATGAACTGTGTAGTTCTCCTATCTTAAAATTTCCTGACTTCGGTAAGGAATTCTTCATTGCAACAGACGCCTCAGACTTAGGAGTAGGAGGGGTATTGCTTCAGCAATATGATAAACAGTTTTTCCCGATAGCTTTCTATTCTCAAAAATTGAGAACTTCCGAAAGTAAGTATGCAGTAATAGACAAGGAAGGACTAGCTATTGTTAATTCGCTAGTGCATTTTAAGTTCATAATTTACGGTTATCCCGTTAAGGTTCTTACTGACCATAAACCACTAACAGAGTTCTTTAAAGGCTTCAACCACAGCCCTAAACGAACTCGGTGGCATTTGATCATTCAAGATTTTGGCGCAAGAATCGGGTATTTACCTGGGAAAGCAAATATCATTGCGGATGCATTATCACGCAACCCCGTGTCATCTTATACGAAGCCTTTAGCTGAATTAATAGATATATCAACATCCATGCCTATTATAAAAACAATATCTGAACAAGAAGATTTAGGCTGGAGTGCTGAATTGTTACAGACTGAGCAAAGAAAAGATCAGAAAATAGAAACCATTAAAAATGCTTTGAAAGGCAATCATAAAGAAAAGGAATATATAAAGTATAAGCAGCAGAATTATATAATCAAAGATAATATTCTGTGTAGGACTGTGACAAGGAAAACCCGCAATACACCACATGTAACTAACGACCAGGTAGTAGTACCAATCTCACTTATTTCCACTGTCCTGAATTGGTTGCATTCAAATCCATTACATGGACACCCTGGGTTCTCATTAATGTCACAGAAAGCCAAATCATTGTTTTATTGGCATACAATGCTTACAGATATAAAAAGACACATAGCTAATTGTCGCACATGTCAGGAAAACAAAGGGCATACGAAAACACCTGTCAGCCTAGGAGCTTATCCTGTGCCCAATCAACCCTTTGAAAGAATACATTTAGATTTGTTAACAGGATTTTACGAGTCAGACAGAGGAAATAAGCACCTCTTAGTAATTATAGATGCTTTAACTCGATATACAGAACTAATAGCGCTTAAAACTAAAACTGCGATTGAATGCGCTAGGAAGTTTTACGAGTGTTACATTTGTAAACATGGAATTCCACACATGATAATCTCAGACTCGGGTGGTGAATTTAATAATCACTTTCTTACCTCATTGTGTGAATTCCTCAACATAAAGAAGATTAATACCATGATATATCACCCAGAGTCGAATGGACTAGTGGAAAGAGCAAATAGGAAGATATTAAATATATTGAGGGTAACACTAGGGGGATCAGACCCCAACTGGGATATTGCAATACCGGCGGCACTGAGTACTCTGAATCATTCATATCATATATCAATTAAAATGTCACCGCATGAAGCATTGTATGGTACCCCAGTTAGAACACCTTTCCATGTATTAACGCCTACAACTAATTTATCAAATCCTTTAAAAGAATGTATAAATGCAAGTATAAGTCGATATGATATCCTTCGAAAGAATTTAGAAGAATCACAAATCATAATGAAAAGGAATCATGATAAAATAGCGAAACCAACTAAAATATATACCGTGGGTGATAACATCTATATTCAAATCAATGTCAGAAAAGGGCTCAACTATAAATTAACACCTAAGTTTGAAGGCCCATTTAACATTTTGGAAACATTAACGGCCAATAGGTTTAGAATTCAAAACGTAGCCCAACCCACGGATGAGAGAATAGTACCATTGGCTCACATAAGAAATTAAAAAGAAAAGAGAGGAAAAGAAGTGAGGGAAAATTCTGTTCTGTTTTATGTGATTAAAAGTTTTCTTTTTAATACAGGAGTAATTACATATATTTTTTCTCGTTACAGGTTTCCAAGATGAATTTTTTGTTTTTGGGAGTGATATTGTTCGCTCAGACATTTTTCTCGTATGGGATGAGTTCTAAGACTAAAAATATATATTTTAAATATGGCAATATAGTTGAAAGACAAGAAGACATTTTTATTACGTCAACCAACGTAATTGTAGAAGTGAATATGCAAGCAATTTTTCTTCAAGAGAATGATGTCATTAGCTTAAGAACCGCCATTTCAAGGTTTTCTGCATCATTGGATGAGTTGCATAGAAGACATTTTCATTTGACTACTAAGAGTTTGCTTGGATCAACATTAAAAGTTGCAGAGATGCTATCTGATGACTTGAAAAATAAGACTGGCGAGACAGGATCTTTGGCTTATGACCTTTTGATGTGGACTGTAGGACACGAACATAAAGAAAGACGGAATCCGTTCATTTATGCTGCATTAAGCATCTTTGGGTCTGTTGCAAGTTTAGGTTTAGGAATTTCCAATCGTCTTAAAATTAGTAATCAAAATAAGAAAATTGAGTTCTTGACTCATAAAGATGAATTGATTATGTCAGAACTAAGGGATCAGTTAGCTTCAATCAATAAAATTATGGATTTATTAAATGAACATTCAGATAATATCGTTCAAATTATGGAAGTACAGGATTTGTTGGCAACATTAACGTATTATGATTCAAAGATAGATCACATACATAACAGAATTACACATTTCATTGAGAAATCCAAGGATTATGTAGAAGCTATCACGTTAGCAACTAAAGGTGTATTGTCGCCCCATTTGTTGCCTATACGTTACTTAAAATTAATTCTGAAGAACGGAAGGGATAAACTAGGCTATGTTCCTTTGTTAGACGAACATAGGTTAGAATTTTATTACAGCCTAATTACAGTAAACGTAGATAATAACAAGATTAGGATTACAATTCCCTTTGATTCTTCTGATGCCTGGCAATCTTACAGGATATCACCATTTCCGACTTTCATGACGAATCACTCAAATCCAGTAATATCCAGTTTGACAGGACACGTATTGATTTCCCCAGACAAGGAAACATATACGGTCATTAAAGACTTAAATCAATTAACTCACTGTTCAGACGCAATGGATAGAAAAATATGTACAGCTGACTCATTTGAATTCCGTAAAAACTTAATGGATTCATGCGAGTTAGGTATAGTGCTAGACGGTGCTCTCTCCCATACAAGTAAAAATTGTCTGGATAAGCTTTATCCCTTTGACAATAAAGAATTCAATTGCAGACTGAATAATGGCTCGAGGATACGATACGACAAGGACGGCTTCAATGTATCATGCCCTGACGGATCCACATCCTTTACACATATCTTCGTCGCAGCAGATGGTTGTGTCGGGACTTCCCCGAATTCCATGGTGACTGGTCTACGGACAATCATCAGAGAACGAGCCTACTTCGCGAACTTCACGTGGACCTCTATAATGCCAGCACTTCCTCTCCCATACAACGGACATGTGGCAAGGCGGTTGATGAAACTTACCGAAAAGGACCACCTGTCACCGACTTATAAAGAAATTCTTCACCCCATACTACTGGCTGGTTTGTGTTTCGCGGTGGTGATATTTATCGCCGTGAACATCCTTGTTTGGCGTAGGTTACGGCACAGCAAGCAGCTAAAAAGGAATGAGTTGCATAGCCCCGACAATACCCCCTATTGGATCCAGTTCAAAGCTGTTTGAGTGGCCACCTCATTCGCTAAGGGAGTAATTTGTCGGGAAGATGTTTGTATGAAAAGCTGATTAGTACGCTAGTAATATGTAATTAAAGAAATTTTCTACATTTGCATTGTTAAAAATACATTTAAAACAACATTTAAAAAATAAATAAAATAAAAAAGGATATAAATCATTTTTTCTCTCGGCATCTAATAAAAATATATAAGCCGGAATGTTAAAAAAGAAAAGAGAAAAAAAAATAAAATAAAATATGTCACAGAATCTATGGGCATCTAATAAAATATATCAGCCCTATATATAAATATATATATATATATGTACGATACCATGGTACGTGTACGTACCAGGAATTCGTGTTTGTGCACTAAAAATTGAGTATTTTGTTTCTGACAAAGGTAACAATTATTCTTTATCAAGTTACCGAATCATATGTAAGTCAGAATTTATTTTGTTTTTTGGTACCATGTAATCATTTGCTAGCAATGTACCATATATATGATCTTGGTTTTATCATGCATTTTTCTTTTTGCTTTGGTAATATCTTTTTTGTATGCATTATTGTTATTATTTTTTAATGTGCCTATTTGGACATTCGTCCTCAGTTGGTTATGGCTAAAGTTAAACAAAGAATAATACGTATGTCCAGTCACACCTAATAACCATGTTTCGGCTTGTTGTTAAATTTTTGTAAAAAAAATTGAGATAGGTGGCCGAGCTTATGTAATGATTAGAATAGTTAATATTACATGTTTAAAACAAATGACGTAATATGTCATGTTGGTTGGAAGAGCTAACCCTGGGATTTGCTGTAGTCATTCAAATTGTAAACAGGACGTATAATGCAAACCTATGCAAACCTCGGCAAATTGACATTCTTCTTAAACATCAACACATTGTCTCATCGTGTGAAAGTTTGTGACGTCACCGGATGCAGGTGTCTTCCGATTCCGTCACGTGGATAAAGTAAACCAAGCATACGATATCTGTGATATCGATAATTTATTCAGTTCATATCTAAACTTCACCAGAATTGGTCATCTGGACCAACACAGCTTCCTCCAGTGATGGAGATGTTTAACTCTGTTGTTTTTATATAATAAAGACTTAAAAACTATTAAGATGTATTCATGTACCATTTAAATACATCTGAAAAACAACTCATACTCAATGTGTGCTTATAACAGTAGCACGCCATATATATATATATATATATATATATATATATATATATATATATATATATATATATATATATATATATATATATATATATATCATTTCGGATTTTTCACTTTATATATCCGTTTGAACAATTTGCCTTCTGTTATTTGCAGGACCATTACCTGTCACGGAGCTTTTGGCGACTAAGAGCGAGTTGACACTCGAGGTCACCCTGACCTGGAAGAATAATGAAATCTCCACATAAGACCATTATAAGATCAGAGAGGAAAATTACATTTTCTGTAAAAAATATTTCAAAATTGTTTAATCAATCTTTCTTGCCATTCACAAACAGTTTTCTTCAATTGCTTTGTTGTTTGTTTAAAAAAAATACATGATCTATAAACTCAAGGGTTAACTAATTTATCTGAGCCTGTGGTATTCAGCATTTCACGAAACCTCAAAGTTTGGCAAATCCGTTTTGTTTGCTGCACTTGGGCTGCTTTGGGCCATTTTGATAATTGTACCAAAATTACGATAATAAATCCAATAATGCAAGTTAGGTTGTGCTTTGGTGAAACGAAGACTGGAACTCATGTGTTTGTGTCTATGTATTTCATGGTTGCAAATTAGTTTATAATTGAAATTGTTGTGAAAAAGTAAATGTATAACGATTTTTATGCTCAGTATTTCAATTACTTCATCCTAAGGTAGTTGGCTTTATCTTAAAAGGAGTTATGTACTTGATTGCATGCAGGCAGCAGACTGTGTAAGCATATCCTTGCCAATTATCTCAACGTTTTTATAAATATTTTTTTTGACTATTTACAAAAATCTATAAATGTAGGCAACACTTGAGAAAATCATACAAATGAAATATTAGTATAAAAGTACACTTATGATGCTTTAACACACCAAGATCTTGTACCAAGAAGTTGAAACCTTCAACGAAGACTCAAGAACTAAAGTCGTCACAAACAAAATAGATGTGAACGAACTTTTCCCCGGTAGGAATTACTCCTTGTCTGTGTCAGCCATTTCGAACGGCATTGAGAGTGAGCCGACCGTCACCTATATTGCCACCAGTAATTTTTGATTTGAGATTACAAAGGCATCTTCCTATTAACTCGGAGGCTTTATGATTTTACTGCAGCCATTAGGTATATGGATTTGATGTTCCAGATATTTTTGTCCCTCACTGGTTAGTATTCAACATGATTATAATGCTCATAGTTTAAACTTGCAACGAATGTTATGTTGGAGAGGCAGACATAAATCTCTCTTTTTATATATGAAAGATCCATTTTAATGTCCTTACTGCTTTCAAAATATTTTTATATCAATTGTTAATTACTTCTCATGTGCTTTTTTTCCCCTATTTTTTTTCCTCTTTGGGGTATTTTTTCCTATTGGAGCCCTTGGGCTTATAACATCCTGCTTTTCCAACTAGGGTTGTAGCTTAGCTAGTAATAATAATAATGACTATAATTTCATGGCTTTTAATCCTTGTTTATTTTCTATGTTTCTCATCTGTCAATAGAGCCAGCATCACCTAGCATTGAGGAGTTACAGCCCATTCCTGCATGGTTCATCGTATCTTGGAAGAGTGATGTCACATCTTGGCAGGAAAAAATATACTCTTGTTTATACTAGAAATGACACCGGTGTGAAAACTATTTGATACAAGTACTGCATGGACATTTTGCAGGTATATGAACTAATTGGTACCGATATAACATTATGTGATTCTAATACGACAGTTGAATGATACACGTTTTAGAATGAAATCAATTGAACAATAGTCATATGCTGCAGGTATAAAAATGTGATCAAATATGTATGAGCTAAGTAACATAGGTATGACTACACATGGTTTGTGACTGAATGTAGACATGCCTTTTGAATGACACAGGAAGGAAAACAATGAAAATATATGACCAATAAATCATACAGGCATGAATGATAAATGACAAAGGCTATTGAAACGCAGGTAGGATATGTCAATTCATTGATATATGTCTCATACACGAACAAAGTGACAAAGGCATGGTAATAAAATGAATAATTAAACAAATAAGTATAGCAGGTATTTCATTGATATATTCCCACCTTTTATAAATATATATTTTACTTTTTCGTATTTTCTATTGACTTTCTGAATTCTAACCAGTCTATTGTTGGGACCGCATAACATGCTGAAGTTGAAGTATTCCTTCAACACCCAGATGAATCCTTTGATTATCGGGACACTCATGAAACACCGTTCAGTATTAATATTTTACAGGTGGAGGAGTTAGTATAAATATTCATTAGCTCCGGCCCTAGGTACGAGAGCTATTCAACTCTGTATTTTCCCTTATAAGGAATTTAAATATTAATATTAACGGAGGTCTTAGCGATTGCCTGTGAGAGGAAACACAGATTTGTGTCTTTCCTTTAAGGCCATCAACGTTCAGCGTGAACGTGCAGAGCCTTAACGGAAAAGTCAATTTAATCTTCATTTTCTCTATCTCTCTCTATATCATGTAGGACTTTCCTTATGGATTCTGCTTCCATTAAATGCAATGTTTTTTTTAACCTACACCACTAGTTTTTCAAGGGTGGAGATTTTCTTACGTGCATTAAAGTTTAACACTGTTCTTATAAAATTTCTTTTTAAAACACATACTTTGAAGTCGTCTAGAGCAGTCACAGCTAAAGGATAATGATTTTTTTCCTTTTTTTTCTAGAAATTTAAGTTTTCTACTTTTTTCTTTCGTGACTCGCCCCTCCTTGATTATTCGACGTACTGTTCTTTCAGGAATATTTATGGCTTTAAACTTACAGATACCGTATATGCTTTGGTTATATCAGATAAAAGGGCCCTGATTCATCTTTGTGAAATACTTGCACACTGTTCACTGTTTCCCTTAAATCGTGATGGAAATCACGAATTGGAGAAGTTTCCATCTTTTAAGTTTGATAGTTCATGCAGTCTCAAGCACTGCATTTTACACTCCAAGATCAACCTTTAACGGTATCAAATACTGCTCAGTGATCTTTGCCGAATAAACTGACCCGTTTGAGCTCTAAGATGTACTGGTCAATCAGATTTCAAAGTTCCTTCTGCCAAAGTCTTATTAAGACGATAGGTGAAAATGGAAAATAACCAAAGATTTTATTTTCGAAAGAAAACAATTAGTTGATTCCAATTATCATAATAAAAAATAAAAACCTTTCCTTAACAAATATAAAAGTTCAGCAAGCATGACAGAGAGAGAGAGAGAGAGAGAGAGAGAGAGAGAGAGAGAGAGAGAGAGAGAGAGAGAGAGAGAGAGAGAGAGAGAGGCAGCAACTGAAGAATGAGGAAGCAGGGATTGCAAGAGAAGAAATAAAAAAGAGAATGAAGTAGTAAGTAGCAAGGGAAAAAAAAGTGTGTGAATACCAAAGTAATTTTGTAAATAGTTTAGTAATTTCTTTCATCATTATTCAAGAGGCTGATATTCCGTGCCCAATACCACATGAACAATATAATGCAATTATAATCATTACAACAAAAAATATAGTATTTCCCCTACTATTATAGTTAGGAACATATTGGGCTCTCTTGATGGCGTGCAATAAGTAGGCTTTTTCTTCATCAGCATTTGGAAAGGAAAACACTCACTTTCGGTCCAGTTCTTTTATTTCCTCTGTAGTTTGGCACACAGCACATAAAAGGCATTAGGCTGGATTCCAAAACAGTCAAATTTTCTGGAATAACACCAGAAAACTGTGAAGAAATCGAACAAGACCCCTTTACTCACAGCCCATAGTACCTATGTGAAAGCACTACTCAAACCACGTGGGACCTTTCTTACCCCCCAAATGACCCGGCCTTCTCTCGAGACGGCCTTGATAGGGCTCCCAAGAGACATTGGGACGAATGGATTTGACTGTGAATAAGAAGACCTGCGTCCACCCAAGGCCTAGGCGTCCCCATGGTCCAAATGGTCTACTCCAATCAGCAATAGATATTTGATTGAAAGTGTAAATCGATATTTATTTGATAAGTGGAAAATCATATCCATGAGCAAAGAATATGATTATGATATATTTTAGTGCAAAGATAAATAAGGCTACTTTTCTTAACTGTGTTTATTGGCTTAGAAAAGAAGTACTTTATATTTCTTAAATAGTATCGAAGAAAAGAAATTAAAGTCAGTCCAAAATGCGTAGGACGCTGCCACTTTTCCAAGGATTCATTCATTAATCTTGATATACAAGTTGTTATATTTTGTAAAAGTGGCAGAATATCAGCCAGGTCTCCTTACTATTATTATTATTATTATTATTATTATTATTATTATTATTATTATTATTATTATTATTATTATTATTATTATTATCAGATAAGCTACAACACTATTTGTAGAAAGAGAAAAAAGCTAATAATCAGTCTTGTTCAGCGTATCTACCTATTAAGACATAACAAGGGAATCAGGGTCTTCCAAGATCTGCATATGATAATTACCGTGCTTCTGACGGCCAAACCTATGAATCCACAATTTAAGTGATTCCTGCTCTAAGCGACGTATAAGCTCCCCCCTGGATGGCTTGAGTCCACCCCTCCTCCTCTTACTAATCCTCTCCTCCACTGAAAAAAGCAGTAAAATGGGGGGTGGGAGCGTCTTTTTTTGTATGGGAGGGGGTGGGGGGGGGGGCTACAGTTTTAGGAGTAACTGAATAAAGTTAGGGGTATCTGTTTTATAAGCCTTTCATGCTTTCATTTGCGATTTATTATATCTATCATTTGTCTGTCAGTTTCAATTTTCTCTTTCGAATTTTAACGAGTTTGTATTTCTTACTTAATCTAATTATTAGCTTATATATAATCTTGTGATTGATAATTATTTTATTTGTTTTCGGTTTTGAATATGGTGAATATATATATATATATATATATATATATATATATATATATATATAAATATATATATATATATATATATATATATATATATATATATATATATATGTATATATATATATATATATATATATATACATATATATATATATATATATATATATATATATATATATATACGTATATATATCGATAAATATATCTATATATATATATATATATATATATATATATATATATATATATATACAGTATATATATATATATATATATATATATATATATATATATATATATATATATATATATATGTATATATATATATTTATATATATATGTACATATATATATATATATATATATATATATATATATATATATATATATATATATATATATATATATATATGCATATATACATATAAATATAAATATCAACTACAATGGCATTTAATACCGAATTCTACCTTGTGAATGCATATCCATTGGTTTCGGCTGAGGCAAAGGTTCGAATCTCTTCCAGTCAGTAGCTATTATCAAAAATTAATGGTAGTAAATATCTATTCCTAGGGCAGAACTCGGTGTCAAATGCCTTTGTTTTTTATATTTACATTGATTGAAATACCGAGTGATGGTGGTATATATATATATATATATATATATATATATATATATATATATATATATATATATACATATATATATATATATATATATATATATATATATATATATATATACGTATATACATGTATATATAAACATATATACATATATATATATATATATATATATATATATATATATATATATATATATATATATATATATATATATATATACTTATATATGTCTTTGTTGGTGATTTTAAAGTTCTATCTCTCCTACTGATCGCCTTGGCTTAAGAGCTTTAGACTCTGCCTCTGAATTAGGCTGTGAGCAAATCATAAATGAAGCTACTCACAGGCCTGGTAATTGCTTGGACCTTGTATACACTGACCCCCCTGGCGTTATAACTAGTAAGGTTTGTTCTCCAATCGGGACATCTTGATTTTATTATTAGTGAAGAGTGAGCAGCCTGTCCCTGATATATCATATTCTTCTAAAATTTATATGAAATCCCAAGCACACTGGAATGGGATTTTGCATGATCTTTTGTGCTTGAATTGGTCACAAATATATAATAGGGTAGATCCTGTTGTCCCTTTGAATGAGAATCTAGTTAACATAATTGATAGGCGTATCCCTTCTCGTGTGCTAAGGTACCGATTGAAGGACAATCCGTGGTTCAATGATGATTGTAGACGTGCTTATTTGGAGAAGCAGGAGGCCTATCACCTTTGGAAGGGTAACAGATCAGATCTGACCTGGAACAACTATACTCATCTTCGAGCTTTTGCTCAGAGAGTTTATGCCTCAACTGAAAAGGAGTACAATTTAACCATAAAAGAAATCCTTTCTGGTACAACTCAGGAACGTAATGGTGGTCTACCCTTAAATCTGCACTCTTTGGTGTAGATGCAACAGTTCCTCCTTTACTTAAACCAGATGGCTCAGTCACTCACTGTCCAAAGGAAAAGGCAACCCTTTTGGCTGATGTTTTTGACAGTAAACAGATTAATGAAAAACTTGAACTTCCTCATTCCTGTTTTCCTGAGGCTAAACTAACTAGTTTAGCTTTTCGATCTCGTGAGATTAAAGCTCTGTTGATGGAGCTTGATGCTTATGGAGGTGTAGACCCAAATGGTATTTTTTCCTTTGTTTTTTATAAAGACATCAGATTTCTTAGCTCTAAAGTTATCTGTTATTTTGCGCAAGTTAGCAAGAAGAGGAGCTTTTAGCACTAGTTGGAGAATTGGTAATGTTACTCCTCTATGTAAATGTGTTTGTGGTAGCTCAAGTCCCACTGATTACCGCCCAATTTCCATAACTCCCATATTATCTAAAGTTTTTGAACAATTTCTGGCAAAACATCTTGATAGGTTTGCTGAAGGTAATCATCTACTACCTAGTTTGCGATTTGGTTTTCGTAAAGGCCTTGGAGCATGTGATGCCCTTCTTACAATCTCCAATACAGTACAGAAATCCCTTGATTATGGTTAAGAAGTTCGTATGATTGGCCTTGATTTTAGTGCTGCCTTTGACCGTGTTAATCATGAGGCCCTTATTTCAAACTGAAACAGTTGGGAGTGGGTGGGTCGTTTCTTAGCATTATTATTGATTTTTTAAGTTATAGATCTCAAAGGGTTGTTGTTGACGGACACCATAGCGAATAGAGGAACGTGATATCTGGTGTTCCACAGGGTAGTGTTCTTGGCCCATTACTTTTCATACTATAAACACATGACATGTGGTTTGGCCTAAAAAACAAGCTTGTTGCATATGCAGATGATGC
>NC_090767.1:30046458-30056458 GCF_036898095.1 Palaemon carinicauda
TTGATTATAAAACTTTGAAGGTTAATCTTACCATTTGGTAATTGAAGAGATGGCACAGCTCCTGCCTTCTATAAGCGCAAGTTCTTGGGTCTTTCAACCATGATTTTATGTCGTCTTTATAATCCTCTTGGGCAAAATGAGCTGAACTTGTCACAGCAAATTCGGGATGTATTGGATCCACACGACGACGACATGCATTCAATCACACATTTTTTAATATATTTTCCTTAGGTAACCTAAAATTTCTTATTTCTGAACCTTTAGTCTTTAACCTCGTTATTGAATCCAACGGTTCTACGATTGAAGGATCTCCAGACAGCTAATGGTCCTTTGTGTTCCCTTCAAGCCAAGGATTGGAACGCTGGCGTGGCCTTTCATCCTGTCAGCATGTTTTACCGGACAGGCTAATCCTGCTGTGATTGGCAGTTTGGGCCGCCAGTCTTGTGCGTGTGTGAGCAAGGACTAGCATTTTGATGGAGCTGACTCACCTATTTGGATACGTACAGTATTCCATACTTCGTCCCTTGATCAGAGCACTTTTTCATCATAAAGATAAACTGATTGCATTTCACAGGTTTCTGATATTATGCATGTCATTGCTCCATATTTTTGGTTTTCGCCTCACATTTTAATTCACCAGGTTATGATTTCCTTAAATTTCATCTCCTTTTTCGTAGTATATTTTATATTTAAAACCACACAGTATTCTGCCTTATTCGTGCAATAGTATCTTGTGTTCTGATAATAAACCAATACTGAAACAAAAGGAAAAAAACTTAATATTCGGATTAAGTTTTATGAATTCTCCTCAGAGGAAAAAACGAAGATGTAAAATAAGGAGAGAGGACAAATTAAGTAGCTACAGATAATTCTATTAACTTATGTATATATCTCCCTCATTTTCTCTCTGCCTATATAAACACAATCGTTTTTAAATCTCTATAAATTAACGCGAAAACAAGTACGCCTAATCTGAAGTGTAGCAGTGCTTCAGCATAAGATAATATCTAGAAAGGTCTAAAAATCCATTTAGTATATTCCTCCCAGGAGACACTTGGACTCTATAAATGGAAAAGATAATCCTATAATGACCACAAGAGAAATAAGTACATTAACACCGTAGCGGACAAATCACCTCCACATAGAAGCCGACAGAGAATACCTATCATTCTCTGATTATTTTAAGTCAGATTTCATAGATTCATAATATATATAAAAAAAGTAAAACGTACCTAAATTAGGCATTTTCAAAATTACATGTAGACTACCAATTGTACTTGATAAACGGTAATGAACCAAATTAGGTCACAAGTACCAAAAAAGTAACCATGTGGGCCTATCCTGGGTGCCCAATCCTCTTGAACTAAACAGGCTAGTCCGTAGCATGTAGAGGCATTGTTCACAGGATAATGAGGGTCGCTCCAGTCCCTAAGGACAAACCTCTGCGCGTATGGTCTCCTTTAGGAACCAAGGAATGGCCAAAGCTCGGGTTATTCTTGGGGATGGAAAATATCAATTCAATACAAACGAATCTTCAAAAAACTAACCAAAACACAAAGAAGTTTTCAAACGTCATACTCTCTATATTTTGCAACTCTACTAGAGAGAGAGAGAGAGAGAGAGAGAGAGAGAGAGAGAGAGAGAGAGAGAGAGAGAGAGAATTCACACCTTCCTGTACCGAGATTAACAATGATGTGGGATATCTTCTCAATCAGCAAACAAATCTAAAAGGTCAACATCATGTCCCAATCACATTGCGACATCGTCCGTTGCAGTAACGTCTCATTTCTCTGTGACATCAACTCAGATCTGTTGATTTGAAACAACAAGGAAACGAGGAAGACACGTACACGTGAAGAATCCCCCCCCCCCCTTCCTTACCATCTCTATATACCACTTTTACCTAATGTCCTTATGATGGTAATAAAAGGTTCATATCAAATGCAGTTATTAATAGGGATAAATTTATTGTATCAACAATAGCATATTATCAGTAAAATGTCTATCTATCTGTAAAAATAAATAGTGAGCGATATAATCAGGTGCAGTGCATAAATTATCCATATCAACAACAAAAATTACAGTCCAGTTCATTTATCAATATTATTTATGATTAAATGTCAACAAGATGATATTCTCCAAATAGCACATAATATATATTAAGCCTATCGCATACCTTGGACACGCATTAGTGGGAATCAGAATTCAAGGAAGGCTATACATAATACAATAGCATATATATTAATAAAAAATATTCAAGAAGGCTAAAAAATATATAGTTTATTAACAAAACAGTACGTTCAAATTATGTCATGAATGGGTATATAGTATAAAAAAAGTTTATTCAAACTATGTTTTTAGAAGATATAGAGTATAAAAATAGTAAATCAAATAATGTTGTAAATGAGTATATAGTATGAAAATAGTAAATTCAAATTAGACTCTGAATACTACATACATATTATGTTGTAAATGGGTATACAGTATGAAAAATAGTACATCCCCATTATGTCATAAATGGGTATAGAGTATAAGAATACTGCATTCAATTTATGTCGAGAATGGGTATACAGTATGGAAGTAGTACATTTAAACTATGTTGTAAATGGATATACAGCATAAAAAATAGTACATTCAGTTTATGTCCTCAATGGGCATACAGTATGAAAAATAACACATTCTAATTATATCGTGATTAGGTATTCATTATAAAAAATTTTACATTCAAATTATGTCGTAAATGTGTATACAGTGTGAAAACATTACAATCAAATTGTCTCATAATTCGTAAACCATAAAAAAACACCGTACATTTGAATAATGTCGTAAATGGGGATACACTGAAATATATTAAGAAAAAATGCAATTTTGTGGAAAGGGATAACTAGTATAGTTTATGATGAAAAAATATATTCCATAAGAGCCATGAATACAGTATGTATCAACCAAAAAAAATATCATCCCTGGTAAGACTTTGATATAACATTATAAGAAAAAGATTATATATCACTAAGATAAACTGAAAAAAAAAAGATAACATGTGAAGGAAAAATTTCTTGTGTTCTGGTACCAGTGAAGAAATATATTAAATTTCTAATTCTCTAACAAATTTTTAGATTGTAAATTTCACCAAATAAAAGGGAATAATCAAATCGACAGTACTTTGGATTAAGGTAGAATTGGCACTTGCTTCCTTGCTCACCCACAATTAACCCATCGAGCCGGTGGGAAATGAAAGGTTCAGACAGAGTTGGGAGGCTGAGGACAGGAGTCTGCAGGTGGAGAGCCTCATAATACAGGACCTTCCTGATGCACTATAAACCTTGACCTCTATCAGCCTTTAAAACATGGCAGACAGTCCCCTTAGCTGCGGCTAGTTATCAGAATCTGACAATATACTATTGCAGACTTTCCTCACTTAGGATCAGATTCCTGTGGAAAGAAACAGGATGATATTTTCTTTAAGAAGGAATCAAAAGTTATTACAAAGTTTATGGATTTTAGGAAAGTGTTTATATGGGTTATAAGAGATGTTTAGGAAATAGGTTAACCATGACAACAGGAGTGCACAGCTCTACAGAATGGACTGGATGTAGAGACGAGCAGAAAATAATATGAGTAGTGGAAATGAAATTCCTGAGAAGAGCATGTGGAATGATACATGATGGGAGAAGACCTGAAGACCTGTTGTTGAGATTGTGCACGTCCAGGTAGACAGAAAAGCAGACTGGAGAAAGGTGTGGAATTTACACTGATGTGCTGGTTCTGTACCAAAATGCATGTTCTTTATTCCTGGAAATAAGTGATAAAATTCTAAAAAGAGTCAAGTATTCGAGTTCACTGCTCACCATGTACTTTGGGCCACCATCATCATGAGGGATATGCTCCAGGGTTTCATTAATTTCATCTTCCACTTCGATCCGGGCCACTGACATTCTAGTTCAGGTCTTTGTGTGGAAGGACTCCGTGAGTGCAGAGACATATTGAAAGCACCATTAGAGGAGAGGGAGGAATTTCCAAAGAGAAGCTCGTCACTTAATCATTTCCTGGTAAACCTAAAATAAACATACAAAAATTTATTTAGGTAAACATAATTATCAAAAGCCTCTTACATAATGGTCAATGATGAATTGGTGAAATAAATGCAATGACTTAAAACTAATATAAGTAGGTACCTTTTACAATTAATAGCTAAAAATTTTACAGAGCCAAATCTTATATCTCATTGTGTAAAAAAAATGAAAAATATTCTAAAATAAGTCTAATCGCATAAATACTTTTTGAAATTTATGTTCAACATGAATAAGAGAAATGAATATTAATGTTACTCTTCTTATTCAGTTTATTAAAATAGTAATTCCCAATATAACTCTTTCTGTTCCTTTCATTAAGAGCAGTAACTACAAATCTTACATTATCATTCAATTGATTAAAAGAAGTAACTCCTTATCATACCCATTTCATACAATCCATGAAGAACAGTAACTGAAAATTCTTACCATGAAAGTCTTACCTCATCTTATTATTCTCTTCTTCAATGTCAGCTTCAGTTCTGCCTTCCTTCATTTTCTGATAAGAATTTCACTTCATGGGTCTGACAGAGCCTAACATATCAGCTTCTCTCAAGTCCAACAGATGACGAGGAACTGTATCCCTGTGCAACAGTCAGTCAGTCAGTCAGTCAGTCAGTCAGTCTTCTGTTCTACCAGTTCATCTGATCTGCAATAGGAAACAGCATCAATATATGAAGCCATTACAAAGTTCAAGTGTTTTACAAAAGATCAAATCTTTTAGTGTGATAGATAATCCTTTACTTTGATCCTTAATTGCCAAACTAAATTGATTTACTATAATAATATGATTCCTTAGCAGCAAAACTGGTTTATTTTAACATTTACGTCCAAAGAAAAAGTTATACTTTCTGATAAGTTTACTTTAATGTTCAAACTAATCAAATACAGAACAAGAGATTTTACAAAGAACTCACCTGTCTGAAAAGTTTTAAGATCACTTTTTCTCTTTTCTTTTTTGTTGCATGATATGAGTCCTTTGAAGGACTTAGGTAGGATTGTTGTCTCTCTGGAGAGAGAGAGAGAGAGAGAGAGAGAGAGAGAGAGAGAGAGAGAGAGAGAGAGAGAGAGAGAGACTTCTTCTCTGAAGAGCTGATGCTTTACAGACTTCAACAGATTCCGTTCAGAGCTTTGAGGGAAGATTAGGAACATTTCAGAAGACATTATCAATGTAGTCTAATATTGAAAAATAAAATGTTAAAGGTGATGAAAAAAACATTTGTTTCCTTCAGAGATTTATTTCTGATGATTTCCACTGTTACTTATTACCTACCATCTAATATCATCAGTAAGACTTGATTGTCATGAATAGATGTTAGACAATTTTTAAAGTACAATTAATTATAATGAGTCTTTTTACATTCAAGTCTTGCAGCATTTTGCTAAGAATATGACATGATATAAGTCATGCACTATTTTGTCACCTCAAAAAAAAAAAAAAAAAAAAGTTGCATTAAATTATTAAACAAGAGCAAAGTTCTGATAATATATACAAATGAATAGTAGAAACAGGAGAATTAATATAACAATAAACATAATAATAAAGGTTTCCCCCCCAAAAAATAGGTTTTTATATAAAGACGTTGAACTTTCCCTCACATTTGTTATTGTCAAGTAGATGTCTGAGACATGATTAAACAAATATATCAAACACAAACACACACACATACACACACACACACACACACACATATATATATATATATATATATATATATATATATATATATATATATATATATATATAATAGATAGATAGATGGATAGGTATATAGATTTATAACATTCCCTTACAGAACTGAACTTTATGATCAGAAAGTGAATATTATAATCTAATCATTATAAACATAACAATAAAAGTTGACAATTCCCGAAAACAAAAGATTTTCATGAAGAAATATTAAACATTCCCTGAAAATTGATATATTTATATATTTATATTTATAATTATATTTTCATACACACACACACACACACACACACACACACACACACACACATATATATATATATATATATATATATATATATATATATATATATATATATATATATATATATATATATATATATATACATAATTATTACAATGACCTTTATAATCTAGAAGTGATCTATATATACTAACCATTAAGAGAAGGGAGACATACTTGAACCAAGGGTATCATTGTCCTTTCAATTTCTTAAAAATAGTAATGTTATTATGTTATTTCCAAAATACCTGACAATATATATAAAATGTTGTTATTGTCCAACTATGATCATGATTATTTCCAAAGACTTCAACGTGAATTAGATTTTGGAAGCTGTGACTCTTGCAAGAAGAACTTCCTTTTGTTCCATTTCTTCTATTTTTCTTCTTCAGTGAAAATAATCATCATCAAACCTGTCGAATAAAGAAATAAACAAAACATTAATAATAATAATAATAATAATAATAATAATAATAATAATAATAATAATAATAATAATAATAATAATAATAATAATAATAATAATGAAGAAAGAAAACAACTCCATTAAGAAATAGAGTTTAGATAAATTCAATGAATAAACCCAAAAGAAAACATAGGCGAAGATTACTATATTCATTATAGAAAGGAGTAATAATGATAATAAAGAAAAGGCAGAAGAAGAATATGATGAGAGTTAAAGGCAATGAGGAGATAACTGAAGGGAACAGGAAATACTGAGATGCAAACACACATGATCAGATAATTTTAACAGAATAATCTGAAGAAATGGATATAATAATGAGATGGAAATTGCTATAGATAACTCTCTCTCTCTCTCTCTCTCTCTCTCTCTCTCTCTCTCTCTCTCTCTCTCTCTCTCTCTTTATATATATATATATATATATATATATATATATATATATATATATATATGTATGTATATATACATACATACATATCATCTTAAAAATAATAACTAATAATAAAAAAGCAAAAGCAAAATATTAAAGAAATAAGATTTTCATACTAGGCCTATAGTGAATACAGTTTATTTATCCTGGCTCATCACCTACTGAAAGGTTTGGAACGTTCGTGGAAGAGAGAGAGAGAGAGAGAGAGAGAGAGAGAGAGAGAGAGAGGAGAGAGAGAGAGAGAGATCGTACGACACCTATGAAGAAGAAGAAGTATAAAAAGAAGAAGCAAACTCACCAAAGAACACCAATTCTACATCCGGTGGATTCCTTTGCCTTAAGACGCATCTCTCTGACTAAGGCTTCGTCATCTGGTTGTTCTTTATATGGGAACTGGATGTTGTATCTCACCCTGACTCCCTTCAAGGAGGCGAGGAGTCTGAGGATGACCTCAGGGCTCCTCGTCCTCCCCAGGGAACACAGAGGAAAACCGATTAACTCGAACGATCTGTTGGGAAGAAGAAGGAAAGGAATAAAATGGGATGAAATGAAATGAAAAGAAGAAGAAAGGAAATGATGTCATCCACATTTATTCATTATTTATGCTTTTATTGTTATCTTGTTTCGTTAAGATGGACATGTGCATTCAGACACACGCACACACACACACGCAAGTGAACACACACAGCAATTGTTTTCTTGACCGAGTAACAATGGAGAGAAAGAGAGAGAGCGGCAGGTTGAGTGAGGGAGTGTGTGTGTTCCTAATAATAGAATAAAAAGAGAGCAACGAGGAATTCCAACTTCACTTTTTATGCATTCTATGTCCTTATATGGGCATAAGAGGATGATAAACTCTAAGGGATTTCCACGTACATAAGTGTGTGTGTGTGTGTGTGTGTGTGTGTGTGTGAAAGGGTACTCACAGTAGGCCTATATATATCCATATCTATTTTGACAGGACATAGGCCTATTTTCTCAGAGTATTAGAAACTCAATAATGAATAATATAATAACATGATATAATGATAATACTCTCTCTCTCTCTCTCTCTCTCTCTCTTATAAGGAATGATGTCTCCTCACCTCCTTGCATCCTGTGGTTGCAATGTCCGAAGGATGTCCCCAACCTTCTCGATGTCTTCTTCCTTGAAGTCCTCGACAATGACACGGACAAATGGATCCTTCTCCAAGAAAGGGATGGGGCGACTGACGCTGCTGACGTCGTTGACACTGAAGCGAATAACTGAAAGAGAAAGAAGAAGAAGAAGAAGAAGAAGAAGAAGAAGAAGAAGAAGAAGAACGTTGAGTAAAATGATAATCAAAACTGAACATTTTCTATGTGTTTCTTTCTTAAGATTCAAAAGGAAAATATCAAAAGGGAATAATAATAATAATAATAATAATAATAATAATAATAATAATAATAATTTAGTGTTTGGCAAAAGAACTAAACACAATGTGTGCAAGGTTGCGTTAATGTGTGTGCGTTTGTGCGTGCGGGAGTCAATGTGTGCGCGTGTGTGTGTGCAAGCGACCATTGTAGCCGCTCACATAAGGAATGTCATCAGTCTCCTCATGAAACCCTCACATTATGCACTAAGTAAATCAGCTCAGCCAATAACAACTCAGCTTAATTTAATTGGCCCAATTTCATTGGCCGATACCTTTTCACTTTCCTTTTGCTGATTGGTTCTCCCGTTCGGATAACTCCGCCCACATCCTTGTAGAGAACCAATCAGCGCAAGAAGGGGGCGGAGTCAGGAGGAGACGCGTCTGACTATGACTAGTGCCGATATCAGTTTCCTATTCATTACAATCATGATCATTTTGATTCATTTCCATCATTATTAATTAAATCAAGGCCATAAAAATGAGACATTTCCTTTTAATATAAGAAAGGAAAGAAATTAAAACTTAACATCGAAAGCTTTTATATCAAATTCAAATCAGATGAAAACATTATTTTCCTTTTTGTGAAAATAAAACCTGATTGAGACCTCTGAATATAATGTTCTACATCTGTAGAGTAATAATGATGATAATAATGATGTTAACAATGATATTGATAATGATAACAACGATATTAACAGACTGAATGACAGGATGAGGATGAGGGAAAGGAGGCCAGGTATTGTAATGTCCCTCGGAGGAAAGGAACAGAGAAAATAATATTATTATTACTTACCTAAAGTTTTAATCTGTTTTGTCTTTTCCAAAGATTGACAGAAGACGTCGAGGCTGGGATGGTCCTTCAACCTCACTCTGAGTCCTTCAATCTTTGGAGGGATTTGGAACGTTGGGTCCCAGATGCCTGTGTAATGCTCACAACTGTTCCAAAGAGAAGAAAAGAAAAAAAAGAAATAGTTATTGGATTTGATTGGGAATTTTATTATCAAGTTGATGATGATTATGATGATGATGATAATGATAATGATGATGATGATGATGATAATGATGATGATGGCAACGAAAACGAAAAGTGAAAAAGAGTAATTTCGTAAAATATGGAAATTAATATTACCGAAAAATGAGAAATTAAATTCGGGACTTCTTGATGTTTAGCCGACTTATTATGAGTCTAATTGTGACAATGATGATAATGATGATACTGACAATATAAAATATATTGTTTACAAGACTCAAGTTGATTGTTATACTAAAGGTTGTGACTCTCTCTCTCTCTCTCTCTCTCTCTCTCTCTCTCTCTCTCTCTCTCTCTCTCTCTGACTTTATTAGTAGGCCTATATGTGTGTGCATTTGCATATGTTTGTATGTATGAGCATGTACCAGTGTATTGTTATAGAGATATTTGATTATTATCTGTATCTTTATAATGTTCAAAATAACTGTCAAATAATAATAACTTACTCATTAGTGAGTAGATTCTTGATTGACTCTCTCTCTTCTACGGTCGGCTCTGAATCTCCTTTGTAATGGTTATATAGACGTATCCCTGATGGGTTGATGAGATGCCGGCAAAGTTGCCTTTGTAGTTCAACTAACCCATCAGTGTCATTAAGTTCTATTTTGATTTTAATTTCCTCTCTGTTTGGGAGAGGGGG
>NC_090767.1:30086458-30088958 GCF_036898095.1 Palaemon carinicauda
CACCAACTGAGTTACTGTAGGTTTATAAAAAGACATATTAAAACCTTCACAAATTTAGAATTTCCATTAAGATAACTGAAATTCCTGCTTTCAGCAGTTTCAAGAAATTGCAATGGAATTATATCATCAGTTCTGGATCGTCACATTAAAAGACAGTATATAGCATTTAATTTTCATATGTTGATACAATCACCAAAATGATTTAAAAAAAAAACTATATATATATACCTCCCCTGAAAGATAAAAAAAAGAAATATATAGCAAATCTCAAGAAACAGCTACCGAAGAGGACACTATTATTAACAAATATTCCAACTCGATAAATCAGGAGAATTCATTCGATATCATACTGCTGAAACAAAAGTGAAGTGAAATTTACCAAGTCTCGAATAAACAAAGGATTCTAATTAAGTTTGTGTGCCATGTCCAAGACAGA
This sequence comes from Palaemon carinicauda, assembly GCF_036898095.1. NCBI lineage: Eukaryota > Metazoa > Arthropoda > Malacostraca > Decapoda > Palaemonidae > Palaemon > Palaemon carinicauda. Next base: position 30,086,895 of record NC_090767.1, read on the forward strand.
CTGCCAGGCGCCACGAATTCATACCTATTAATGATTAGTCTGAAAGGTGTCTAGAGCGAGTGTGTCCCACTGTCAAATTGCTCTCTCTCTCTCTCTCTCTCTCTCTCTCTCTCTCTCTCTCTCTCTCTCTCTCTCTCTCTCTCTCTCACATTAATGACTAGAAGTGTTGCTGGCACGAATATCTACGTCAAGTGCAGGTATTTCTGGAAAGCAAATAAACACATGCATAAGATTAAGATTTTATTAAATCGTTTATAAAAGCTGCAAGTTGGGCGTTGGCATATAAAGGTCGTAACTGGATGATACCCTCAAAAACATTGCAAAGGGTTATATTTTTGAAAAAATATCATTATATAAAACTAAATACATTATATATATATATATATATATATATATATATATATATATATATATATATATATATATATATATATATATATATATATATATATTTATATATATATATATATATATATATATATATATATATATATATATATATATATATATATATATATATATAAAATTTTTGACAGGTCGCCTACAGTAATGTTGTATATTGTGAATCTAAAGACATTTATCCTGCCATAAACACCAAAAAATTTTCAAGCAAGATTCAGATTTAACAACCAGCACTTGGACTCAATTAAACTCCTGAGAGTTCAGGTTAAGTTTTTGTAGTTCATAACTAAGACACTCCCAGAAAACTCATTCAAGAACAAGTAGTGACTTTTGGCATGTATTAAAAGGCAAACAAGACAAGCAAGGTATAGAGGCGTCAAAGTCCGTCGAAGATAAAAACTTCGCAGGTATCGGACTTTTAAAGATGTACTTTCTTTTCCACTAATTGGGACTTGGATATGCACACACTTGGGTAAGACACTTCATATTTTTTTATTACTGACTAGTGTATGCGATCCGTCAATATTGACGGCTTAATATTTAGATAGATATACACACACATACAGATTGAACTAATTCCGGAGGCCGCTCCAAGGATCGTTACTTAGTGAAAGGCGAACAACCTCCATCAACAATTCTGGCAAGGCTTCAAAATCAATGAAAAGTTAATAAGAGAGGATTTTCACCAGATTCTATTGCCACTGGTGCAGTTGAAGGTAGATGAAAAACTCTAATTAAGTAAGTGTGTCTATTCATATATATATATATATATATATATATATATATATATATATATATATATATATATATATACTCTATATGTATATATATATATATATGTATATATATGTATATATATATACATATACAGTATATATATATATATATATATATATATATATATATATATATATATATATATATATATATATATATATATATATATATATATATATATACATATACAGTATATATATATATATATATATATATATATATATATATATATATATATATATATATATATATATATATATGTATATATATATGTATGTGTATATATATATATATATATATATATATATATATATATATATATATATATATATATATATATATATATATATATATATAAAATAGTGTTAAAAAGATAAATAAGGGTTATAGACGAACCTCTAGAGACAGTTAATGAATATACATACTTAGGAACTGAGTCAGAAATTAAAAGAAGGATAAGCATGTGATGGAGAGCATTTAGTAAACAAAATTATATTATGAAAAGTAATATACATCTTTCTCTAAAAAGAAATGTATTTAATGAGATGGTCCTACCAGTACTGACTTGTACATCAGAATCTTTGAGTCTTACTTAAAGTCTTAGAACATAAGATAGTTATAACTCCAAGTGCTATGGAAAGAATAATGAAGGGATTAACACAAAGTGGCAGGAAACAGCAACATGGATACGAGATCAAACTAAAGTAGAGGATATTCTAACATGTAAGAAACATTTTAGCTGAATGAATAACTTGAAACAAATAAACAGAATCCCTTTAAACAGAGAACAGGAATTGAACTAATAGAAGACACCAAAAGGATAAAAAACCGTAATAGGCAAACTACTGGTGAATCTAGGATTCACATTTCAAAATCATTCAAATT
>NC_090767.1:30098958-30101458 GCF_036898095.1 Palaemon carinicauda
GGTAGTGCCATAGCCTCTGTACCATGGTCTTCCACTGTCTTGGGTTAGAGTTCTCTTGCTTGAGGGTACACTCGGGCACACTATTCTATCTTATTTTTTTTTTTCTTCCTCTTGTTTTTTTGAAATGGTGTGTTGGGCAGGCTTAATAGAAGGGCCATGGATGCCTGGTGGTTTATCAAGAGGTTGTCTTTTCCTTTTTCTGATTTTTTCTTCTCAAAACCATCCTTACTGTCCTCCCTTCAGTTGAAGTGGCTATCCTGGAGGGTATTTAGCCTTGCATGGTGTATCGGCTCCTCCATGTTGACCAGTTTTTCCGACTTTTTACTATAGTCTATGGATATCATCAATCACTTTTATTATTATTCTGTACATATTGTTTTTGTTTTAATTCTTGTTAATCTAGTTTTTAAGTATGATGTCTCTTTTTTATTTCTATTAATTCTTATGCTGTCTGGAGACATTGAGCGAAATCCGGGACCAGTACGTCCTAGATTTCGTCAATGTCGTCTTCTGTATTGCAATATTCGTGGTCTTCATGCAAATATCCGAGACCTTACAGTTGCGTCCAGACAGTATGATATTCTTTTGTGCTCAGAAACTTTGGTTTCTAATATGAGGCACTCATCTGAGCTCCTTATAACTGGTTTTAAGAAGCCAATAATGCTGAAACGTGATTCCATTCCTAGGGCCAGGGGAATGGCGGTGTATATTAGGACCGAGTACCCTGCTTCTCATAAGTCCTGCTATCAATGTGGATGTCATGAGATTCAGGTAATAAAAGTTTGTGGCAGGCATAACAACTTTTATTTGTGTTCAATCTACCGGAATCCAGACATGGATGATTCTATCTTTGATTGTCTTCTTACCATTATGGCTAAGATACAAGAAGATGATAGAAAGGCTTCGTTTGTCTTTATTGGTGATTTTAATGCTCACCATAGGGAGTGGTTGAGTTCTATCTCTCCTACCGATCGCCATGGCTTAAGAGCTTTAGATTTTGCTTCAGAATCAGGCTGTGAGCAAATCATAAATGAAGCTACTCACAGGTCTGGTAATTGCTTGGACCTCGTATACACTGACTCCCCTGGCGTTATAACTAGTAAGGTTGGTTCTCCAGTCGGGACTTCTGATCATGCCTTGATTTCATTATTAGTGAAGACTGAGCAGCCTGTCCCTGATATATCATATTCTTGTAAAATTTATATGAAATCCCAAGCAGACTGGAATGGGATTTTGCATGATCTTTTGTGCTTGAATTGGTCACAATTATATAATAGTGTAGATCCTGTTGTCCCTTTGAATGAGAATCTAGTCAACATAATTGATAGGCGTATCCCTTCTCGTGTGCTAAGGTACCGAATGAAGGACAAACCGTGGTTCAATGATGATTGTAGACGTGCTTATTTGGAGAAGCAGGAGGCCTATCACCTTTGGAAGGGTAACAGATCAGATTTGACCTGGAACAACTATACTCAGCTTCGAGCTTTTGCTCAGAGAGTTTATGCCTCAACTGAAAAGGAGTACAATTTAATCATAAAAGAAACCCTCTCTGGTACAACTCAGGAACATAAATGGTGGTCTACCCTTAAATCTGCACTCTTTGGTGTAGATGCAACAGTTCCTCCTTTACTTAAACCAGATGGCTCAGTCACTCACTGTCCAAAGGAAAAGGCAACCCTTTTGGCTGATGTTTTTGACAGTAAACAGAGTAATGAAAAACTTGAACTTCCTCATTCCTGTTTTCCTGAGGCTAAACTAACTAGTTTAGCTTTTCGATCTCGTGAGATTAAAGCTCTGTTGGTGGACCTTGATGCTTATGGAGGTGTAGACCCTAATGGTATTTTTCCTTTGTTTTTTATAAAGACAGCAGATTTCTTAGCTCCAAAGTTATCTGTTATTTTACGCAAGTTAGCAAGAAGAGGAGCTTTTAGCACTTGTTGGAGAATTGGTAATGTTACTCCTCTATGTAAATGTGTTTGTGGTAGCTCAAGTCCCACTGATTACCGCCCAATTTCCATAACTCCCATATTATCTAAAGTTTTTGAACGTCTTCTGGCAAAACGTCTTAATAGGTTTGCTGAAGGTAATCATCTATTCCCTAGTTTGCAATTTGGTTTTCGGAAAGGCCTTGGAGCATGTGATGCCCTTCTTACAATCTCCAATGCAGTACAGAAATCCCTTGATTGTGGTCGGGAAGTTCGTATGATTGGCCTTGATTTTAGTGCTGCCTTTGACCGTGTTAATCATGAGGCCCTTGTTTTCAAACTGAAACAGTTGGGAGTGGGTGGGTCGTTTCTTAGCATTATTATTGATTTTTTAAGTAGTAGATCTCAAAGAGTTGTTGTTGATGGGCACCATAGTGAGTATAGGAATGTGATATCCGGTGTTCCACAGGGTAGTGTTCTTGGCCCATTACTTTTCATACTATATACACATGACATGTGGTTTGGCCTAGAAAATAAGCTTGTTGCATATGCAGATGATGCTACTCTCTTTGCAT
>NC_090767.1:30113958-30116458 GCF_036898095.1 Palaemon carinicauda
TATATATATATATATATATATATATATATACATATATATTATATATATTCATATATATACATACTTATATATATATATATATATATATATATATATATATATATATATATATATATATATATATATATATATATATATTTACCACACCACCGTCACAGTCATTCAACCTCCATCCTCTCTCTCTCTCTCTCTCTCTCTCTCTCTCTCTCCCTCTCTTCTCTCTCTCTCTCTCACTCTCTCGGAGCGACACACACTCACTGCCTCGGCTATCAACAGAGGAAAGGTAACATCTCCATCCAAGGTCAGGCAAACGAAGTGTTCGTCTTCTTGTTGCATTGTCTAAGGCAAGGAATGATTTCAGACGATGCTAGAAACTTTTGTTCAGCAAAATCTTCTACGCAAAATCACCATTAGATATAAACTTATACAAATAAAGTATAGTGATAACTACCGAAGAGGAAGAGGATTTGTAGAGCGAGAAACGAAGATAAGTTAAGTAAGAATAATAATATAAGTTATTGAATAAAGTGAAATGGGATACTATAAGTTTCAAAAATGCTATTATAAACATATGCACTAGTCAGTTATAATAGAAATAAGCATAGAGAATGAAGTGATAGGGATAGAGATAGAGGATTGGGTGATAGGGATAGAAAGAGACGATTGACAGGATAGGGAGAGCGATAGAGGGACTGCTAGCTGAGGAGTGAGAGAGCTGAAAAAAAATCGGGAGAATTCGTAAGGGAAAAGAATTTATTAATCAAAAGAGAGAGAGAGAGTTATTGGCTGAAATAACTAACACATTAAGGTGCTCAATTATAAGAGGTAAAGAGTAGGAGATGTAACCTCCGTCGCTGTGGAAATATCCAAGACGAAGGGGGAAAATGTGCGGGGAAAAATTGGTGCTGGCAAAACAATATGTGGGGAATATGAGGGAAGTACAATGGAACGTTCTAGAAGGAAAGTGGTGGCTGGTATCACACTGTTGCGCATGGAGGGAATGTTAGAAGGAACAGGGGAAAGGGGAGGGGAGAAGAATGAGTGAGAGGGGGAAGTCGGGAGGCAACGGGGGTGCGTGACTTGCATGTGAGCAGGTTGCAGAAAGCGCAAGGAAGGATTACAAGAAATACTTGAAATCGCGATCTTATTAGGCTATGGTGCATGACCTTGGAAGGGGGAGGTGGCAGAGGTAAGGGGAGAGGGATTACTGGAGGATATAACATATGCATGAATTTGTCGAGAAGCATCCGAAAATAATTTAAAATGACAAAGAGAAAATTTATCACAGCGAAATTTCAAGTTGAAACACAGGACTGAGAGAGGGGTTGAAAGAGAGGGGGGAGAAGGGAGGGGATTAGGGGGGAGGATATACAAATGGATATGGTCGAGAGGCGAGCTGAACGTTGAATTTACGTTATGGAACTTTTAAACAGCGATCGAAAGGTAATATAGAGAAACTAAGGTACGGGGAGAGAGAGAGAGAGAGAGAGGAGAGAGAGAGAGGAGAGAGAGAGAGAGAGAGAGAGAGAGAGAGACAATTTAATTTGATAGAATGATAACTTTATCTTATGAGAAAAACAAAGAAAATATAAGATATGGTAGATAGTACTTGCCTCAGTCTGACGGATTAGGACGAAGGAAAACCTGATAATTTAGAAGCAGCTAATTTTCCTCTGAATATCTGTCAAAGAATTTTGTGAGTTTTTCTTTTTTCATTTTTAAACGGTCATAAAATGAAATTGCATTTTGTAATGAAACTTTCACCGAACTCATTCAATTCACTGCAGTTTGCACCTGACTATTATAGTTCATTATATCATTTCACAAGAACCAACAGCACAAAATGATCAAAGGCTGATGAAAAGTCACAACCACTTGACCATTTACTGACTTAGTTCCATCACCACTCGATCGGTAATGAACTTGATATGGCACCGCTGTCACCCGGGAAGTATAAGGGTTTGACTCTGTTACTATGGAAAGCATGTTCTCAACATTGGGCAATGCTTCACGTGTAGCGGTATTGCATGCTTTCACGGAGAGAGAGAGAGAGAGAGAGAGAGAGAGAGGAGAGAGGAGAGAGAGGAGAGAGAGAGAGAGAGAGAGAGAGAGAGAATATTAATATCACTATTGAGAAAAAAATAATATGAAAATTTTAAAAATGAAATATATATATTATATAATATATATATATAATATATATATATATATATATATATATATATATATATATATATATATATATATATATATATATTTGCTTTGTTTTAGATTTTCCACTTTTTCTGAAATGAGAATCTGGGCAGAAATAAAAAACTTGAAAGTTCATGAGAATTTTTTCGCCTTCGCATATTATGTCTGGCTGGATCATCAACCCTCAATCGATGTTTTACTTCTACGACTGTACGATTGATTGGCACTCAAGTGTCACGCCCATCAAGGGTCTCCCTCCCTTCCTCCCGTCAGGAACACCCGGTCAGGAAAGTAAAGTTTTTGAGCC
>NC_090767.1:30121458-30138958 GCF_036898095.1 Palaemon carinicauda
TCAAGGCCAATCATACGAACTTCCTGACCCTAATCAAGGGATTTCTGTAGAGCATTGGAGATTGCAAGAAGGGTATCACGTGCTTGAAGGCCTTTTGAAAACCAAATAGCAAATCAGGGAATAGATAACTACCTTCAGTAAACCTATTAAGACATTTTGCCAAAAGACGTTCAAAAACATTAGATTATATTGGAGTTATGGAAATTGAGTGGTAATCAGTGGGACTTGAGCTACCACAAACACATCAACATAAAGGAGGAATATTACCAATTCTCCAACAAGTGCTAACTTCCACAAAATAACAGATAACTTTAGAGCTAAGAAATCTGCAGTCTTTACAAAAAACAAAGGAAAAATACCATTTGGGTCTACACCCCCATAAGCATCAAGGTCCATATACAGAGCTTTAATTTCACGAGACCACAAAGCTATAGTAGTTGGTTTAGCCCCAGGAAAACAAGATTGAGGAAGTTCAGTTTTTTCATTACACTGTTTACTGTCAAAAACATCAGCCAAAAGGGTTGCCCTTTCCTTCGGACAGTGAGTGACTGAGCCGTCTGGTTTAAGTTAAGAAGGAACTGTTACATCTACACCAAAGAGTGCAGATTTAATGGTAGACCACCATTTATGTTCCTGAGTTTTACCAGAAAGGGTTTCTTTCATGGTTAAATGCTATTCCTTTTCCGTTGAAGCATAAATTCTCTGAACATAAGATCTAAGCTGAGTATAGTTAGTCCAGGTCAAATCTAATCTGTTACCCTTTCAAAGATGATAGGTCTCCCGCTTCTCCAAATAAGCACGTCTATAATCATCATTGAACCCCGGTTTGTCCTTCACTTGGTAACTTAGCACACAAGAAGGGATACGCCTATCAATTATGTTGACTAGGTTCTCATGAAAAGGGACAACAGGATCTACACTACTATATAATTGTGACCAATTCAAGCAAAAAGATCATGCAAAATCCCATTCCAGTCTGCTTGAGATTTCCTTTTAATTTTACAAGAGTATGATAAATCAGGGACAGGCTGCTCAGTCTTCACTACTAATGAAATCAAGACATAATCAGATCTCCCAACTGGAGAACTTACCTTACTAGTTATAATGCCAGGAGAGTCAATGGCACAATGAGCAGCAGCAGTACAAATTGCTACCTGTCTCGAGAGAGTAACTGACATCAAGAGGTGAGTGGCAAAAAAATAATTCGCCTCAGGAATGATCACTGGTATGCCACTACACTACCCTAACGGACAACAATGAAAACCACTGTGGTACTAGGCTGCCCCGTGGAAATCAATGGACTATTTGTTAATCAAGTCTAAGTAACTCTAACCAATAATGACTAACTCAGACCCAGGCTAAGCCATACGAAGCACACCGAACTAAAGCCCAAGTGTATGATATCCTAATCCTAGCTCAACACAATGAACATACAAGAAGGCAGCTTCATCCTATGGATAAAGAAGCAACCACCAAGGCTTAAGACTGACCACATGCCCTGCCTTCGCAAACAGGCTCATAGGGCAATGATGACAAATACCTGGGAGATGTAACACAAAAAAAGAGAAGAATTTGAAAAAAATGCAATAGGCCCCTTCAAGCACAGGGAACATTGAGGACCATAACACGTCCAGCGTAGCTATAAATCAAACGGGAACTCATGGTATCTGACATACACGTATTTCAAGACCCAAGTCCAGTAAAGACAGTCACTCCACACGTTCCCAGGACACAAATAAAAAATGAAAAAGCATCTCAGAGAGAGAAGGTCCTCATAGGACAAAGCACCAAGCAAAGTTCGTACTGGCCATATACACAGCCAGAGATATCAAGGAGGAAACCAGAGAAAGCAAAGTAAACCTGCATTCGTCTTAACGACCAAATAAGGAAAATATGGCAAACCTTGTTCCATCCCACAGAGCTACGTGGCAGAAGAGCTTTTCAAACTCACAAACTCTCCTGACAGGCGCCAGCAAAGCCCAAAAAAGGAATCTTGTGAAAAGAGCACTCAAAACGGGAACCTCTAACAAGAAAGAGAATCTCAGAACCGAGGAAAAAAAGCAACTCAGATTATCTGGATCTGGAAGGCCAAGAGGACAAGGAGTGAACTCCAAAGAGAGATCATGACAACGAACAAAATCAATTTGTAGAAAAAGGAAGATCAAAATGACTGAGAAGAGCAACCAGCCCCCTTATCCATGTTGTCCCCTGAAGGAAAGGAGGCGGAAAACATTAAAGGGAAAGAACAATATGAAGTCCCCAAAAATACCGATCACTACTCAATCACCCTCCTCCAGTGCCAAACAGTCTTTAGAAGGAAATTCTCAAGACTGTGTCTCTAATAGAATGAATAAGTCATGTTCAATTAAAAAAGCAATAATACACCACAAGCGACTCATTGTCAAAGCTCCAAGAACCTTCAAGCATGATGGAAGTATAGCAACACGCGAGCTGTGTTGCCAAGAACCGAGAGGAGGGACCGGACAGGAAGAAGGGGCTCTAAGCCTCCAAACGAACCTCACTGCATGTACGAGAAGCAGAGGAAAAAAAGGGGAGGAGAGAAGACCCGCATGAACCATAGCCTCAAACCCCGGGAGAACATAATAGAACACACAACTGGGAAAGCACCACAAGGAGAACTTTCCTTAGATGCAACGAAGGGGAGGATTGGCCTGAACTACATCTCGCTGGAAAAGAGAAACTTCAGCCGAATTTAGCAAACTACGACCCAGGAGAGAGCTCTACAAACAATGAAAAGGCTACACACTCCTATGTCTTTTACAATCATATCTACATAGACAAAAGCCCCTTCTCAAGGCAACTAGCTCCCTCCAGGTCCAACTGTGTCTCAATGTCTACCTGTACTAGGCAAGAGCCTACCCCAAAATCCCACTTTATCTAATTGCTTTCTGTTACTGTTATGGAATCACAAGGCGAATTAAAGGCTGAATTATCGCCAGGCACCCTCCAAGACATGTTCCACCTAAGGTGTGCCCCACGTCGGAATTCCCAAGATGGGGATCTGTTGTACCCTTACCTAGGTACAGTCACCAGGACTCTGACGAGGAGCTTCAAGAAAATGATAAGTAAAAAATTATTAACCATTCAAAAAGGAATAATAAAAGTTGGAATAAGAAAGAACAAGGCCGATTCTAAAATCAAATGGTAAATAGTCAAGCAAATCCAAAAGACGGAGCCAAAAAGCGCAAGCCCAAAATATTAAAACAATGAAAACAACACAAAACAAAGCCAGAGCTATGAAAAGACTTGGGTGTTTAACAAAAACCCTTCTTTACTATAGTGCCCAATTCTACATGAGTCCCACGTGACGTAAAACCAACAACTCGCCTAGCAATCAGTTCAATAATTATCAAATTGTTTATACTGGAATTCATGAAAATCCTCCACAAATAAAACATAGAAACAGTAACTGGTGTTGCAAAGGAGCCACCAAACTCAGAGAAATTGGAAGGAAGACAGAGCACACAACCTTTCAGCCTAAGAGCCAGTAACACCTTAATGTAAAAGTGAGTGGACAGCTGGGTCAGCTGGCAGTGTTGCCAACATATGGGGGACAGAATAGGAGAAAGCTGCGTTATCAATGTGGTTAAATTTTTAATGTTTTGGGGGACTCATGGCAAGGTAAATTGCCCTAAGATAATGTTCTTTAATATCTAAGATTTATTTATAATTTTAATTATCCGTTGAAGAAAATATCTATGAAAATGAACTTTTTCCTAAAAAAAGAATATTTATCAAATAATAACTTCCATATTTTTAACATTAATTTGTATTTTTCGTAATTTTATAAACACAAGGACTTTTAAAGGAGCATGATTTGTCCTAAAAACCACTGTGTTGACGAGTGAATGAGTCACATATCTGGGATCTGATTCCCAGTGGTCACAAAAAGTGGAAGAAGAATGGTAGAAATGGTGATTAATTAGCTGTGGTGGTTTTAGACAAGAAAATGTGATTAAGACTGAAAATTAAGATCTGAAAGACAGTCATCATGTTTCTACTATTATATGGGACAGAAACTCTAACTTTTAAGAGGGAAGAGAGAGGGACTGTAGGAAAGAACCAAGGTGAGTATTGTGAGATGGATAGCTGGAATATCACTGATGGAGAGGATGGACAGTCAAGATATAAGAATGTCATGTTTTTGTAATAGACCAGAAGTTTTTTGTCCAAGAAATTAAGATGAGATTCAGCAGCTAAAGACCAGATTGAAGGACAATGTTCGGAACCAGGTAGAATGAAAGAATTGAAATATTTCTTCAGTGGTAAAACCTTCTACCAAGGAAGACAAATTTTCTATGGTTCAGTCATTTGTCTGCATAGTCACACACAAATCGAGGGGAGAGACTCCTGACAGTGTGCCCCAGCAAAAGGAAAAAAGACAATTAGGAATAATGTTCGGCTTGCACAGAAACCTTTTCGCACATTTCTAGCTTTATCTTACAACAACTACTACATATTGCACCTTTTTTCCCTTTACCCAGATTTACAAATGCATATCTGGAAATCTTATTCATTAATTATAGGAAGAGAAAGGAAAAAAATATCTAAACGGACAGAATTTGAGAGACGGCTTAAGAACATAGAGAGTGAGTGTCTTCTGTTGTCTGACAGGTCTTTAGAACTACCTCGTTATGTTTTAAAAACCGTTCCAATTGAAGGAACATGATTTGCATCTGTTTAGGAATAAACTTATGATGGAAGATTTCAAAATCTCCTGCAAATACAAACATTTGTTCATTCAAAATATCAAATTTTTTTATTCACATTTTTCTTAACTAAACAAAACAGTCTCTTTTTAATAGGAGAATAAATGTTTAAAGGGAAAACAGTTTGAATTCTTCTCAAAACAGATAAGGATTTTGAAAAGTTTTCAACTTACCCGGAAAAACCGTTGGAATTCTTATCGAAAGTTGGTGGAACAGAGGCAAAGACTCTCCACATCAAACTTTAGCCTCAACCAGTTCTATATGTGAGTCAATACAAAGGAAAATTAACTTTAATCATTTGTCCATTGAATGGGATAAAACTTCATATTGACCCTACTCTATATGTGTAATTAAAATGGTTTGACCCTAATGATTGTAACTATAACAGATTTATGTCCAGTGGTTGAATCATGAATAGATCTTTACTTTTGAGTAATTGGAATATCGTAGAAAAACCTTTAGTATAATAACCTTATAAAGGAAGGATCATGAAAATGAATATGACTGACAAAATAAATATTTTCCACCAATATGCCTAGTTTTAGCAGTAATTTTTGTTTTTTAAACCCCAAGTTTAACAGCCATAGCTTTTTCTTGAAAACCTAAAGTTAAACTGTCAAACATTTTTTCTTGAAAAATCGTCACATATGCATTAATGATATGAAGTTTGTAATTAATCAATGTTACACTTGGTCTGCATACGACACACAATCTCTAGCCATAGGATGTGAGTATGTTTAGTACATTCAAGACGTTTCTCTGAGCTCTACTAAACGACCAGTTTCTCATTCACCCCCAATGACCATATAACCGTGACAGAGTTGCCCGAGTTTATATTTGAGGCTTAGACTAAAACCACTACTGTCTCCAACGTTCCCTTTGGTTTCAGGATAAATGGTTTCTGGCCTTTCAATCATAACATCATTACAAATGATGTGTTTGTAGGACCACATGCAATAGGGAGACCGGAGTCACCTGTGAATTTTTCAGTATAATTTACTCAAACTTTGGATGGCTAGTGCATTTACAGACATGACAAGGTTAGCATTAGCACTGCGGGACCGACATTGCTCTTCCTCCCTCTCTGAGTACCGAGTGTCCATTTGCACAACAGCCAATTTGCCTCCCTGCTATAACTGTTAAGTGCACAGTTCCATTCAAAGACCCTATTATCTTTTTTTTTTTTTTATAAACTGTTGAATGGTTACTGACATTATGCTTAACGAATATATATTGTACAAGTATAAAAGAAGAGTTAAAGAATATTACATTAAATGTTATTAATAATATTGAATATTTATTGGTGGCGCTGCAGTCTTGCCATGCTCACACAAAGGATGACAATGCTACTATCCAAACCTTTTTTTTTCTTTTTTTTGAAGTCAATTATTAGGATTGTGGCATTCAACAAGGCTAATGTGGAAACTTTATCTAAGACTAAGACATTAGTTGCGGAAAAGTAGGAATTCGAACCACAAAGTATATACTATTTGGAATAGAGTTCTTTGTCCACAGTTATGAGGCCTCTTAAGAAGATTGTGTAAGCGAATGGTCAGCCAGTTGCCACGCAGGGAAGAGGGGACACCATGATGTTTGTGTGCATTATAAATGTTGTAGGGCAGTCCCTCCCTCCAGTGTTTATAATTCCCATATGTTCATCGAACCCAGCTTTCATAAGGAACACAATCTTAGATTCCAAAGGTATATTACATCCTAATGGCAGCTTGTACGGTGAATACTTCGTCCAAGCACTTCAGCATCTTCGTGGGAAATCTGGTTCTTCTCCAGAGAACAAGATTCTTCTAATCAAGGACACTGCAGAACGTTACATGGGCATTCATGTTGTGAAATTTGTAATTAAGCAAGGTTTTGTGATTGTTCCTCTGCATACAACACAAAATCACTAGCCAGAGGATGTGAGTGTGTTTAGTATATTCAAGACGTTTCTGTGTGGTCTACTGAACGACCAGTTTCTCATTCACACCCAATGAATATATAACCGTGCCACAGTTGCCATAGTTAGAGTCTGAGGCTTGGAATAGCGCCACTACTGTCTCCAATATTCCATTGGTTTCAGGACAAATGGTATGTGGCCTTTCAATCATAACATCATTACAAATGATGTGTTTTAGGACCACAGGTAATAGAGAGACCAGAGCCACCTGTGAATTTGTCAGAAGAATTTACTCCAACTTCGGATGGAGAGGTCTTAAATATCTAGAGGCTAAACTCAGCATTAGATATTCATAATCCATCTCCTATACACCCGGTTCCCTGTTGATGCGATGGTGATACCATTTGCTCATGTGGACCCTGGGACGTCCATTTCCCCCAGTAGGTCAAGCCAATCTTCCGGACAGTTGACCTCTAAGAGTGTCAGGCCATTCTCCAAGGCTGCTCTTTGTCCTTATGGAAAGGAGAGTAAGATGGTAAAAGCTTGCACTCTGATTGAGAATGAGAAGGCCCTCACAGATCTGAGAATGAAGACAGAGATGAGAAAGAAGATATAGTAAACAATTAAGGTATTGTCTGTAAGGAAGACATTGCGAGAGAAGAAACTGTGCACAATGTACAGGAAGTCTGTCCACGTAGTCTACGTGGACAGACTTCCTGTAGAGGGAGAAGGTGAGGAGGAGGACTTGGATGAGGTTTCTATGCAGATTGTTGACTCCCCAGAGTATTCAGATGGGGTGTATGAGTACTAAGGCAATTTTATAGATTTTCTGTACCATTTGTTGCGAAAGAATTGGATGTGAAGGACTTTATACCTTTGCCAAAAAAAGAAAAATATATATAAATTATCATAATTCATCATCAGGATTAGGGAAGGATTGGACTGGATTGATGATAGGAATTTAGCAGACCTAGAGTACGCAGATGATGCAGTCCTTCTTAGCAGAACAACACAGGATTTGCAATGCTTGCTTACCAGAATCCATGAAATATCACACGAGGTAGGGCTGAAGATAAATAGAAGAAAGACAGAGATGATGAGAACTGAGTATTCAACGGAAAATGAAATATCTTTGGAAGGAGAAAGGATTAATGAGGTAGAATCGTTTAAGTATTTAGGAACAATGATCTCAAATACAGGCTCTTTAGGATTAGGGATTAGTGAAAGATTAAAAAAAAAAAACAAATCAGACAATGGCTAGGTGAAGTAAAATTTGGAAATTAAATTGCCTAAAATTTCATATAAAAATCATATTATATATCAGTTTAGTGAGACTGGTGTTACTCTATGGACATGCTGCATGGTATGACAATGAAACAATCTCCAATAGATTCAGTAGATTTGGGAATAAAGCCTTCGGAAGGATATTGGGAGTTAAATGCAGGCCAGGATTAGAAATGAAAATATAAGAGAGATTACTCGAGTACTATATGAGGATGAGATCATGATGAGGGGTAAAGAAGATTGTTTGAGCATGCTCTTCGCACTCCCCAAGAGAGATTAGTTCACCAAACGTTTCACTGGGCTCCAGAAGGCACTAGAAGGAGTGGAAGACCCAAGCCTACATGGCTTAGGACTATAAAGCGCGATATAGATGAATGGAGAAGTATTGAATTAAAAACCCAAGATAGAAACGACTGGCGAAATCTAACCGAGGCCCTTTGCATTAATAGGTGTAGGAGATGATGATGATGATGAATCTCACGACCATATGTTTTGTTTTGTTTTGTTTCAGTGTATTTTTTTTTTATAGGGAACTCTGTTCTGGGTGAGCTGAAACTCGAAGAGGGAACGAAGGTGGACGAATTAGTGTGCTATTTTTCCAGGTCTTGACCATCACGGATAACAGAAGGTTATTCTTTTATTCCACTGTACGAATTCGGTTCTTTCCAAGGACACCTTTATTTTCCTTACCAGAACAGTATAAGAGTTTGGTAACCACCAAGGGTGTCACCAACAGACAGGCTGACCTGGTTAAGATTTAACCACCTCTGATTGTCTTCAATATGCACTTATGAACCTGCAGTAGCCTACAAGTTAGGGTATATACTTAAATGCATATATTGTAATATTATTTTGCTCAAATATAAGTTTTTGTATCAATATTTCTAGTTTTTATGACCTTCAAAAACAATGGTCGATGTTCTCTTACTCCCCAGTTAGTGTTCCCCTATAGTTGAGATCCCAAAAATATTTAGGTGCAAAATGTGACACTTAATTTCTGAGTAGAGGATTTATGAGTATACCATATGTGGGCTATGCTGTGTAGTTTTTTGTGGGCACATTTTGCACTCTCTCTCTACTATAAAATGGAATATTTATGAGGGGATTTTTAGTCATAGTTTTGGTGGTCCACTTCATTGCCCTAATAAGTTAGTATTTTAGTAGATATAGTCCTTGTTTCCCAAGTCAATTCAGACCTCCTTCTTAGTAATCAATTAAAACCACAAATGCAGACACCTGTAGTTAATATTACGTAATTTACCTGTGCTTTGATATCTGTTGGAATTGCACAAATGATATCAGTAGGCATTCGAGATGTATTGGCTTGTCTGGTGTCCATGAATGGCTGGCTGCGGTGAGTTATCATGAATGAATTACCAGTAAAGTTGATGTATAGCTCAACTTTGAACCATTTTACCTCCCATCTTACTCCCAGTAACTTAGAACTTAGTATCAGTAATCTAATAATTAGAGAAAATTGAAGCACCTCAAAACAGTATTTCCTTATTTGTTACATAAATTGGTAGAATTGATAGGAGTCTACTTTGATTTACTGCCTGATAAAAAAAAAAAAAAAAAAAAACAGATCAAATGAGTTCCCCTTATTTGTGAACGAAGATTAGTCTTGAACTGGACACCAGAGTCAATGGGTTTAAAGCAGATCTATTTAACAAACATAAATGTTTTAATTCTTTGACTTCTTGCGTTTTATCCAGTATGCTAAAGAAATTATTAGTCAAAATCAGGAGTCTATCAAGTGGCAGACCTGTATATTGTCACAGTCTGATTACGGAAAGAAAGTGTTGGTGCAGCATCCCCACATAAACTGCTTTACACAGTAGAAGAGAAAGCCAGAGTGCTTAAAGGTAACTTTTTTAAAATTCAATAATAGCTAAAAAAAACTTTAAAATGACCAAATTGGATCGGCCTGACCCTTGAAAACCTCTCTCTGTTATGCAGTACAATAAGTAGATCTTGGTTCCACCTTCCTGTACAGTAAGATCTATGAACAGAAGCGGATGCAAACTGATGATGCTCTGATGTTGTTGCATAGTGCTTTTATACAGCAAAATGTAGTAGGATTTTAATTAAAATGTGCATCCATTATGCATTGAACTTCCTCTATTAGTCTGTTATGACCGTCACGGCCTAATATGATAATAAAAAAGTTCTCAAAACCGTAGAATATTTAATATTTCACTGTCATAACACAGGGTTTTGTTCTCATCGTTGAATTTTATTATATATATGAATAATTACATAAATGTAAAAAGATAATATAGGAAAGAATTGATTTTTACATCTGCATAACATTTATCTGTAAATTACATTAATATAAAATACAATTGGGAATCAAGCATATTTGTATTTATCACTATTTTGTTAATAATATATAAAAAGTGTGACTATGATTAAAGAACAAAAATCAACATACAAGTAAATTTAGAATTTGCTTACAATTGTTTTATAATTTTATGATAAAATATCTTATTCACTATTAATAACCCAACCAAGTTTTGCTATTCTTCCTAACTGATGGAATGGTTACTCATATCAACTTATATATTTAAACAATCCTCTTTTAAAATGGCCTTTTCCAAATTTCTGTAAATATTTATTTTTAAGCAAGTAATGCATTGCAAATGCACACAGCACACTTTATCTCTGAGTACATTAGTCCATATTTGGTGCTCTCAATTTATGTAGGACACACTGATATAATGATATGCCTCTAGTTCTGCTATTTACACTCTGATATTTGTTTATGTCAGCTCTTACAATAGTTTTACTAACCATGTATAGCATTTGAGAATACTTATTAACTATATTACCACAATATCGGAATCTAAATATCAGATATTCACAGACATTGGGGAGAAAAAAAGAATATCTGTTGTTTTGGTAATGCTTGCTGAAGAAACATGTGTCACTGAGCCTTGCTCTGCCGCAGGACTTATCGGGGAAAAATAGTCCTCCGCAAAACAAAGTCTTCCAATAGTTTTTTCTTAATATTTTACTGATTGTTTACTAGAAATCATTTGAAGGTCCCCTCCAACCGATTTCAGTAAGCAACACTTAATTCTGATTAAACCCCAAAAACATTCATATATCTATAAAGGCAACGTGAGAAATAAAATGCTCCACCTTTCGCTCAGAATAATACGAAGGGGATTTGCTTCTCGGAACTTTGAGATGATTTTTGTTGTTATTGTTATTGTTGTAGATCACCGGACACTTTGTGAAGTAGTTTAATGTACAAAAGGGCTCACTTCCTGAAGAAGCCTCAAATTCTTTTGATTTATAGATAGATCTTGGGTCATAAGGATCCATACTGGGTCACTCTGCATTGAGCCAACATTGCTTGCCCAAAGAGAAGCTTCTCAATGAAACAAAAAAAAAATTATCGTTATTTACATGTAATAATATACATCAAAAAATGAAAAGCAGATCAGAAGCACAAACAGTATGATCAAAGGTTAAAGGTCAAAGTATAGAGACATTAATGAAAATAAGTGACTCAAACTTATATATTTAATATGGAAATTTATTTCTAAGAGAAGAAAATTTTATCTTCTTTCATAGGTTGTTTTTTATTTTTGATATCCTTGTAATGCAATTCAATCAAAATGGAATTAGTTTTAGTTAGGTAGAGAGAGAGAGAGAGAGAGAGAGAGAGAGAGAGAGAGAGAGAGAGAGAGAGAGAGAGAGAGAGAGAGAGAGAGAGAGAGAGAGAGTACCATCCTCCACCAACACTAACAATGAAGTGTGACATCTCACTCAGCAAACACCTCTGAAAGGTCATCATCACGTGACCATCATATAACGACATCATCCGTTGCAATAACATCACATTTCTCTGAGACATCAACCCAGATCTGTTAATTACAAACAACAAGGAAACAAGGAAGACATGTACACGTGAAGAATCTAACCCCCCCCCCTCCCCCCATTCTTACCATCTATATATACCACTTTTAACAAATGTCCTTATGATGGTAATAAAAGTTTTATATAAAAAACAGTTATTAATATAGATAAATTTATTGTATCAACAACAGCATATTATCAATAAAATGTCTAAATATCAGTAAAAATTAATAGTGAAATATATAATCAGGTGCAGTGCATAAATGGTCCATATTAACACAAAAAAATAAAATTTAATCCAGGTTATTTATCAATATCATATGGAATGTATGTCAACATAATGATATTCCCCAAATAACAAAATATATATTAAATCTATTTACATTCCATGAGCAAGCATTGGGTGAAAATCAGAATTCAATGAAGAGTATATAGAGTATAGTACATTAGATTATATGTTAATATAAAATATTCCATAACACTACAAAATATATAGTTTGTTAACAAAACAGTATGTTCAAATAATGTTGTGAATAGGTGTAGAGTATAAAAATAGTATTTTCATATTATGTTGTAAATGGATATACAGTGTAAAAATAGTACAATTGAATTATGTCGTAAATGGGTATACTGTATAAAAATTGTACATTCAAATTCTTTTGTGAATGGGTATACAGTATGTAAATAGTACAATAAAATTATAACGTAAATGGGTATACACTATAAAAATAGTATATTTAAATTGTGTTCATAAAGAATGTACAGTATAAAAATAGTAAAATTAAAATATGTCGTAAATGGGTATACAGTATGAAAGTAGTACATTCTAATCATATTGTGAATGGGTATATGGTATAATAAATGGTACATTCAAATTATGTCGTAAATGGGTGTACAGTGTAAAGAATAAATTATGTCGTGAATGGGTATACAGTATATGGGCACTGATATATATTTAGAAAAAGTGCGATTTTGTGGAAGGGAATAACTATACTCTGTCATGAAAAAATACATTCTATAAGGACTATGAATACTGTATGTATCAACAACAAAAATCATTCTTGGTAAGACATTGATAAAATATTATAACAAAAAGATTATACAGCCCCAAGATATTCTGAAAAAAAAAGATAAATTATGATTAAAAATATCTTCTCTTCTGCTAACAGTGAAGAAATACCCCATTGAGAAGGTGGGAAATAAGGGTCATGGGGCATAGACAGAGTTGGAAGTCTGAGGACA
The DNA here is from genome assembly GCF_036898095.1 of Palaemon carinicauda. NCBI lineage: Eukaryota > Metazoa > Arthropoda > Malacostraca > Decapoda > Palaemonidae > Palaemon > Palaemon carinicauda. The sequence goes on from NC_090767.1 coordinate 30,134,476, forward strand.
GGGGTCAGCAAGTGGAGAGCCTCATACTACAGGACCTTCCTGGGGCACTGTAAACCTTTTCTCAGCTGCCGCTTGTTATCAGAATCTGGCATTGGACTCCTGTGGACTTCTCTAACTTAGGATCAGATTCCTGTGGAAAGAAACAGGATTTTAGGTTGAGAAGGTATATTTTTTCTTTAAGAAGAAATCAAAAGTTATTACAAATCACATGGAATTTAGGAAATTATTTAGAGAGGTTCTAAAAAATGTTTAGTAAATAGGTTGACTATGAAAACAGGAGTGCACAGCTCTACATAATGGACTGGATGTAGAGATGAACAGAAAATAATATGAGTAGTGGAAGTGAGATTCCTGAGAAGAGCATGTGGAATGATACATAATGGGAGAAGACCTGAAGACCTGTTGTTGAGATTGTGGACAGAAAAGCAGACTGGAGAAGGGGGTGAAATGTACACTGATGTGCTGATTCTGTACCAAAATGCATGTTCTTTATTCCTGGAAATAAGTGATAAAATTCTAAAAAGAGTCAAGTATTCAAGTTCACTGATCACCATGTACGTTGGGCCACCATTATCATGAGGGATATGCTTCAGGGCTTCATTAATTTCATCTTCCACTTTGGGAAGAGAAACTGAAAGATTAATTCACAATTTTCAATGTCAGCCATGGTAAAAAAGTTTCTTGCTAAAGATATTGCTATAGTTAATGTTGAGAGTAATCATTTCTGTACGGTAGCAAATTTGCAGATAGGAAGGTCGCCCTTATAGCTTTACACATTAACTCAATTTATTTTGGAGTATTTTTTTTTTCATTACGCTTACTTGTAATTATATGATTATCCTTTTGCTTGCTGAGTAATCCCTTAAATCTATTACATCTACCCTTAATCCATAAGTAAGGTTGTTTCACTTGTGTGCTGATCAAAAGCTAAGCTCTAATGATACTCACCAGAAGATTGTGATCAAACAGGAGTTCGAGTGAATTCTTTTCAGTTCTGATCATTCAAGAGGCTTTAATTGCCTAAGTGGATTCCAGATGATTTGCTGGGATGAAGATGTCCTCGTCTTGCTTCTCAAGGAGACTAGACTACTCTTCCTTGATTATGTGAATCTGCAATTACATGAATCTAATATTAAAAAATTCTCATAAGGTATATAAAATAGCAATTAAAAGAATGAATCATCAAAACGGATCGTATCTTTCAGTTTTCACATTATATTCATGATAGAACAATGTTCAAAAGGAAAAATTTCATATTCATTTCAATAATCTTCAGAAATTTACATTTAAATGGACAATCCGGATTCAAATGGCTCCCTCATTTCAAGTCTTATCCTTCATGAATTTGTTGCAAAAAAAGAAAAGGTGAAATATTAATTGTGCATCAACCAAATGGTCCAGCAATAAATCTTAAGAAAAATATAGAAGTTAAAGATGGCAGGCTCAGTGCAAGGAAGTGGAAGATGACTCTATAGAAGGAAAAAAGTAAAGGAATGACTGTGTCTGGTACTCACCGACATCGATCCGGGATGAGAAATGAAGGAATTAACACTTTGAGAGATGACCTGTTTTTCCGTGAGGTCAGACTCTATTTCCAGAATGCAGATAATGTCTATTGTTCAAGTACATTGCCTGGACCATCCGACCATGCACAGGCTCTTTTAGCTTTGCAGCCTAAAGGGAAAATTTTTCAAAAAAGCCTTAAAAACTCTCCACTCCTGCCCAAGTACTGGTTGGATGCAGACTGCTCAGACTCCTAAACAGAAAAGAAAAAGAAAAAAAGTCATATAAGAATAACCTCTCACCAGAGGACTGATGTAAGTGCCATTCGAAGAAATAGTGGAATTCACCAAAAGAAGCTCAACAAATAATTTCCTGAAATAATAATAATAATCTATTGTGAAGAAAAAATATGTTTAGTGCATCTTGCTTAATGCCTGAAGACAAATTATGTAAGTGATAGCCATATAATGAAACTATTTAAAAGAGGTATTTTTACTGTTATTTTCTAAAGACAAGAGTTAAATGTTTGGAAACCCTAAGCTAAATGTAAGAAAGTACTGGAATAATAAGTGGTTCTTATATAGGTCTAATGTAGAAGATGATCAAAGAAATATTCATTCATCAAAAATAATAGTAATCTTAACAATGACAGTATCAATAAAAATGACAATATAGAAAACTTTTGCAAGAGTTACCGAAAGGAAGGTGATTTTACTCTTTCCATTTAGTTACTTAAGAACAGTAAACTCAAATTATATTTCTTTCCGTCGATTCATTTCCAGTAGTAACTCCAAAGTCTTTTGCTTGAAATCTTACCTCATCTTTTTTTTCTTTCTCCTGAAATGCCCACCTCAGTTCTGTGTTACTTCTCCTCTCATCAGAGGTTGACTCAATGGGTCTGACTGACGCTGGTCTAACATATCAGCTTCTCTTGAGTCCAACAGATGACGATGAACAATATCCCTATGCACCAGTCAGTCAGTCAGTAAATCAGTCAGTCAGTCAGTCAGTCAGTAAATCAGTCAGTCAATGTTCAGTTCTACCATTTCATCTGATCTGTAAAAAGCAAATAGCATCAACATACAAGCGCATTACAAAGTTTAAGTGCTATACAAATGATAGAATATCTACAATAGAAATCTTGTTGTGAGATATCTTTATTCTGATCTTTTATCGCAAAACAAAATGGATCAATTATATAAATATAAAAATGTAGTGGTGGAGCAGATATATTCATTATCATATAATATTAACTGCAGAATAGAAGTTGTACAAAAACACTCTACATATAAGTTTACCGAAAATGATATACTTCAGATAAATTTCCCAATGGAGTAATATAAAGGAGGTGTAGACAAATAAGTGGAAGAAGATGACTCTAGAGAAGGTCTAAGGTAAGGAATGACTGAGTCTGGTAATGACCTCCATCAATCCGAAATAAGTTTTGAAGACCTGTCTTGGGGCTGCTCCCTGATATGTCACATTCTGGTTCTGGAATGCAGATAATGTCCGAGAATTCCTCAGATGCTGGCTGGATGCTGAGTGTCCCACCTCCAAAATAAAAGACCGAAGTGAGGAGAGCTGCTACGCACAGAGTATGTCAGGAGGCACCCTGTTCTAACAAACCTCGTTTGGAGCTTCATTTGTCGATCCGGCCTCTGGCAATCTAGCTCAGGTCTTTTTGAGGAAGGACTCAATGAGTGCAGAGATGAACTCTCACCAAAGGGCTTGTGAAAGCATCATTAGAGGAGAGGGAGGAATTTCCGAAGAGAAGCTCGTCACTTAATCATTTCCTTACAAACCTACAATAAATATGCAAAAATAGTTATTTTGGAAAACAGAATGATCAAATGCCTCTTACATAATGGTCAATGATGAATTGGTGGAATAAATTCAATTCCTTAAAACCATCATAAGTAGGTACCTTTGACAATGATTATCTGAAAATAATAGTATATTGCCTGAAAAACCAGAAACAATGTTGACTTCTATTTATGGAAAATAAATAGTAGAAGACAGCAGAGAGAAAAAAAAATCTCAAGCTACAATTATAGCTGACGTTTGCTGATAATTACTCCTTTGTTCCTCCCTCCTATTCCTTCGGTCTTTCTGTCTGCATGAGAAGAAGAGACACACTTGACCTATTGCTTTTTGTAAAAAAAATAGAAAATATCCCAAAATAAGTCTAATCTTATCAATTTTTTAGAAAATTTATATTCAACATGAATAAAAGAAATGAATATTAACGTTACTCTACTCATTCAATTTATCAAAAAAGTAACTTATAATATTACTCCAGCTACTCCATTCATTAAGAGCAGTAACTACAAATCTAACATTTTCATTCAATTGATTAAAAGAAGTAACTCCTCATCATACCCATTTCATACAATTCATTAAGAACAGTAACTCAAAATTCTTAGCCTGAAAATCCTACCTCATCTTATTATTCTCTTCTTCAATGTCAGCTTCAGTTCTGCCTTCCTTCATTTTCTGTCACTCAGTCAGCCAGTCAGTCACTCAGTCTTCTGTTTTACCAGTTCATCTGATCTGCAATAGGAAACAGCATCCATATATGAGGACATTACAAAGTTCAAGCGTTTTACAAAAGATCAAATCTCTGCAATAAAAGGCTTAGTGTCATAATCCTTTACTTTGATTTTTAATTCAAAAACTAAATTGACTACCTATGATGATATGATTCCTTAAAAGCAAAACTAGTCCATTTTAACATGTAAGTTCACAGAAAAATTTATAATTTCTGATAAGTTTACTTTAATGTTCAAAATAGCCAAATACAGAACAAGAGATTTCACAAAGAACTCACCTGTCTGAAAAGTTTTAAGATCACTTTTTCTCATTTCTTTTATTGTTGCATGATATGAGTCCTTTGAAGGACTTAGGTAGGATTGTTGTCTTCATTCACCTCCAGAGAGAGAGAGAGAGAGAGAGAGAGAGAGAGAGAGAGAGAGAGAGAGAG
>NC_090767.1:30141357-30268822 GCF_036898095.1 Palaemon carinicauda
ACACACTTTTAAATATAAAATGACAAATTCGTAGATAATTTGTATTTTTCCTAACTATACAAACCTCAGCTATTTACATGGGGTAATTACTTCGGCGTAGCTGAATGACGAGCCATAAAAGTTTTAACGAGGGTTTACTACCCCGCCACTAGTTAGTGGGGTGTAGGGAAGGGTAGCTAGCTAACCCCCCCCCCCCCTCTCACACACACACACACCGGTGAATGCTTCACTTTACTTTTGGCTCGGGCAGAGAACAGACCTGTCTGCTCTCTCCCTCGCTTTGACTGCCATATTTAATCTGTTTTTGCTTTTTCTTTTTCAGTGTGTTTGAAGTTGACCTCTACTACTATGCGTACATGCCCTGGACTTCCCGGCCGCCCTTGTGGGACCTTTATGTCGGCGGTCGACACCGATCCTCAAACCTTATGTCCTCACTGTAGGGGCCAGCGGTGTGATAGTGGTAACGTTCAGGTTTGTCCCTGAGTTTGTTGCCAAGACTCAGAATCCGGGAGTGCCGGACCCTAGGTTCGACTCTCCGTTCTGTAACAGATGACCCAGACCATCTCCTACTGTGCCCAGTGAGGAGTCTGAGGTTGTATCTTAAAAGAACAGCTGCAGTTCGTTCCCAGGTGCGAGCCCTGTTCGTGAGCACCGGGAAGACGAAGAGGAGGGTCACCAGGAATACCATCTCGGCCTGGATTCGCAAGGTGATACATCTGGCCTTGAATCCTGACCCTCCTCCGTCACGTCGCCCTAGAGCGCATGATGTCAGGGGCATAGCTACGTCCCTGGCCTTCAAGAAGAATTATTCAGTGACACAGGTCCTTCAAGCTGGGGTGTGGAAGCGTCAGACCACCTTCACAGCCCACTACCTGCAAGACGTGACACACAGGAGGCTCGATACGTTCTCTATCAGCCCTGTGGTGGCTGCACAACAGCTGGTCTAACCTCAGGCTCCTTAATGGACAAGTAGCAGAAGGTTGAGGGCATTGTTACCCGGTTTTAGTCTGCGTGAATGAAAAGATCTGTCTGGCCCTTATTCTTTTCTTCATCTTCTCCTCCCTTGGAGAGAGCAGCATCCTGGGTTCTCTGCACAGCTGACCTCGAACCTCTGCAGGTAAGCCATGCTCCCTTGTGTTCCTAGTATTAAAATGTAATACTGTCATGTGCCCATACCCTGACGAGGTGGTATTGGGAGAGTCCTAGCCTAGATTTCCATCTGAAGAACTCCAGGTCAACTTTCGAGGACGAGTCACTTCTCACCTTCACACACAGCTTATGTAGGCCGCAGCAGTTTCACAGCTGCCAGCGAGGAGCAGGGACCCCTTATTTCTTGAGTACTTACACACTCGAATTTGGGGTCCCCAGGCAAGCCAAAGCCAGTATGGCAGGGGACTTACCGCCCTTCCTAAGGGTTGAGTCCCCCCATGTAAATAGCGTGGTTTGTATTTTAGTTACGGAACAAATATGATTTATTAATATACTTATTTTTCGTACGGTATTTAAGAATTCTATTATATCTTCAGTATGATACATTCTAATATTCTATTGTTTCTAAGTAAAATTCTAATTTATATACAGTACTCTTTAATATGTGTTTAGGAAGAACTAGTGAAAATATCCAATAAAATCTAACAAATCAAACAAGGTTTTTGCCAGTTTGCATCTGACATGCAAGACCTCTTGGAGATGAAAGCATCGAAAGGAAAGCAAGAGAACTTGCTCTAACAAAGCAGACAGTTAGAACACGTATAGAGGAAATCTCTCTCCTGATGTATCTCGGCAACTGAAAGACCTCGTCCATTTTTCAGTTTCTCGTCTTAAGCTTTGGACGAGTCAGCTGAAGTATGTGTTGTAGTCCAGTTATGCATTTTCTGAAGAATTGATGATAATCATATTGTCTTTGATGGGAATGTGGATCGATTCTCGTAAGAACACAGAGCACAGCCCCGCACTCGTAAGCATATGAGGTAATGCTCTATGCTCGTAAGAACACAGAACACAGCCCCGTATTCGTAAGCACGAGACGTAATGCTCTATGCTCGTAAGAACACAGAACGCAGCCCGGTACTCATAAGCACGTGAGGCAATGCTCTGCTTTCAATCACGAAAAATGACGATAGATCTAAGGAAGCACAGGAAGACGAGGGGGAAGGATCCGAGACTACCATCTCTCTACTTGGTGCACCCCAGTACCAGAAGAGACAACCAGGAGACTGGTCCTGCTCTCAATGAGACGTATCATACGAAGAGCACCTCTCCCTTCATAGCAGGAGGATGTGTAACCTTACCCTCAAACACTTGAGGTGTTGGGTTCAGAAGGACCGCTCACCTAGAACCAGTGCAAGAGCGGAAACCGACCCAGAATGTACCAGTTAGCAGCAATGACCATCCATTGCTCCTTCCCGAAGAAGAGCGATCATTAAATTCCATGGATCTGTACCGAAAGGTCTTCCTAGGCGACATTCCTCTTCCCGAAAAGGAAATGTCCGACAAAGAAAAAGGAGGAGGAGGAGGAGAGAGAGAGAGAGAGAGAGAGAGAGAGAGAGAGTTGGTAGTTCTCCTTGTCAATGGTTCATGCGCCCTCTTGCAGGAGTAAATTACAACAGCTTCCTCGCCAAATACAAAACATCTACACTGGAGTTTTGTCGCAAGGGAGCACAGGGACTGCTTTACACAGGGGTCACACCCAGTGACACTCTGGCGGTGTCAAGCACACCCGCCAGACGATAACTTCAAAACAGGCGGGTAGGAACGATTGAACATTCAGACAAAAACGAGTAAGTCCCTCACGAAAGAGCACTACCACAGAGCAAGAGTTGAGTTACGGTTCAAGAACTTCAAAGTCTTCCTGATAGGAAGAACGTGAATGAACTCCTCAGAAGGGGAACTGTAAGTCACGCCCTTAGCAAAGGTACGCAACAGATTGAGAATAAAAGGTTTGTATCTTCAAAGGAATTAAAGTCTCTTCACCAAATGCTTACCTTTCGGTGTGTTTCCACTCTCACAGAGAGAGGGGTAATGCATAGCAAAAAGAAAAAACCCAATACTTATCACAAAGGAAAGTAAGGAAAGGTCCAGCAGTAGGAAGATGAGAGCAGAGACAGTATATACGTACATACTGGTTGCTGTCGAAGAAATGAGTGACGTGATACTTGTTAATGACTCAGAGGCCATTTCAGCCTAGCTGAAGACATCCTCTTAATTAAATGATGAAGAGTTTATATCAGCATAGGAACAGAGACACTATTACTAACTATGGCAACTCCTAGCAGAAACTCCATACCATCTATACTTCATCAATTCTTAATATAAAAATATGACAAATTCGTAGATAATTTGTATTTTTCCTAACTATACAAACCTTAGCTATTTACATGGGGTAATTACTTCGGCGTAGCTGAATGACGAGCCATAAAAGTTTTAACGAGGATTTACTACCCCGCTGCTAGTTAGCGGGGGGTAGGGAAGGGTAGCTAGCTACCCCACCCCTCACACACACCGGTGAATGCTTCACTTTACTTAGAGGTAGGACTTATCTTGGGGGACAGGGCTGGCAGGCACATATGTGTAAATAGCTAAGGTTTGTATAGTTAGGAAAAATACAAATTATCTACGAATTTGTCATTTGTTCCGTAACTGAAATACAAACCACGCTATTTACATGGGGTGACTTAACCCTTAGGAAGGGTGGTAAGTACCCTGCCATACTGGCTTTGGCTTGCCCGGGGACCCCGAACTCGAGTGTGTAGAAACTCAAGAGGTAAGGGGTCCCAGCTCCTCACTGACAGCTGTGAAACTACTGCGGCCTACGTAAGCTGTGTGTGAAGGTGAGAAGTGACTCGTCCTAGGAAGTTGACCTGGAGTTCTTCAGATGGAAATCTAGGCTAAGACTCTCCCAATACCACCTCGTCAGGGTATGGGGATGCGACAGTATTAACTTAATACTAGGAACAAAAGGGAACATGGTTTACCTGCAGTGGTTTGAGGTCAGCTGTACAGAGAACCCAGGATGCTGCTTTCCCCAAGGGAGGGGAGGATGAAGAAAAGAATAAGGGCCAGGCATACCTTTTCATTCATGCAGACTAAAACCGGGTAACAATGCCCTCAACCCTCTGCTACTTGTCCATTAAGGAGCCTGAGGTTTAAACCAGCTGTTGTGCAGCCACCACAGGGCTGATAGAAAACCTATCGAGCCTCCTGTGGGTCACGTCTTGCAGGTAGTGGGCTGTGAAGGTCGTCTGACGCTTCCAAACCCCTGCTTGTAAAACCTGCGTCACTGAGTAGTTCTTCTTGAATGCCAGGGACGAAGCGATGCCTCTGGCATCATGTGCTCTAGGGGGACGTGACGGAGGAGGGTCTGGATTCAGGGAATGGTGGATGACCCTGCGAATCCATGCTGAGATAGTGTTCTTAGTGACCCTCCTCTTCGTCCTTCCGGTGCTTACGAACAATGCCTGCACCCGAGGACGAATTGCATCTGTTCTCTTAAGATAGAGCCTCAGACTCCTCACTGGGCACAGTAGGAGATGGTCTGGGTCATCTGTTACAGAACGAAGACTCGAAATCCGGAAAGAGTCGAACCGAGGGTCCGGCAATCCTGGATTTTGAGTCTTAGCAACAAACTCAGGGACGAATCTGAACGTTACCTCACCCCATCCCCTTGAATGGGCGATGTCATACGAGAGACCATGAAGTTTGCCGACTCGCTTGGCCGAGGCCAGAGCGAATAGGAACACCGTCTTCCAAGTCAGGTGGTGATCAGAAGCCTGGCGTAATGGTTTGAAGGGAGGTCTCTTAAGAGACCTGAGAACTCGAACCACGTTCCATGGAGGAGGTCTTACTTCTGACTGAGGGCAGGTAAGCTCATAGCTGCGTATGAGTAGGGAAAGTTCTAACGAAGAGGAAATGTCTACTCCTTTCAGCCTAAATGCCAGGCTTAAGGCTGAGCGATAGCCTTTCACCGCCGGAACCGAAAGGCGCATTTCCTCCCGTGAATACACGAGGAACTCCGCTATTGCTGGAATAGTGGCATCAAGTGGAGAGATACCCCTTCCATGACACCAACCACAGAAGACTTTCCACTTCGCCTGGTAGACTCTGATAGAGGACTTGCGCAGGTGGCGAGACATCCTGTCTGCAACCTGTTGCGAAAATCCTCTCTCCGTGAGGAGACGCTAGATAGTCTCCAGGCATGAAGCCAAAGCGACGCTACGGCTTTGTGGAAGATATTGCAGTGTGGTTGTCTGAGTAGCTCGTGTCGTGGGGGGAGTTCCCTCGGAAGCTCCGTCAGGAGCTGTAGAAGGTCCGGGAAACATTCCGCGTGATGCCATAGCGGAGCTACTAGAGTCATGGAGAGATTGACCGATAGTCTGGTCTTGTTGAGCACCCTTCTCATCAGACAGAATGGTGGGAAGGCGTAAACGTCGATGTTGTCCCACCTCTGCAGAAAAGCATCTTGCCAGAGCCTTGGGGTCCGGGACTGGAGAGCAGTACAGGGGCAGCTTGAAATTCAAGGCTGTCGCGAACAGATCTACTGTCGGGGAACCCCACAAAGTCAGGACTTTGTTGGCTATCTGAGGATCCAAAGACCACTCGGTACTCACTATCTGCGTCGCTCTGCTCAGACTGTCGGCGAGCACATTCCTCTTGCCCGGAATGAAGCGAGCCGAAAGTGTTATCGAGTGGATTTCGGACCATCTCAGAATCTCTACTGCAAGATGGGATAGCTGTTGAGAAAAGGTACCTCCCTGCTTGTTGATGTAAGCCACTACCGTGGTGTTGTCGCTCATCACCACTACGGAGTGGCCCGCCAGGGTCCGTTGGAACTGTTGAAGGGCCAGGAAAACGGCCTTCATTTCTAGCAGGTTGATGTGGAGGTACTTTTCTGATTCTGACCAGAGGCCTGAGATCCTTTGGTTCAGAATGTGGGCCCCCCACCCTTCTTTTGACGCGTCCGAAAACAGAGTCAAATCCGGGGGGAGGACGAGAAGATCCACTCCCTTTCGAAGGTTCACGTCGTTCAGCCACCACCGAAGGTCCGTCAGTTCCGTGGATCCTATAGGAACCAGAAAGTCCGGAGAATCAGAGACTTGATTCCACCGGGACTTTAACCGCCATTGGAGGGATCTTATCCTGAGGCGGCCGTTCGGGACTAGATGTGCCAAGGAGGATAGGTGGCCTAGTAGACGTAACCAGGATTGGGCTGGAAGCTCTTCCCGCCTCAGGAAAGGTTCTGCGACCCTCCTCAGCCTTGCTATCCTGTTGTCTGATGGAAAGGCTTTGTGGAGATCGGTGTCTAATATCATGTCTAGATATACCAGTCGTTGCGTTGGAAGCAGAGAGGACTTCTCGAGATTTACCATGATCCCCAGATCTTGGCAAACCTCCAAAAGCCTGTCCCGGTGTCGAAGAAGGGTCGACTCCGAGTCTGCTAGGATCAGCCAGTCGTCCAGATAACGGAGGAGACGTATGCCGTTCCTGTGCGCCCAAGACTAAATCAGTGTGAACACTCTGGTGAACACCTGAGGTGCTGTGGAGAGACCGAAACAAAGCACCTTGAACTGGTAGGTCTTGCTGTCTAGGCTGAATCTCAAGTACTTCCTGGAAGACGGATGGATTGGGATCTGGAAGTACGCGTCCTTCAGATCCAGTGTGCACATGAAGTCTTGCGGTCTCACTGCAAGTCTGACCGTGTCCGCTGTCTCCATGCTGAACGAAGTTTGTTTGTTTGACAAACTTGTTCAGGGCTGAGAGATCGATGACAGGTCTCCAGCCTCCAGACGCCTTCTTTACAAGAAAGAGTCAACTGAAGAAGCCTGGGGAGCCGTCGTCGACCTCCTGGAGAGCATCCTTCTTGAGCATGGTCTCGACTTCTGCCCAAAGGGCTAACCCCTTTGCCGATCCCGTGGCATAGGAGTTCAGCGACACTGGATTCGCTGTCAGGGGAGGTGGAGATGTCGTGAATGGGACGCGATGACCTTGGCCGATCACGGAGACCGTCCAAAAATCGGCCCCAAGTTGCTGCCACCTGTGCACGCAACTTTTTAGGCATCCCCCCACAGGTGGACACGCGGGGGGTTTGCCGATCCTAGCGCTTGCGGCCACGGCCGCTGCCCCTAGGATTCTTTCCTCCCCTAGAGGACTTGACGTGCCTTCTGTCCTTGGTTTGAAAGGGCTGCAGCTTAGACACCCCTGTCTTAGCTGCCGGAGCCTGCTTCGGTGTCTTGCGAGGCTGCTGTTCCTGTTGAGGCGCTGGAGGCTTGTAGGGCCGAGATGTAAGGGCCCTCTGGAGGAGAGAATCCTGATTCGATCTCCTCAACCTCTCAGCTGTTTGTTCTATCTCCTTGGGCTCAAGCAGATCTCTCCCAGTAATGGAGGAGTGCCTGAGCCTGCAGACATCCACGGCGGGAACCTTCGGATGGAACCTCTCGGTCACTGGGTCGCGACGCTTGAGGATCGAGTTAGCCCACAGGTTAGTAACCTGGTGAGCGAGGAACTCGATTGAACGCGTGCCCGAGAGGAGGAAGGTCTCCAAGGCCTTCCTATTGCTCTCCTTGGACAGATCCTCAGAGCGCAATAGGATGCCCAGAGATCCCAGCCAAACGTTCAGCCACGAAGTTGCCTGCATGGCACGCTTCGTGACCTTCTCTAGGCTCAGGATCTCCGACGCCGAGAAAGTCACCTGCCGAGCGGAGAGCTTCTCGAGAGGAGTTCCCCTGGTCAGCTCTTCCACAGAATGGTGAAGTGGAAGAGCCATACTGGACTCCCCCATGATCTCAAAGTACCTCCTCTGATGTACTCGAGGAGGCGGGAGGAGTTTGTGCCCGGCAGAAGAACGACCGGAGGAGGCGAGCTCGGAGAGCTGGGCTTCGACCCTGTCCCTGGCCCCTTTCACCCCTTTGGACCAAGGCAAAGCTGCGCTGGACTTAGGGGGTTTCTGGGTGCCGTAGACTTGGTCTAGTACCGTGTCCTTGCCCTCAGGAGGGGCAGTCTCTGGGTCCTTAAACTTGTTGAGTTGCCTCATCAAGCTTAGGACCTGCCAGAAAGCGTGTTCTGACTTGAACTGGTCTCCTCCTTGCGGACTGGCAGCTAAGTCTCCGGTCCCCAAAGGCTCATCTTGGGGAGACACGTGGACGTTCTCCCGGGGTCTGGTTGGCTCTAGACGGATCCTGGATGACAATTTAGGAATCGTCTTGGAGTCCTTGGGCTCCCTCCCAGGAGGAATACAGGACTCCAGCAAAGAGGTCTGGAAGGGAGCTTCCTCGCGAGAAGTTTCTCTCCTAAGAGGAGGGGTTCCTCCTATTGGTGCCGTGGGGGACAACCCTGCCTCGCTGGACTCTCCTGAGGACGGAAAACCTCGTCCACGGGAGAAGGAGCCTTCCTGACCGACCTCTTGGGAGCCAACTTCTCCCGAGGAGAAGTCATCATGAAGTCCACTCCTCTCCTTCTCTTCAGCGGGGATGAGTCTGCCGTTGGTTTAAGTCCCAAATCAACGAGGGCAGGCTTCACAGCCTGAACCACTGCGTTCATTATGTGACGGAACCAAAGCTGACGGGTAACTGACGCCGTGTCAGTTATCCCTGCTGGAGGGAAGGGGATCTCCTGACCCTTCGGAGTGGACGCCACGGGGCCTGCCTGAAAAGAAGAAGAAAAAGAATGTTGCATGGACCTCTCCGTAGATTCTTCCTGGTCCTGATCCTGGTAGGTAATCCTACGCTTGCGCGGTGGCGATCCAGAGGCCGATCTGGAAGTCCGCGTCCCTATCAGTTGGCCGCGTTGATGATCCCTGCGAGAATGGGGATCGCGGCGGCGCTCGCGCGAAAAAGCATTCAAGGGATCGCGCGCGGGCGATTTCCGAAGCACGGGCGGATTGCCGCGTGTAGAAGAATGCACGTGGGCGCGTTCGCGCGCGGGCGAGATGGCGCGTGGGAGCGCAGGCGAATGGACGCGTTGGCGCGCACATGAAGGTGCGCGCGGTCGCGTAGGTGAAGGGGTGCGCTGAAAACTAGGCGACCGCTGGCAGCGCATAGTAGAATGACGATGTTCGGGCGAGAAAAGTCGCGAGCGACTTGGCGAGAGTTTGCCAGGCGGAGAGCGCTGGCGCGTTGGCGAGCGATGTCGCGTGTACTCCGGAGAACGACGGCGCGTACCACGAACAGGCAAACGACTGCGCACAGGCGATTTATCGCGCGGGCGAGTCGGAGACCTGGGGCGTTCAGTCTTAAGAGGGCGTTGGCGCTCAGGAGAGCGTTTGCGCATAGGCGACTGATCGCGTGGGCGCGCAGGTGATCGTTGACGCTTAGTAAGGTTACTGCGCACATCTGAAGAGATGGAGGGAGACGAACGCGCAGCCGAACGCTCGCGAACAGGAGCTCTAGATGAGCGCTCTGGAGAGCGTGTGCGCTGTTGCGCCGGAGCAGAAGGCCTTGCCTAAGTCCAGATCTGGCGATTGTGGACGCGGTGGTGATCGAAGGCGCGCTGGGCGCGCATCAGGAACAGGCTGAGTAGTAGCGCGGCTGCGCACAGGAGAACGTAGGTGCGCCTTGCGCACATCAGGAACATGAGGGCGCTGTTTCACAGGAGACCTGCGAGAAGGAGAGCGCTGGCGAGCAGGAGAGCGCTGGCGAGCAGGTGATCGCTGCCGAGCAGGAGAGCGCTGGCGAGTTAAGTCCGAAGACTGTAACTCTGGAGAGCGCTTGTGCGCTACTGCACGCGAACGCACAGGTGGGCGCGCAGGGGAACCCTGACGCGCAAGGGACTTACCCACACCGTGAGTAGAGTCCCTTTTCCCCGAAGGGATCGGTGCCTGTTGGATAACAGGGTGAGAAGGCGCCCAAAGCGCATCTGCAGCCAGGAACGGAGAAGGCAGGTCGGAAGATCTGGCAGGCGTAGGAGATCGCGAACGATCTGCGGAGAGGTCAAGGGACGCTACTGCGACGGTCTGCTTCTGACGGGGGGGGGCTCCTCCTCAGGGGAAGGATCAGGAGAGGAAGAACCAAAGAGGCGCCTCCTAACTTCCTTATAGGGAGAAGGAAGTCCTCTGCTGCGGAGAGGCCGACGGGCCTTACGGCGAATACGACCTCGAAGAAGGGCGTCCAAGTCATCAGTCCTCCGAAGAGGAGTCTCTGTCAGCGCGCTCCCCCTAGGGGGAGACCCGCCCGCAGGAGAGACCGTGGGACTCCCCTCCCCCCTCGAAGGATGTTCGGAGGGGGGCGGAGAGCCTTCAGCAACGTCCGCAACAGGCGCAGCATCAAGGGTTTGACCAGACCCGTCGGAAGGCTCTGCCAAGACAGTGTCGACAATATCCGAAGGGAATATCTCCGGTATTACCGGCGACTGTTTGACCGCAGCCCCCAACTGGATCAGGTCAAACAGGGCTTCCTTGGAGGGCGAGCCCTTAAGCCCCAAGGAAGCCCAAAGCTGGAACAAATCATCATTAGACACAGTTTGGTCATATTCATTAAAATCCAAAATATCCTCCCCCGGAGGAGAAGAGGGAGCTGCCACGCTAAGGGAGGCAACGCCCTCTCCCGCACCCCGAGGTCGGGAAACACCACTAGGGCCTGTGCTACCACTCGGCAGTCTCTCATGAGAGACCGATCGAGTGGGAGCTTCGGAGGAGGTTCGGGCGGCGGAAGAGGAGTCCTTAGAGCCTTCCTTCTTCAAGGTTGCCCCTGAAGGACAACGGTCTTTCTTGGACTTTTTCTTACGCCGACGGCCGAACTTCTCCCACTGGAAGGCAGACCACTCCCTACACTCACTGCAAGTATTCTCCCTCTCACACCGTTGACCTCGGCACTGCGGGCAAAGGGTGTGAGGATCGGTGTCCTCCGCTGACATGAAGGTCCCTCAAGGGCGGCCAGCGAGTCCAGGGCACTTGCGCATAGCGATGATAACGGTCGAGGCCAACTTCCAAAACACACAGAATCTAGAAAAAGCAAAAAACAAATTAAGGCTGTCAACAATGAGGACGAAGACAGAAACGTCTGTACATCGTCCGAGCCAAAAGTGAAGTGAGACAACTCACCAGTGTGTGGGGGGGGGGGGGAAGGGGTAGCTTGCTACCCCTTCCCTACCCCTGCTAACTAGCGTGGGGGTAGTTAACCCTCGTTAAAAATCTAATTTCTCGTCATTTCAGCTACGCCGAAAGTAATACCCTATGTAAATAGCGTGGTTTGTATTTCGGTTACGAAACAATGGAAAATAAAGACAATGAAAAATTTCAAAACAATATGACAGCAACGGTATATTATTTCCAAGCCAAATCCAAACCAATTCAGAGGAGTCTTTCTGTAATTATGGACGATTTCTCGCAAACGTTGTACCGATGACAAAGATATACTTCGTAAGAAAGTTTCCTTCAAAGTAAATATAAGGTGACTCCCCCTCTTAACAGTAACTTTCTCTAAAGGCGTAGCCAACGTAAGAACCTTGCGGACGGCTTTTTCCAACTCTGGTAAACCAATATGTTTTAAAATGTCCCCCGTCTTAACTTCGGCGGCGCCTTCCCTGGTCGAGAAGCGGACGCTTCGAGGTGCTGCCCCCATTCTGGATATGAGATGAATAGAAAATGGAACCAACATAAATGAGACTTGTATATTTTGACATTGAAATAAAGCTTTCATATCTAACTCCAACACATATGAATGCGCTCAACTTACAAAGTTCATAAGGTATAAGAAGCTGTTTTTAAGTCAAATTTTTAAACATTTTCAGTTGTAAAAGACAACAAATAGACGCGTTTCATATTGCAAATGTCATCTTGGATTGAATTATATAATGATGTTTTATTATTAAAGTGTTTCATTATGAACTATGGATAGGATTTCAGTTGGATTTGTGGTGGCATCTCTGAAGGTTTGCGAGTTGAGGACCATCTCAGTTTTCAAATCCACATGTTACCAATATTCGTATTTCCCATCAAGTAACAGCCCCACGATGGTAACACGTCCTTTCAAAAACGCAAAAGAAACTGACAATCACCACTTCTTCTTACTCAACTTCCCCAATGTCATGAATGAGGTTGCTGTGCGCTCTCTCGTCGTCGCTCTCCTGTTCGTCGTCGCTCCCGGCCAGGTCCTCCTCGGCCAAATCCGCCGGGCCGGTGATGGAGAGACTGGCATCCTCTTCCTCCTTTTTCCTGCCAAGAAAATGGTAAAATTATAAGCTGTCAGGGCTATGGAGGCCATTCAACATAAGAAAAGAGTGGAAGGAAACCGGGGAGTCAAATCTAACATGTTAAGCAATGAGAAGGAAAAGAGGTAACTATTATCATTATTATTGTTAGCTGAGCTACAACACTAGATAGAAAAGCAGGATGCTACAACTATAAAGGCTCCAACAGGTAAAATTAGCCCCATGAGGAAAGGAAATAAGGAAATGGATAAATTACAAGAGAAATAATGAACCATTAAAATACCTTTAAGAACAGTAACAACATTAAAATAGAACTTTCATAAACTATAGAAAAGGGATTTATGTCAGCCTGTTCAACACCAAAACATTGGCTGCAAGTTTGTACTGTTGGTGCTACCCACTTCCAAGCTCATATATGTACTGTCCTTTGGAAACATTTTGACAAAATTTAGATTAGAAATAACTTGACTATAGGTAAAACACAATACAGTAATGATTCAATAATAAATAAACAATTTAATGAGACCACAGCGTTAGAATTCTTAACTCACTCGAGGCTGACCCGAAGGTTTTGATTTGATCTAAACTACACATATAAAGTATTCATCTTCCTAATGTATATATTGTGCATATTAATTAATATATGACGAATTTGAAAATAATTTGTAGTTTTCCTTCCTATAGAAACTTGAGTTCTTTACATAGGATGGATTATCAACGAGGCTGGAGTATATGACAATTAAACTTTTATAATAGTTACCCAGCTGTAAGCAGGTTCTGCTTGCTCACTGAGAACTCACTCTGATTGCAGCCGGGACTTCTAGTAGGTAGGTGATGGTGGGAGAGTACAAGTAAAGGACTCGGGTTCGTTTAGTTAGGAAAAATGCAAAACATCTCAAGCTTACGCCCTTTACGTAGGAGATTTATCTTTAGGTGAGAGGAAGACCATATTGAAACTGGATGGCTACTTATCCTGGGTTACCAAAACACAGGACCTTATGAGCAGTGCAGAGTTAAGGTTCTTTACACCTCGTGCACAGGTGCAATACAGGCTGCGGAGCGGAATATCTGTGTGTGTTAACCTTGAGGCATATATATATATCAATGGGATTGCCTGGATACAACATACTCCCCCTCGTAAGGAGTGTGTGAAATAACACTCCGTGTCTATATAATAGAACAGCTGCAGGCTAGGTGGGGTTTAACTTCAAGAGATTCGATTCCAGCTGACAGGGTTTCCAATGCTGTGCCCAAAAGAGAGGAGAGGATGAAAGGAAAGGAAAGGACCAGTCAACCTTCCCTTTCATCCAAGTGTACCACGTAACCTCCACCCTCAATCCGATGCTCATGGTCCTGTGAGAGGAGCCTGGGCAACTATACCACCAACCGTGTAGCTACTACAGGTCCCAGCGCAAAGACGTCTAGGGCCCTATTGGTTAATTACCGCAGATGATGGGCCGTAAACGTGGTCTGTCGTTCTCAAAGAATGCCATGGTCGTGCTGACTCCTCTGACAACACGAATTTTAACCCGTGTTTTCCTTTGGGCAGAAGGTGAGGGTGATGAATGAGTTGTTATCATCATCATCTCCTCCTACACCGAGTACAGTCATTGAATTTCCTTAGCCAAGGGGAGATTGTATTTAGTCACCTTTACTCTCCCTGTGATGGTGACATTGCAAGTGCCATGGATTTATCAGTGTCTGTTTAAAGCAGCACTTTAGTGGGCCTCCAAAGGACACAGGAGCAGCTGATCCGAATTGTCGGTTATTGTTCCAAGACTCATGACCTGAAGCAAAGAAGATCTGGAACTGGGAACTGACGGATTCTGGGATTCAGCTTCAACTTCTGGGTAGAAGGAGGACAAGACCTATCTCCGGCATTCAACATGAGCGAAGCTAAAAGTGCAAACGGGAAGTTCTCTAATCTGTTTCGAGGATTATAAGGAAAAGAAAAAAAGTTTTTGAGGGTAAGATTCCTGACAGAGGAAAGCCTCAGTCAGGGTCAGGTCCCAATCAGCAGTACTATATATCTGTTGCTTCCAATTTAGAGCTCTTGTGAACGGGTCGATTGCTGTGGAATTCCATAAAGTCAGGATCCTGAGGATGTGATCATTTTGATCCAATGATCTGCATCTCCCTCCTCAGCTTGGCCGTCACAATGTTCTTCTTTGCCTGGAATAGAGCAGGCTATCAGAGAGATAAGAGTTCAGCACCGCCCACCCAGGAATTTCTGTTGCTAACTGGCAAAGCTGAGAGATATTGTACTTCTTTTTTGATAACAGGGCTTTCGTCCCTCCGGTGGAGTTGTCGTCCATCGGCACAACCGAGTGCCAGAGCGCTGGAACGCGAGGAGAGTTGCTCAATGTTCCGACATGTTGATATGGCATCGACATTGTCTCACCCACCCACCATACCAGGTACTGTAGTCTGAAATCCTCCCCTATCAGAACTAATGACGGAGGAGGGAGGCTGTCTTGTGCAGGTGGAGACGACCATTCGGAACGAGACGTCCCAAGGTTGACAGATTATCCAGCATCTTATGCCAAGGCTACAGGGTATACTGTAATAGCAGATAGAGCTGTTGATTGAAAGGGATATTCACCTCTCAAAAGTGTATGCTGCCAGTCTGTCCAAGATGGGACACTACAACTGTGTCAATGTCAATATATGGGCAAATAAATATTTTTGGGCATTAGAGGTGACCTCCTTGAATACGTCTTGCCTTTGGTTTTTTACCGAAGCCATATCGGTACCAATGTGCTCTGAAGTACTGTACAAAATAATGTCTATGCATTTTATAAAAAAAAATCATCTACTCACGGATGTAGTCTGTTGCCAGTGAAAAAAGACTATGACATATCATATGTATGAACACAGTGCCTCATTTGTCTAGGCAAGAGGTTGCCTTGGGGTTTAGTAGCCTGATGAATATCTATCAATTTTTCTTTTTTAAATTGGGGGTCTCAGTATGATCGCAGCCAAATGTATGCATGATGACAGCTGACTAAAAATAGAGCAGAGTAAGGAGGGTCACAGATGGGGTGTTAGTCCCGTCCCCCCACTCCCCCCATCAGGTATGACTAAGAACATGGCAACGTAAGGGGGTTCCCAAAGAGGCGTTAGCTGCCATTAGGTAGGGACACGACTTGTAGGTTAAGTAGGGGTGTTTAAGTTGAGGTTTTGCTGAACAACAGACAGTTTTTGTAGCACAGCGGCCTTGTCTTATGAATGGCCAGAAAATGAGAAGAAATTCCTGTTTTCTATGCATGCAGGAGAACCTGGCCGCTGATCTACAAAGGCTCCTTAAATTATTTCCGATTTTATATTTTTCTTCAAAGGATGGAAAATATAGATATTAGTAAAATCCATTGCATCTCTCTATTCTACCAGTAATTTCAAAAGTACCAAAACCTGAAAACAGTAAAAATCAAAACAGGATTAGTTCTCAAGTTCTACTGGGCATAAAAACATCGTTAATAATAATAATAATAAATTGTTAATAGCTTGTGTGAGGGTGGCATATGACCACAATGAGTAGGGGTAGGGAATCCTAGATTTGCAGTAATGGAAGGTTCAACATTTACTATTGGAGGTGCACGGGTATACAATTACCGTAATTGAAGAATAATTCCATATTAAGGTGTACATTTATTAGGGATGGTGCACAAGTAAACAATTACCGTGATGGAACATAATAGTTCAACATTAAGGTTTACAATTACCAGTGCTGGTGCACGGATAAATAATCACCCTAATGAGGTAAAACAAAAAGCAAATTCGATAGCTATTTACCACAATTAAATGTAAATACTTACCGATACCACTATAAGTAACCATCAAAATCTCCTATCATTCACCCTAACCTAACCTAGGATATCTAGTCTTTATTCACTCACAGTATAACTCACTAACCTTACAAAGTCATCAATGATTGTGAGCAGTCGCCTCACTACCCCAAACCAGACTTAAAATTAGACAGCCGACTTGGTGAGAGATAATCTACCAACGGCCTTTGTAGTTTGTTGGGACAGAGTGAAAAACCCCATTTTACAGACACAAGAACATCACCTAACCGCATGTTTCCTACCTAACCTACCCTACGAGCCGTATCCTTAGACTCCCGTACTCTCATCTCACCCTGTCCCAACGAACTACATTCACCCCTAAAAACCGGTAAAGAATAACTGTAGTATGATACAGTATATTAATAAAGATATTA
Source organism: Palaemon carinicauda (assembly GCF_036898095.1). NCBI lineage: Eukaryota > Metazoa > Arthropoda > Malacostraca > Decapoda > Palaemonidae > Palaemon > Palaemon carinicauda. The sequence continues at coordinate 30,157,715 of NC_090767.1, forward strand.
CGGTATTTTGAACGTTTCTCATAAGAATACTTGGGGAAAAGTGTTTTTCTTTCAAAATATGGACATTTTAAGGTAATTTTGTATATTATTACATTGTGTGACTACGCACAAGAAATATATGATTTCCTATAGCAAATAACGAGATTTAACCGATTTTGATGACCATTTCAATCGCAAACAAACAGATCAACCAATTCGGTTAGTTATAAGTTGACGAATTGGTTGATGTTATTACGGATGAAATGAATGAGAAAACCAGTTAAATCACGATATCTACTATAGGAAATCATATATTTCCTGTACGAAATCACACAATGAAATACAATACAAATGAACCATATAAATATTAACACTGTGGACATATATACTGAGTTAAAATATATAAACAACAGATGTCGGGGACGATAACATTAGCAACGTTACCAATGGTTGACAGAACTACCAACGATGACGAATGGTACACAGTGTTACCAACGGCACGATGTCTATACTAGAGGTAGAAATAAATTTTTCCATACGAAAACTAAATAATACTTCCATAAAACTATTACACAATAAATAAAGAGTACCAAAAGGCCACAGAACCTAACAAACCCACCTAACCTTGCCTAGAAGTACCCCGGTCACAAAACACATATAATAAGAATGGGGGAATGACTTACCTTGATACACAGAACTACCAACGACACGATGGCATTACTAGAGCTAGAACTGCTAAATATCTCCTCAGATATATTCAATAATTTCTCCATATAACTGGTACGAAATATATAAAAAGTACAGAAAGGCCACAGAACCTAACAAACCCACCTAACCTTGCCTAGAAGTACCCCGGTCACAAAACACAAATAATGACTATTGAGGAATGACTTACTTTTATGAAGGAAACGTCGAAACTTGCTGGACTCGGAAGGAAGAGACAAAATCGCACGACACTAGGGGCAGTTTAAACGTTGAGGAATAACATTGTGAGATTTAAGAAAATGGTCAACATAACCTGAATTATCAACAAAATCACCATGGAATTGAGCCACTGCTTTTAGATACGGAATGCTGCAACCGGTACAAGTTTCTATAATATGTTCCATCTCAAAATACGGGAAAAAAAACGCACTAGTAACGAAGGACGAGTAACTAGGTCAAAGGTTAAAACGGGAAAGGCAGGGGAACAATGGGTCGGAAAACAGCGCATACAGAGATAAAGGAAGGGGGGGGGGGGTAGGGAGATATCTGAATAGGCCTAGAGTGATGATTGGTTAAGGGAAAAACAACGAACAAAAGAGTGAAAACATGAATGAACTAAATACGGAAACTAGACGAAAGAAAAGTTTTATAAAACACAGAGGAGAGAAAAGGAACTAACCAACAAAAATAAATACAAACAATATAGGAAGATAAAATGGAATGAACGGTAAATAATAGAGAATGGGAATATAAAATGAGATCATACCGAGAATTAACTGGATAAAAAAACTAGTCCAGGGTAAGTATTTATGTGAAACCGGGAAGGGATAAAGAAATAACTCAACAAATAAAACCAATATAGGAAGGTAAAATGGAATGAATGATAAATAATATTGAATGGGAATAAAAAATGAGAAAATAACACTAATAAAAAGAGTAAAAGGGGGAGTGGAAACTCCTGCGCAGGGGGGGGGGATATATGCGCAGATCGGAAACTGATGAAACGAACGTACGTACAAATGGGAAAGGAAATAACCATACAAATAAACCCAATATAGGAAGGTAAAATGGAATGTATGATAAATAATATTGAATGGGAATATAAAATGAGAAAATAATACGGTAATAAAAAGAGTAATTTGGGGTTATATATGCGCAGGTGCGAATGGACGAACGAACAAATGGGTGCTAATGTTAGCAAGGATCGCTAACATATGATCTACATCAGGAATGGAATGCTAACATTTAAACTACATCAGGCGTTGGCAGCACTGGTTACTGTATTACTACAAGAAATAACCTTTGAAACGGCTCCTCCCAAATATATCCAGGTATACTGATTTGTCTTTTTCTACGGTTATAATAAATACCAGAAAGAAATGTATAGAGAAGAAAAGGACTGAATTACGGTTATATATCGGTTCCCCAGTATGTTTTCCCCACCCAAAACCCCGAGTTCCCACTGGGGGTCCCCCATTATCGGCGGATATAGATGTATATATATTTCTGTAACTATTCATTTGCGACGGGAACGAGTGTTATTTTCGAAGGGAGCGTAATTTTTCCTATAAGAAAAAGTAGTTGGAATACTAGGATACATTGAGATGTAATAATATACAATGAAACCCATTTTAATAATCTAGAAGTTATGACTGATAAACCACATTATAAAATGGAAGTAAAAACAAGAACACGGAGCCTTTGTATATCAGCGGGCAGTTTCTCCCGCGTTGATTAAAAATGGACATCAACTAACCTAAACTTTCCCCCCTAACCTAACCTATAAGCAGTGTCCTTACATACTTACCTAACGGGAGGGGGGGAGGGGGTTAAACGGGCCCCTGCAACCTCCTTCCACTGCCGTATTCTGTTAGCCATAATAATACAGGTGGCCGTTATCATACATACACCCCCAAGAATACTACCTAGCTTAAGGTTCCTCACCTTAGCTATTTACCTATGGGGTGCACCGACCCGCAACGACCAAATCGTTACCTTAACCTAACTTAGTCTATAGAACTTGTAAAATACATATTCCAAGCAATTATAACCATTGAAATATTACACTAGAGTAAATTAAAAGCACAATTAGTCACAAAAGCATCATAGAACGGAAACACGGTCAAATAACGTAATCTTAGGGGATGAGCCACTCAATATGTTAAATGGCCTATTTATCATTAAATAAACACAAATTTCACTATACTAACCACAAAGTTGAAATCTTAACCTTCTTCATCTTGTATATTTATGTATATTTGTAAATTTGTCTAATGAATATTTCTTAAAATGTTAAAATCATTTTATGGAAACTGGCTGCGATACATCGAACATGTTTGGGTTACCGTAGTAGTAACAGCTGATAAACACGAGTAACTTTTGTAACGGCTCTCCTCCGACTGAGTCCACATGAGCAAGAACTCAAAAAAGGAGTAAAAAGTAAAGTAGCAAATGAAATTAAAAGAAAAGTAAAAGAAAGCCGAGATGAAAGAACTCAAAAAAGAAGTAAAATTTGAAGTGGAAATGAAATTAAAAGAAAAGTAGAAGAAAGCTGAGATGATATAACTAAAAAAAAGTAAAAAGTAAATGAACAAATGAAATTGAGAGAAAAGTATAAGAAAAGAAAGCAGAGATGACAAAACTGAATTTTGTGAATGCTAATGGTAGAAAAGATTACATAGGAGAATTAAACACTATTATCGTTTCCAGAGGCCGTGTAATAGTTTTTTTTTTTTTTTTAATAACTCCTAAAATAACTGATGGATTTCCATGATATCAAAGCAGGGAGCGCTTCATACAATGGCCTAATTTTGGGAAATGCTGTGCATTGCCAATTACGTTTCATTAACTTTTTTTACTTAAGAAAATAAGGCTAAAGCCAGTCTTAGCCACCCACACATTCGCCAAAGTGATGACGTCCCTCAGTGACGTTGTTATAACGTTTCTTCCCCTGTACCTCCCATCCCCCGAATTGTTAAACGCCTGTTTAACTCCATAGATAATTGTCATATGACCTCCTACCCCAAGCAATACGAAATTCTTTGTCAGTAAAAGTTCAGCATACTTTAGACTTTACCTAAACACAAGACCAACGTTTCATATCTTACCCACTCACTTACATTGAAGATCAAGAATGAGACTTATGACAGGAGACGAAAGAAGCCATGCTAACCCTACACTTCGCACTTCAAGCGAGTGTTGGTAAAGCAATAGAAATATAGTTTTCTTTAGGTTAAGCCGTAGGACTCATTCTTCTATACAACACAGGTTACTCGATACATCAATTGCCAGGAAGAAAATGACAGAGAGCATTGATTGATATAATTTATGATATCAATTTCACCAGAGAGAGTAGCTTGAATTCCTTAGAAGGTAGACTTCTAAAAGATGTTTCATATAAGGGCATTGACATCGGCCATTTGATAAATTTTGAAATCATATACAGTATATATGAGGTAGTAGGTTGGCCAAGGCACCAGCCGCCCGTTGAAATACTACCGCCAGAGAGTTATGGGGTCCTTTGACTGGCCAGACAGTACTACGTTGGATCCTTCTCTTTGGTTACGGTTCTTTCTCTTTGCCTACACATACGCCGAATAGTCTGGCCTATTCTTAACAGATTCTCCTCTGTCCTCACACACCTGACAACACTGAGGTTACTAAACAATTCTTCTTCGCTCAAGGGGTTAACTACTGCACTGTATTTGTTCTGTGGCTACTTTCCTCTTAGTAAGGGTAGAAGAGACTCTTTAGCTATGGTAAGCAGCTCTTCTAGGAGAAGGACACTCCAAAATCAAACCATTGTTCTCTAGTCTTGGGTAGTGCCATAGCCTCTGTACCATGGTCTTCCACTGTCTTGGGTTAGAGTTCTCTTGCTTGAGGGTACAATCAGGCACACTATTCTATTTAATTTCTCTTCCTCTTGTTTTGTTAAAGTTTTCATAGTTTATATAGGAAATATTTATTTTAATGTTACTCTTCTTAAAATATTTTATTTTTCCTTCTTTCCTTTCCTTACTGGGCTATTTTCCCTGTTGGGGCCCCTGGGCTTATAGCATTTTGCTTTTCCAGCTAGGGTTGTAGCTTAGCAAATAATAATAATAATAATAATAATATATATATATGGCTAGTAGTATATTGCAATATATCATGTACTTATTAAAGTCATACTTTTCTTATCGATTTATACTAATTTTCAGGCGGTTTCTTTCTTTCTCTCTGTTGTAAATGGTGAAGAGTTTCAGCGCAATTGTAGTTTTGCAATGGCGAGGACAAAGCAACATATTTGCCATGACTAAAGTCGAATCTATATGAAATAGTTCAGAGCTACTACTACAACTGCTGCCGATGATTAGGCCTACCTTGGATGTACTAAAAGGGCTCTGAGGTAGGACTCTAGGAGTCGAAGTCGGTGAAATTATTTCTGAATCCTGCTCCAGTCTTGCCCCAATAACATCATTCCAAATATACAACTCTCTCAAGGAAAAATGATTGTTTTCTATTTCTACTAATGTTTTTATTTTATTTTATTTCTTAGTCGCAAATCTAAAATTTGTAGGAGTCTGAGTAGGTTCCACACCCCTGTTTTAAATCTCTTCTATTATATTTGATAATTTGTGTTAACTATCTAATCATTATCTACCACCATAAAAGATTTTATTGCTCTACCGGCTCATTTTATATGTGCAGTACACAGTCTTTTCTAACAGGGATTTACTCGGTAGCCTAATAACAATGGGAATGAAGGAAAGAAGGCAAGAAGGAAGGGGGGGGGGGGGGGTACTAGGATAGCCATATGTGTAAACACAGAAGGAGGGTTGGGGGAACCTCTGCGTCACAGTTACGTGATTAAGTACCACTTCTTCGAAACGCTCTGAAGGAAGGGAAGAAGTTCCTCTTTTTTCTAAGAGTAAACGGGTTAATTAAACACATCTGTCAATTCATTGTACCACCAAAAATTAGGCCAATGGTTGAAACATTCATTGCTGTAGATTCATGGAAATTCACAGGCCGGTTTGTTAGATATTTGTGATAAACACTATTACACGGCCTCTGGGAATGTTAGGGTAGATGTACGGGATTAAACAAATGCAAATTTACTAATTCTTTATATCTATCAGTAATATTAGGTTGAGTAATAAATACTCAACCTGTCAAAGATATAACTTATCATCTAAATTCACAAAGTAACCATACAATGTGTTGTTGTTGTTGTTGTTGGGGTATTAAAGCCAACACTTGTTGTTGGCACGGGCCTTTCCCTTGGTTGGCCCGTAGGTGATCTGTAAAAATTTTTTTAAGGTAGTTGCATTAATGGAAATTTGAAAGGTTTTTAGTAGTAGAAAAAGATGTGGATAGGGTAAGGATGATGGTGGTAGTGGTAGAGGGCCATCATTTCTCGGATAGTGGTAGTTTGAAAAGTGGGGGTGTAAGGCTTTTGAAGATTAGAGAAAAATTGTGCAGGTGGGGTTGTCCAACCCTTTACTCCCTAGGGTCCCTGCAGAGAGATTTTTAGTGGTAGATTAGTTGAGAAGTGAAAGGGGGTGATGTGAATAGAGCCTTACAATGAGGGGATGAGATGGTGCATGGAATGAGGAGGTCTTACCTTGGTGGAGGTAGTGTTGAAAGCAACTGTGCATGTGTGTCTATGCTTTCGACAATTGCTTTTGCCAGTGTGGCTGCCTCTTTCATGGCATGTGGTGTGTTGGTGTCTACAAGTAGATCACCTCGTAGCTGTGCTGTTTCTCTGCATTCTAGTAGATAGTGCAGGAGGGCTTGTTGTGGTATGACATCACAGTGTTCACACCTTCTCTGGATGTCATCTAGGAGTTCCCAGTTTGCTTTGTAACCCAGCCGGAGTCTGTGTATACATACTGCCAGTTTTCTTGGGGTGTATCTGTCTATGGGAGGGGGTTCTAGTTCCGATGCCCATTTGTACCATGTTGCAGAGGGAGAGCCATTCTCTATCCTCATATGTAGTTCCTTGATTAGGTTGTCCTTGAGCTGTGTCTTTATTTTGCTTTTGATTTGTTGCAGTGCAGGCTGTATGTGCACCTGTACATTGTGAATGTGTTTGGTGCTTTTGGCTAGCTCATCAGCCTTTTCATTCCCTGGTATCCTGATGTGACTGGGGATCCAGTTTATAGTTACTAGTCTGTTTCTTTCATTATGTTGATGTAAGAGGATTTTAATGTCCGCTATCAGGGATTTGTTTTCTTTGTTTTTGTCCTGCTGTAGGGCCTGCACTGAGGATCGTGAATCAGTATGGATGACTACTGGTCCTTCCTCATTTTCAATAGAGTATTTTAATGCTTGCTGTATTGCGACAAGCTCTGTCTGCAGGGTGGAGACATTATTGGATGTTCTCCAGCAAGCTGTGAACTTGCAGGAGTGAACTGCCGCTCCTGCTGTTTGGGTTCGAGGATCTACTGTACCATCAGTATAGTAGATCTGTGCCCCTGTTGTTTCTACAGAGGTTATAGCTGCTTCTGCTGCGTTTCTAAGTTCTTCTATTGTGCAGTTTTCTTTTGCCCTTGGGAGTTTGGTGTAGTTGAATTTAGCAACTTGTTTTTTCCATGGTGGAATGTGTATTGTACTTTGTGCTGTGTCAGGTTTTAGTTGTAGGATTGTTTCTGTAAGGCCAAGTCTTTTGATGTTATTGCTATGGTCTTTGCCATAAGAATTTGGGGTTTGCACTTCAGGATGTTTGGATAGTTCCTCTCTTACTCGTCTTTTGGTGATTGAGTCTCTGTCTGACAGGAACATCTTTGCAACTATACTTGCATTTCTTAGTGCAATTCTGTCTTCGAGGGTTGGTAGTCCGGTTTCCAACCTTAGGTTGCAAAGTCTTGTCCACATTGGGGCTCCCAACATGAGCCTCATGGCATTGTTTTGAATCACTTCAATTGTGCTTTTTTGTAGATCTGTTAGTCCCAGGAGTGTTGGGGCGGCATAGTCTACTAGTGATCTGGAACAGGCTAGATAATATTTCTTTTGGACGTGTTCATTTGCTCCATCCTTGAGCCTGCACATATATCTCATAGCTGTATTTCTGGCATTTGTTCTTTCCTTGAGATATTTTATCTCTTGCTTGAAAGTGAGCTGTTTGTCTATTATTACCCCGAGGTATGTGTATCGGTCCGCCCATTCTAGCGGTTCCATTCCTATTGTGAGTGGTTGTACGGGGTTTGGGGCTTTGATTGTCATTGCTTTTGTTTTGGCAATGTTAATTTTTAGTCCAAGCTCATTGGATTTGTGGCTGATGGAATTGAGTGCTCTTTGCATTTTTATTGTCCTGACTGGCCCTCGAGCTATTACACACACATCATCTGCATAGATAAATATATTAACTCCTTCAGGTAGCTGAAGTGAGGCTATATTTTCCATGAGGATGTTGAAAAGGAGGGGGCTTAGAATTCCTCCTTGTGGCGTAGGGCCTACCATTTTCCAATTCATGATATGTGGATATCACTCCTTGAAATTTGACTCTGGCTTGCCTTCCTAGCATGTAGTTTTTAGTCCATGCTAGTAGGTGTCCTTTGACTCCTTTTTTAGCTACTGATTGCAGCACTGCAACTGGGCTTGCAAGCTCGAAGGCTTTTTCAAAGTCTATGAAGACTATTGTTGCCTTGTTCTGATTTATGCAGCTTAATACATCTGTGATGCATTCAGAGGTTCCAATTCCCTCCTGATATGCATATAGCTGCTTGTTTAGGGGGCCAATTTTGTACTTTAATCTGTTTAAGACCATTTTTTCTCCTGTTTTTTCTATACAGGATACCAAGGCTATTGGCCTAGGATTTGTTGGATCCTTTGGCTTGGGGATTGGCTGTGTATCTTGTTGTCTCCAGGTTTGAGGCCTTATGTGCTCTAGGTGTGTTTTGTTTAGTAATCTTAGGAACGCAGTTTCTCCTGCTGGACCCATGTGTTTGATCATTGTGTAGGTGATTTTGTCAGCTCCAGGTGCAGTGTCTTTCCCTGTCTTTTGTACTGCTCTTAGCTCCTCAACTGTGTATGGGGTGTCTGTGTCATCCTGCTGAAGGCAGGCTGTGTTGATCTCTTACCATCTTGATGGCGCCAGTTACTCTTGTTGCATTCTGGTTTCGGGGGAGAGATTGATTGACAGTGTTCTGTTTGCAAAGGATGTTGCAATTCTTTCAGCCTCCTCATGTGGGTGTGGGTGTGTGGCAATTGGTGTCTTTCTCTTTTTTCCGGCTACTCTGCCTAGCCATTTCCAAAGCTGAGTTAGAGTGATGTATCCTGACAGGCTTGAACACCATTCCATCCATTTTTCAATTCTGATTTCATGGATTCTTTCATTTGTTTCAGTTCTGACTGTTTGTAGTAGCTCTCTGTTTTCTACTGTGGATCTTCTTCTGTATATTTTTGTGACTCTGTTTAGTCTGGTTTTTAGTCTTCTGACTTCTGGGCAGTAGTACCAGGAGTCTTTGTAAGTGTAACTACCTTGTGTTGTTTTTAGTGGCATAGCTCTGTTGGCTGCATTGTGAAAGGCCTCAACTAGGTCTTTTTCTAGTTGATCTATGTCCTCTGGAGGAACGTAGCTGATTGCCCATTCCTCTATGGTTGTTTGAAAGCAGACCCAGTCTGCTAGGTCCTGGTTCCATCTTGGTGGGGGTGGTGGGATTGGAGGTAGTTGTTGCAAGTCCAATTCTGTCACTGTGGCAAAGTGATCACTTATCAGGGTCGAGTGTACTTGCCACTTGGTTAGATGTCTAATGGCTGTTGTGGCAAAAGTCAGATCCAGTCTACCACCTCTTATGTGTGTAGGTTGCCCTGTGTTTAGGAGGGAGACTCCTTCAAATTCATCCAGGGCGAAAGCTATGTGTTCCCCTGAGGGGTTTGTCATTGATGGGGATGATAGTATGGGGTGATGTGCATTAAAATCCCCGCAGATAATTGTTGGTGTTCTTTCTGTGTGAGCAAAGAGTTGAGTTAGTTGTAACTCTCCTGTATCCTCCCTATGTAATTTTCTGTATATGTTGTATATGTCTATTTTTTGAATCAGTAATGTTATTGTTACTGCTAGTGTCTCTATGTTGGTGCCACAGGGAATAGGGTTGTGTAACCTTGTTGTTGGTATGCTAGTTTTAACTAATGTAGCTAGGCCTCTGTCTGTGCCTATCTGTGGTGCGATGTAGGCATTGTAACCTGGGATTTTTAGTTTCTTTCCTGCTGGAAGATTGGTTTCTTGTAGCAGGATGACATCTACATTCTCAGTTTTGCATACTGCAATTAGGGAGGAGATCTTTGATCTAACACCGGCTGAGTTCCAGTTCAGAACTCTTACTCCATGGTGTAGGTTGAAGAGTACTGTCTTGGGTTCCTAGGGGCAAAGGCAATTGCCTTGACCTCGGAGGATGAAGTGGATGAGGTGGATGGGGTGAGTGTGGATGATGGGATGATGGATGGGGTGAGTGGTATGATAGGTGCGGGGACTGAAGTAAAGGATGTGGAAGGTACGGGTGATTGAGGTGATGGAATGGTAGGTGTGGTTGGTGAGGAGTGAGAAGTGATCTCCTGGATAGCAAGAGAGGGGGATTGGGAGGACTTATTCTTGGAGAGCAAGTCATTTAGGACTTGTTCAATGCTGGTTGCAATTGTCTCAGCATTGATTTTTCCAGTCACGGCCTGTGTGACTAGTTCAGTCAATTTATCCTTTAGGACCGTGGTCTTTATGAAGATGGTCCTGGGCAGTGGTTTTGGTCCTTCAGTTGGAGCCCTGGAGGTAGATCTGGCTCTGGGTTTTGATAATGATCTGGTTCTGGTTCTGGAGTTGGAGTGCCTGCTTAGCTCCTCCTGGGTGTAGAATCTCCTCCTGGGTAGAGGTTTGGGGGCCGCTCTTCCTCTTGATGGGTCCCTTTTGTCTTTGGGGAGGGCAGCAATTACCCTTGCTACCCTTTCAGGGCATCCCCAGGCCATTGCTGTATGCCCTTTCTTGCAATTAGAGCACTTCTTAACGGTGGGTATTCCAGCAGCCTTCTTGTCAATGCACTCCTGTGTGGGGGATGCTTAAGGCTGCAGATAGCACAGGTTGGGACCTTTGCTTGGCATTGGTCCTTGTGATGCCCAAACTTCTGGCAGTTGTAACATCTGAGGGGATCAGGGTAATACTTGTTGACCATGAAGCTGCCGAAGATGCCTAGATCAACTCTTCGTGGGTGTGGACCCTTAAATGTCACTAGTATGGCTTTGGTAAGGAAGCCTGCCTTGTTCCGCATGCGTTCTGCTGCAGTGATGTTGGTTAATTTTAATAGGTGGCTTTCCATCATGTCAGTTGGGTAGCCAACCACAACTGCTTTTTTTAATTTTTCCTCTTCTTTAAGCTCTAATAGCTTAATGTCTGAGGTGCTCCGTAAGGTTATCAGGGCTCTTGTGTCCCTGGTGGATATGGTCCACTGTCCTTGCCTGTTTGGTTTGGCAATCATTTTTATGTTTTTATGTTTACTTTCAAAGGCAGCAATAGCCTTGAATGCTATAATATATGGATGCTTAGGTAGGAAGTTCTATTAACCATAATAATTACCTGGAACAGAGATGAATAATCGTTAGTAATTATTTCTCAGCTGATCCCATCTGACGTCGTCGAATATAGCTTGATGGGTAATAATACGTTGGTATTATAAAATATACTTTTAATGTATAAAAGACTACATTATGAACTTCACTTTGTGACAGCTGACTCCCAAGTGCATATGGAGCGTCTTACACAAATCTCATAAACCAAAACATTGCTAAACAAAAGAGCATAGCTCTGAAAAGACTTAAATCCTACTCCAGTACAAATCATAAAGAATCACATCTTATCTGAGGTAATCAACAAATGTTTGAATCCTAATACCAAAACAAATCATTACTCTTATGTATAAAGCATAACATGTCTTATTCATGCAATATGATGCAATGTTGTGCAATACCTGAAACACTTGAAACAATATAGTACATTACAATAATACATAACAGTCTCCTCCCCCTTAACTTGACATTGTAAAAATATTCATAAATCTAATCTCTCAGGGGGCTTTCCTCTGTTAATCCTATTAGGAAGCACTTTAACCTCATCTTGTACTGGTACATGAATTGGTTCTGAATCTACATTGGATGTTGGACCATCTTGGTTAATACTTGACTCATTTGATCTAACTACTTCTTTAAGTTTCTCATCTCTAACACTCACATGCTCTACTGTCTTTCTGTTTAACGGCTGTAATTGATCAACATGACGTTTTACAACATTATCACCAACACGAACATCATAATGTAAATTTCCTATCTCTCTTACAATCTCTCCTGGTACCCACTTCGCTGGAGTGTTGTACGATCTTACCATGACATCAGACAAAGGTAAAAAATGTCTTACATTAGGAAGCTTTGCTACTTGTTTATACCCTTTATCTTCTAAATCACTTTGCAAACTTGGATACAACAAATCTAACTTACACCTTATCCTCCTTCCCATCAACAAATTTGAGGGTGCCACGCCTGTTGTGCTGTGCGGCGTTGTTCTATAAGACAATAAAAATTTTGACACATGCAAAAATATATTACTTGAATTTGCTTTTCTACACTTCATATTGTGTTTAAACGTTTGGACAAATCTTTCAGCCTCTCCATTAGTGGATGGATGATATGTAGCTGAAAATGTATGCTTTATACCATTGACATTACAAAATTCTTTAAACTCTTGTGAGGTAAACTGTGGACCATTATCTGTAACAATTCTTTCTGGAATACCATGCGTTGAAAAAATTTGCATTAACTCTTTTATTGTGGCGTAAGACGTTGTTGTCTTCATTGGGATAATTTCTGGCCACTTACTGTAAGCATCTACTACTATCAAAAACAAATAATTCAAAAAAGGACCTGCAAAATCTATATGCACTCTTTGCCATGGATACCTGGGTAACTCCCACGGGTGCATTCTAGCAAATTGAGGATTGTTTTGTTGCATAACACAATTCATACAATTATTTATATAACATTCCACATCTTTATCTACACCTGGCCACCATACAAAAGTTCTCGCAATTGACTTTGATCTTACAATACCTTGGTGATCAGCATGTATTTCAGACAAAACCTTATTTCTCAGTGAATTAGGAATAACTACTCTGGAACCTCTCATCACTATTCCTTGTGTCACACTCAGTTCATACCATATATCCTTATACGGTTTACAATTTTCCTCCTTTCCACATAAGTCCCTACCTGTCATTAAACTCTCCAAAACCTTACTAAGTACTGGGTCTTGCTTGGTACTGTGTGCTACATCTTTTGCAGTAATTGGTACATTATAAACTGAAATTAACAGAACACTGTCATCATACTCTTCTGGAGCTTTGTCTACGGGTAATCTGGATAAAGCATCTGCATTACCCATATTTGATGTTGGACGGTATTCTATATCATAGTGGTACGCTGCTAACGTAACTGCCCAACGTTGTAGTCTTGCAGCTACCAACGTAGGTAAACTTGCTTTTGGACCCAATATTGCTAATAAAGGTTTATGATCTGTAACAAGTGTGAACTTTTTCCTACCATAAAGATACATATGGAATTTTTGAACTCCATAAACTAATGCTAAACCTTCCTTTTCTATTTGAGAGTAATTCCTTTCTGCCTTGTTCAATACTCTAGAAGTGAATGCAATTGGTTTTTCTGTTCCATCTGGCATTACATGAAATAATACTGCACCTAAACCTATGTTTGATGCATCACAAACTAATTTAACTGGTAAATCCATTTGATAATGTACTAAGAATGTAGGTGATGTTATTTCCTGCTTGATTCTTTCAAAAGATTCCTGACACTCTTTTGTCCACTTCCATTCTACACCCTTATTCAACAGATTATACAATGGATGTGCAATTGTAGACAAATTCTGAATGAAATTCCCATAAAATGTTACTAAACCTAGAAATGATTGTAATTCCTTAAAATTTTCTGGCACTTTTGTTGATTGTACAGCTTTAATCTTCTCTTTAGTTTTGTGAATACCCTTGCCATTTATTACAAAACCTAAGTATTCCACTGAATCAACTTCTAAAATACATTTGTTCTTATTTACTCTAATATTATGTTCCTTCAACTTCTTCAGAACTGTTCGCAATCTTTCTCTATGTTCTCTTGTGTCTTTACCCGCAATTAAAATATCATCTATAAAAATGAATACTCCTTGCATTCCTGAAAAAATCTTATCCATAGTTTGTTGCCATATAGCTGGACTACTTGCAACTCCATAAGGTAATCTCTTTGGCCTAAACAAACCTAAGGATGTATTTACTGTACATAATTCTTGTGAAGTTTCAGCCATGGGAAGCTGTTGAAATGCTTGTCTTAAATCTAATTTAGAAAAAACACTGCATCCTGACATAGTTGCAAACATGTCTTTTGGATTTGGTAAGGGATGTTGAGCTGCTTGCAGTTGTGGATTTAACTTTACTTTGCAATCTCCACATAACCTAACCTGTCCACTTTCCTTCACAATAGGAACTAATGGTGTAGCCCAATCTGAATATGTAACCTTTTCCCAGGAACCTTCACTTTCTAATCTCCTGATTTCTGTTTCAACTGCACTTTTCAATGCATACGGTACTGGTCTCGGAGCAAAAATCTAGGAGAACTGTCAGATTTCAAAACTAAAATTGCCTTTGCATTCTTTACTGTACCTATTTTATCTTCAAATACGCCTTGAAACTCTGATAGGATATCATCCATAGACATTTCATTTTTGTTTTCATCTTGTCTACCTGCAACCTTCAAATTACTAGGCCAATCTAACTTCAAATACTGTAGCCAATCTAAACCTAGCAAAGTTTGTCCATTACCTTTTACTACTGTTAATGGCATTCTCTCTAATTTCTGTTCTTTGTACTGTACTTCTACGTTCGAAGCACCTATTACCTGAATATCAAAACCATTATAACTTTTCAAAACTCTATTTGTACCTTCTAATAACAAATTAGGAATGCTTTTAGCCATTTTCTCAGACATAATTGATACATCGGCTGCTGTGTCAACTTGCATCAAAATTGGTTTACCATTTATGATTACTTCTACCATGATATGTTTCTTTGCACCTTTGTTGACTGAGTTTATGTGAAACGCAAAATCAGTTTCTGAACTAACCTGATTATCATGAACATTTTCCTCATTATTCTCTTGACCCATAGTATCAACTGTAGCATTTATTTTCTTTGCGTACTGTTTAGGGAATCTACAAGCAGTTGCAAAATGACCCAGCTTTCTGCAATTCTGGCATGTCTGTCCAGTAGCAGGGCATTTCTTTGCTTCGTATGCAAGATGATCAGTTTTACCACACCTAAAACACTTGGGTTTTTCCTGTTGTTTCTGTGTATAACCCTGATTCTGATATTTATGAACATTAGTGTTAGGCACTTTTCTATGACTAGGCTTTGACATATTCCTTCTCTGATTCTCATTGGTTTTCCACTTAGAACCTACTGTATTAATTTTAGAATTTTCCATTCTATTGCTTGTAGAACTACCTATTATGTGACTTTGCCTATTTGATGTTTCTAAAGCTCTGCCTGTTATCAATACCTTTTCTAATGTTAAATCTTTATCTTGCAATAATTTCTTTCTTAGCTTTTCTGATGTGCAATGTGCAATTACTTGATCTATGATAACATTCTCTAACTCTAGAAATTCTCATGAAACAGCTAAATTCTTTAGTCTAGTCACAAATGCATCTAAACTTTCATTTTCTTTCTGATAAGCCTGCGCTGAAAACTGGTATCTTTCAAAAAATTTATTGACTTGAGGAGCAAAATATGTGGTAAGAGCCTTAATTGCAGCTTCACTTGTGTCATCTGTAGGCTGCAACGTCTTAAACACTTCCCGAACTTCCCTACCTGCTGTATGAAGTAATAACGCCTTCTTTTGTGCATCCTTCATGTTCCCTAATGCTTCTAAATAAATCTTAAATTCCTCACACCACTGTTGCCATCGTGTTGCAACAGAATTAGGCTCAGCAGTGACGCTAAAAGCTTGAGGTGGTTCAATATTAAAAGGCATTTTGTTTGCTTACCTCAATAACTGTGGTAGGTTAAGCTACTATTCTGCAGTCACAAGTATACTTCCTACCTACCCAATTTAAATTTCACCCTTTTTGTGTATTTGATGAAATTCCTATTCTGCTGATGGTAAAATCTTCATTGGGCGATTTTACTCTTGTTTCCCGATGTACAAAGACCTTCTCTTGTGCTGGCCGTCTTTGTGCATATGCTCCAATGCTTCTCTCTGCTTGCTTCTCCCTGCTTGTCCGTCGTCCTCAAACATCGCCAAATATAATATATGGATGCTTAGGTAGGAAGTTCTATTAACCATAATAATTACCTGGAACAGAGATGAATAATCGTTAGTAATTATTTCTCAGCTGATCCCATCTGACGTCGTCGAATATAGCTTGATGGGTAATAATACGTTGGTATTATAAAATATACCTTTAATGTATAAAAGACTACATTATGAACTTCACTTTGTGACAGCTGACTCCCAAGTGCATATGGAGCGTCTTACACAAATCTCATAAACCAAAACATTGCTAAACAAAAGAGCATAGCTCTGAAAAGACTTAAATCCTACTCCAGTACAAATCATAAAGAATCACATCTTATCTGAGGTAATCAACAAATGTTTGAATCCTAATACCAAAACAAATCATTACTCTTATGTATAAAGCATAACATGTCTTATTCATGCAATATGATGCAATGTTGTGCAATACCTGAAACACTTGAAACAATATAGTACATTACAATAATACATAACAAAGGCCTCTGATGGGTTTGCAGCTAAGACCCTGAAGAAATAGGTCTTATTTTCTCTAGCAGGCTGGTTGCTGCTTCCTACGGTGAGGTTTCCTTGCTGGGTAGGCACATCATTCCTTGGTTGGCTCCTTCTAGGAAGTTTCTTCTTTCTCCTTACTTCCTGCCAAGGTAGGTTTCCTTCTCCATCAGAGTCGTTGTCAGCGTTGGTCCTCTTGCGGTTTGTTTGGTCCTGGTCCTGGTCCATTCGTTTTCGTTCCTCGTTCATCAGTTCCTGTTCGGCTTCCATTTCCAGTTCGGTTAGACAGGGTTGCAGGTCGGGGTCCATCTCTATTTCACCAGTGCCCAGGGCTTCTAGCACGATTTCATAAAGTTCATTTGCTGATCTCCAAGATAAGTCCTTGATTTGAAGAAGGGTGAGTAGATGATCAAAGATCATACAGAGAGACAGACAGTGTGCCTGGTGGGGTTGTCCAACCCTTTAAGCCCTAGGGCCCCAAACAAAGTTATAGTAGGAGTTATAAGAATGAAATACAGAATCTGAAAAATGAAACACAATTTCGTTAGTTATATGGGGGATATGCTAACTAACCTATTGCTAGAGCAGTGCTGAAACTAACTCTTTTTAGCTAAGTACTAGCCTGCACAAATAGCTGTTGG
Organism: Palaemon carinicauda; assembly: GCF_036898095.1. Classification (NCBI taxonomy): domain Eukaryota; kingdom Metazoa; phylum Arthropoda; class Malacostraca; order Decapoda; family Palaemonidae; genus Palaemon; species Palaemon carinicauda. The sequence continues at coordinate 30,174,865 of NC_090767.1, forward strand.
GGAGCCTTCTTACTGCGTTCATGCACTAAGATGGCCCAGTAGTCTATTCCTGCAGGTAGGGAGGTTGGGGGTAATAAGCAAAACTCAGTGGAATCCTAAAAGTTTTTATTTGAGTTGATTCCTGACCCTATTTGAATACTGGCTCATTTACTAATCTAAATTTCTCCCTCAGATGTTTTGTCAATAATTAATGTTAATGAAAAGATAGAAAGTATTTAATAACACCAGCCGAAGTCAACGACAGGAGATTGTTTTCGGATGAACGTTCCATAATCTTACAACAAAAGGAAAGCAGATGAATGGACTAAATTTCATCTAACACATGATATGATCAAATCCACGAATAAATACCTTCACAATATATTTATTTTTCTTCTAATTCAGCCATTGTTTTCAATAAGATCTTCTTTTGTCAGTCATGTAACTGTTCCCAATAAAATCCTTTCATTATCATATATATTTTGGTTGGGGTTTACAGTTCAGACAATTAAATTTTGGAATAAAACATCAATGAAGTATTATTTATTAAGACATTTTCTGCATGATATTTGCTATGGAAACTACAATAGAAATTTGGTATAACTACGTCAAAAAATATAGCATAATTTAGCTGACTTCAGCATAATTTTCATCGGAGTCTAAGCACAATTTCACAATTAAGATCTGGTAACACTGATAGAATTAGACTCGGTTTGAGAAGAGAAAAGACAGGTAGGGAAAGGAAAGGTTTTTTGGTTCTATGTCCAGCCCTTCCTACAGGAGTCTGTTCCTCTGACACCTAATTTGATGGTTAAATAAAGGTAAGATTGTTGATAAATGACAATGATTATATAGGTTGACTGGTTAGTTAGCTCGTTAGTGAAGATTGCCTCGTGGCATGACACGGGCTCTTGTCCTGGACAGTCCGTGGGTTAGAACCCCGTGATACCTGACGGTAATTCTATTATAATATCAATCGCAGAAATATTATAGAGTAGGAAGCTGCCGGAGGGAACTTCCATCAGGACGACATGGTCATCTCACCCGAAAATAGATTTTTCCTAAGTCAAAATCCGTTTTTGAATAGAGAATTGTACTTCGTTCAGTGACCAGCAGTGTTCCAAGTTGCGGAGTGGTGTGGTGTCTCGTACTAAACCAACAGAGTAATTCAAATAAAAACATCTTCAGTTATAAAAAAGAATAGATATTTATTAAAAAATAATTTGACAAAAAATAAAATTAATAATGTAAGTATTTATTGTCTTATCAGCTTTATATAACATAAACATATTACTTTCAGATTTTAAGTCTGCAGTTCATTGTGAGAGTAAGTAAAAAATAATTCATTCATAATCCTAAGATTCTTTAAGTACGTTAGAGTAGAATATCTTTGGAAAGGAGAGAGTAATTATTACTCCTCCTAATAATAATGGATGAGATAGAGGTGCAGTATATTTACATTCATTCATTCCTGTACACCTAGGCTGATGTGATTGTCATTGTGGACTCTGGAATCTAAAGTCTCCACTGAATCACTGGGTTTAGTAGAAGAGAGTCTCGGCCCAGCTCCCGTGCCGAGAGGATCTCCCAGCTAAGCAGAGTTAAGCTGCATCGGCCCTGGCAGCACCTGGATGGGTGAACCAACATTTCACCCTTAGACACATCTTTACTTATGTCTCTTGGACCACCAAAATTCTGATGGCGGCGCTATCCTTATAGGAAAAGAAGCTCCTATATTCCTGGCCCCTTGGCCTACAATATAAGAAAAGAATCTGCTATACTTTTGGCCTTTTTTTGGCCACAAATATAGCGAAGTTGACAAGCTATCATGTTCATTTACTACAATCTTTTTACCTTCAGGAGGACCCTGTTCCCAGGATGGATTCACCCCTTCTCCAGACTTGGACCACGCTGCAGATGCATTGAGTGCAAGAAGTACACCTACTACAAACAGCAGCTCATGGATCATGTACAGTTCCAGCCCAGTGACCCACAATCTCTCTACCATGACAAGAGGTGCGATTGTTTTCATTGCCACAGGATGACACTCCACTGCATCCCCTTTTTCAAGCAGAGGAATCATCGCCCAGCTTACATGGAGTTACCCAGTTATGAGAAGAAACCCTACCCAGACGTCTTCCAAAGAAGATACCCTCTGAGAAGGAAGGTGAAAGAGAAAGCCATGGAAGTGAGCTGCAATTTATGTGTTGAAATCGGCCATGACTGTGACTGTCTAAAGTGCTTGACGGAGATCTACAACAAGGAATACCAGGAGACTACACCAGTCGCTACAGCAACCCCACCTGCCACAACTGCTGCCGCCCCACCAGCGCCAACCCCTGACAACTACGTGGCAGAAGCTACCCCACCGCCGGAACCAGAAGTCCAGACACCAGAGGAAGTACCGGAAGTCATCTCACCGCCGGAACCAGACGTCCGGACACCAGAGAAGGTACCGGATCCCATGCAATGGCGTCCAGAGGGGCACCATAATGAGTGTTTCTGCGAGACATGTCTCACTGCCTTCGGGAACGCCCCTGCTCCTGTTATCCTCAGGACGATAGGGGAGACCATACTTAACAACATGTTAAAGCCTGATTCAGCTTCTCCAAGCCAGGAGACACCAATGAAAACTACAACAGTGGGTGTCCCACAGACCTCCACCCCAGCACCACGGACCGACATTCCTCCATTGGATCCTGACCTATCGGAGGAGCCACCCGTTCCTCCGAACATGGAAGTCTCTACAGGCAGTCAGACGTCCAACTCAGCAGCCCTGCATGAGGACGACTGTAACTGCACAAGATGCCTGTCACACCTCCTTCAGGAAGCCACCGAGAACCCTCCAGCTCCAGTGCAACCAGCACAGGTCCAGCTCCCCAAGTTCAAGCTGCCAGCAACCACAGACACTCCGACTTACGCTGCAGTGACCGCCATGGCGGCCGCCAGACCAGCCCTGAACTTCACTGCAAGACCCAACTTACAGGGTGATATTATTATCACCCCAAAGGATCAAGCCACCGCCACTCTACTCTACAAGGAAGCCACCTTAACATTCTTGGATCCCTCCAAGAAGCAAAAGAAAGCAGTGGTGTTTAACTACCCGCCTAGCCTACCAGTCTCCCTTATAGAGGAGTGCCAAAACGTTGCCCAGGCCAAGAGGAGGTTGGGCAGAGGAAAGGCACCCACCAAAGAAGTCAACGTCACCTTCATTGGACCCATCCCACCAGACCTGGACCTAGGGCCGTGGGGAACCTTCCCCATCAAAGCCCTGGAAAAAGAACCACTTCGCTGTTTCAACTGCCAACGTTTTGGCCACCACAAAACGCACTGTCAGAGCCGGACTGTCTGCGGGGTCTGTAGCGGATCCCATCCCACACAGACCTGCATAGATGCCCACAACAATGGAGTGGAAACCCAGGCAAAGTGTCCCAACTGCTCCAAGAATCACCATGCCTGGAACAAGAGGTGTCCAGAGTTCCTGCGAAGGCTACAACCACAGCAAGACTCCAACCCTACGGATGGACCTCCTCCTACAGATGAACCGAAGCCGCAGAGGAAACCACGACGAAGACCTCCTCGTAAACCGGCACACACTTCCGCACCAGCAGTTAACCAAGAACCTACCGTCACTGCTAGCCCAGCCGAAGAACCTCCGGCTGACTCTGTTCAACTTCCTCCCCATTCCCCAGTCATATCCTCCATCCTCGCCCAGGCAGAGGCTCTGCCAATTGATACCTTGATTCCCCTTGTGCTGCAACTAGTATTCAAAGTCTGCTCCCTTGCTCAGACTCCCCCCTCAGTAATACAATCCCTCCTAAACCCCCTAGTTACACCCTCCCTCGGGCAGGGATAAGCAACTATGCTTAGAACTGCCACTTTGCCCTCCTACTCAAACTCTTCTCTCCTCTCCCAGTCTCTCCTACTTACTGGGACTTCCTGCTATCAACACTTTTACCTACTACTGAAACCTTTCATTTCGGCTCCAAGTGGTCCTGTTTCTTGGTCCACAAGGTCATGCTCTTGGTGCTGAGCGACCACACTGCAATCACGCTCAAGGTGCTGACCAATTGCAAGTCCACATTTGTCAACCCTTGCGACTATGCTCAAGGTGCTGAGCAGTCGCACTTGCAGCTAAGCTCAATGAGCTGGGCGGCTGCAGATCCCGACATGATGATGATGCTGCTGGACTGGCACAGTGTTACATATAAGTCATAATCTGTTGCTACTGATCAAGGGTTTAACCCAATACCTGTGCTGTCAATCTATCCCCACACCATAGACGGGCTGCGTAAGCAAGAGCCCGTGTCTAGCCAAAAGGGCTAGGCAATCTATTGTATGTATGTATGTATGTAGAAGAGAAATTGAAGCCATCGCTGCCTGTAAAATCAAAGCTATAGAATTTGTCATTATACTTCATTTTCACGCCACTTGCAGCAACAGTATAGTTTTTCCATTTGGTTATCATGTGTATATTATGCAGTCAGCCCTCTTTATACGCGAGATCTCACTTCGCAATTTCACCTACACGCGGCAGAGATAACTGCAATACCTATTGAATAATAAACCACATTTGTAATTAAGGATTTTTATGGAGCGAAGATTTCAAATTCCTTACACTGTACGTGCCTTATCCCATTTACCTCGTTCCCCACCCAGCTCATTTCACCTATCGCTGTATACTGTATATCCATTTACTGTAGTGAAAAATGACAACTATGAAATAAACCGAATTTTAATTAAATTGGTGTTTCACTTAATTGCATCGTATTTGTAAATAAAAACATAGCAAATGATATTTTCTATTGTTATGTTTATACTTTCCAAAGCAAGTGATTAACCGTGCGTGGTCTGCTGTCGTTAACCTCAATTTTAGGATCAAATAACTCCTTCATTATTAAGGTATGCTATTGAAGGATATTTCATATTTCCTAAGAGAAAGAATTATTGCTAAAATATATGTTTTAGTTTATGAAATAAGCTGTATTTCTGTTGAAGAAAGTATAAAAATTGAACTATAGGTGAGTTTTAACAGTGCTTACAACTTTACATCTTCGTCATTAATGAATATGTAAACATATCATCTCTTGGCAAACATGTAAACAATCCTTGTTATCAAAATTAATGTTTTTGCTCTAATATTTTGAAATAATTCTTGTTTTTATTATCACTCTCTTGCCATAGATTGGGCCCGGAAGTTTCTCCCAAGTCACATCAGTTAAAGAGGATGTGTAGTGTTTTATTGCTCTGCACATAGAGCATTGTGTCAAAGTAATTATATGAGGATACTCAAAGAGGTTTTCTGCTCTACCCCCGGAGCATTGAGTCAAAGTAGATATATGAGGAGAATTAAAGATTTCCTCTTCTCCTCAGGGGTGTGTAGTTCTTCCTACGAGCACACAAAATCGATCCAATTCAGAGACGTAAGGAAAGGCTTTGGTAGTAGAGAATAGTGGTATAGAAGCAAGTCCCAGTGAGTAAGAGAGACTGGGAGAGGAGAGAAGGACAATTAGTAGTAGAGGAAAGGAGCAGTTTTAAGAGTAAGAAATTATCGCTGCTGTAGGGATGGTGAGGCAGTGAGGTTGGTTTGAGGGGAAAGGGAGGATATGACTTGAGGTCTGAAGGGGATCTGGGACATTTCGAAGGATGAGACCCGGGTGAAAAGGTGGATGGCAATTGGGACTAGGTCTTGCAAGGGCAAGGTGTTTAGCTGGAGGGTGATTGAAGGGGAGAATTGGGATGGGGAAGGATTTGGATGAAGTGAGGGCACTGGAGCTCTCTGGATGACAGGGTCAGGAACGGTAGTAGCCATGGTGGCCGGATCAGGAGTGGAGGTAGTTCGGATGACAGGATCTGGAGTGACGGCGGGTGGATGGCGGCGTCTCTTTTTTGGAATTGTCTGCGGTTTAAGTGTGTTGCCAGTATGAGTGCCTTGCATGGCTGCAATCCTCTTTAGGCACTCAGAGCACCTCTTGTTCCATGCAAGGTGGGAGCGAGAGTAGTTTGGACATCTCGGCTGGGTGGCTTGACCTCGCTTGTGGGCATCTATGCATTCTTGTGAGGGGTGGCGTCAGCTGCAGACTCCGCAAATATTGGTCCTCCACAGTGCTCATGGTGATGGCCATACCATTGACAATGGTAGCACCGAAGCGGCTCAGGAATGTAGTCTGTGATGGGGAAGGTGCCCCATATTCCTAAGTCGAGGGTAGGGGGTTTGGAATCATTGACTGTGGCGATTATGCTGTTGACAGGAACTTCATCTTTGTCTTTGCGATGTTGTTGAGAGAGGTGGCTATATCTAGTGGCTGGAGATTGGGTATCTGGAGACGACGACTTTGCGCTGCTTCTTGGCCGGATCTAGAAGCTCCAGTGAGCTTTCCTCCAGGAGGAAACTGACACTCTCCCAATTCTTGGGGGTGAGAATGAGCTCCCCTTTGCAGTTTGGTCAAGTTGAGAAATTTGATTAGGAGTTGGCAGAAGCGAGGGCGAGAACTGTGGCATAGGAAGGTTTTCCTTCAGTGAGCTGGACCTTGAACTTAGGCAAAGGTGCAGCGACTGGCAGAGAGCTGGGGGATTGTTGCAGTGGCTTCATCCAACGGCTGGGTGAAACATACTGGGCAGTTACAGTCACGGTGGTGAATCCCATCAGAGTCGAGCGGGGCATTTTCAGTGGGTTCCTCAGTTTTCTGTGGCAGAGGAAGGTGGGCTGGATGTCAGTTGGGCAGGAGCTGGGTTTGGAGTAGCTGCGTTGGTTATTTCTCGGTCCAAGCTGGAGGCCGGTTGGTCCGATGAAGCCAGACTTAGGCTAGAGGTAGGCTGTGGCTGGGAGTAGGTGAGTTTTCCAGGGAAAGCTCAGCCTGCAGTGATTTGACATTGCTGGCACTGACACAGGCTTTTGTAGACCCAGTCATCTTCTTCTTGCTTGGAGGTGGGAGGACAGCATCTCCAAACCAACCCTCATGCATGTGAAAACGTTGTTATCTAGCAGCTTTATCTGGAATATTTGGATTCCTCCTTGGGAAAATTCTGCTCTTGCAGAGAGGCGGTTTCCTTTTCCTAGAGTCACGTTCGGGAAGATTGCATCATGGAATAGAGTGCAATCATCACACCGGCAATAGATCTGATAATGGCAGGTTTTGAAGTCCACTTCAATATTCAATTTGAGTGTGATATGGCCCCATACATAATCTCTTAAACAAGAGTATCTGTGACATGGAATGCACTTTTCCTTGGAATCTGGTGGGCAGAAGCCCTGGCAGGGGAGGTCATTGGATTTGTAGATGGTATTGCAGATGGTAGGCAAGGCAAGGGAGCCTGGTGTCCCCTGTGCCAGGTAAGCCAATTCTTGGGCAAGGTGAGACGTCCTTCCTCTTTGAGGGTTGAGCTACAACTGATTTCACTTAAGCACACAACTACAGTATATGATTATACTGAGCATATTATAGGTAGTTAAGGTAATCCTTCCATACAAACAAAACAACTGTTTGGTTGTTATTGTGCCGTAACCAGAGAAAAGGATCCAATGTAGTACTGTCTGCCCAGTCAAAGAACCCAAAAACACTCTGGCTGTGGTATCTCATTGGATAGCTGGTGCCATAGCCAATCTACTACCTATAAACACATTGAGAAATTCAAATATAGACATTTTCAGATATAAGAAAAAGGAATAATTTAAAAACTGTTTGAAAGAATAATAAAATTAATAATTGCATGAATTAGAGTTTCATAAGCTTTATATAACATAGAGATGTTACTTTCAAACTCAAATCCGCTGTTGCATGTAAGAATAAGTAATTAAACCTATATATGTGCGTTGTGTAGTCAAAAAAGTATTATCTTTGAAAGGTTAAGAGGACTTGATTCTCTTCCTGGTAATATTGATAATAGTTTATACAGTACAGTTACATTCAATAGTCCCTGCACATTTTGGCTGTATTTCTGATACCTTAATTACACGCCACTTGTCTGGCATGAAATAAAGTGATAGATGTATCTCATACGTTTCTGTCTAGCAAATAATCTTGTCATTGGAGGTTCTCTTTTTCAACACAAGAACATCCATATCTATACATGGACTTCACCATGTGGCAATTACAACAATCAGACAGATCAAATTGCCATTAATAAAGAGAGAAGGAGGACTCTGAGAAATGTAAGAAACTATAGAGGTGCAGATATTGGTAGTGACTGCCAGCTCCTCCTCATTGCCACACTGAAGTTAAAACTGGAAGCACCCAACAGAAAGGGAGATAGAATACTTAGGTTTGATACAACTAAGCTTTTAGAAGAAGAGCTCAGAGAAACAATTGCAATTGAATGTAGAAATCGATTACATTGGATCCTTTTATCGGGTTATGGTTCATTCTTCCTTTACCAACATACAACCGAATAGTCTGGCCTCTTCTTTACACATTCTCCTCTGTCCTCACACACCTGACAATGCGGAAATTCCCAAACAATTCTTCTTTGCCTAAGGGGTTAAATACAGCACTGTAATTGTCCAGTGGCTACTTTCCTCTAAAGGGTAAGGGTAGAAGAGAGACTTTAGCTATGGTAAAAGCAGCTCTTCTAAAATTACTCCCTTTTAGTTGCTCCTTTATGGTTTGTTTGTAAGATTGTCCAGATGGTTCTGCAGTGTATTTTACTTTAATATACTACTGTATCACTAAAGCTAAACTGAACTCTTAAGTGTTCACTGTTTTCGTCCGGAGGACTTGACTCACAGCACACATAGCCTATATTTCTGTAATTCTGTACTTTACAATATTTATACAGTACAATTTAACATTGACTAAGCTGTGTGTGTGGAGGACAGAAACTGAAACTACAGTTTGCTGTGTACAATATGTTTTTCGGCCATGCGCTGCCGAGCATGCATCTGCATACGCTGTTGCCAGTCAGTCGGCTCTTCAGCATCTTGTCATAAAGTTCGGTCACCAGGATGTTGTCTCATGGCAAACCCAACATGGCGCAGTGAGTAGGATGAGAACCAAGCCATGCCCCAGATACGTCGACCACCCATGGGCACGCCGAGGCGGGCTTCACCTGCGATGCCAAGGGCCTTGTCACAGGCCGTGATGCAAGCACAGATGTTAATTGCAGACCAGCAACACGCCATCTGTTCCCTTCAGGATGCCCTACCCGGTTCCGGAGCTCGTGCCAGTGAAGTTCCTGTCTTTGCTGCCCCTGAGAAGTGTGATTCGGAAATGTCCTTGGCAGCGTTCAGATCCTGGAGACGTTCGATGACGTGTTGGATTCACCTTGACAAGTTCCCACTGCAGGATGTTGTCCTGCACATTAGGCTCAACTGCGTGCCGGCGTTGCAGCGTGCACTGGACGCTCGGTATTCAGATGCCAAATGGAACGCCCTCGCCCCAGACACGGCTCTGGATGCCACTGGGAATATTGTGTTGCGGTCGTCAAATCAGGCAGTGCAGGGGTCTGAATTCTTTGCCCTCGCACAAGGGAGCGAGGAGTCAGTGAGCGACTATTTTTTCGAGGTGTGCTCAGAAGGCCACCGACTGTGATTTTCAGTGTCCTAAATGCGGGGAGTGCTTGATAAAATACATGCTGTTGCGGAAAATAATGTTAGGCTTCAGTGACCCTGTATTAAAAAGGCACGTTTTTCAGGCATGTGATACATTTAAAAGTGTAGATGCCTTTCAGGCACTGTACTGCACTTTCGAAGCTGCACGCCAAGACGTTGAAAGTGTCCCGCATGTCACTATCGGTGAGAGGGAATCAGCTGGCACCTCGAGTGATGACGTCACAGGCAGGGATGACGTAGAGCCAGACGTCGCGGTGTTGTGCGGCAACTTCAATGTAAAGTGTTGCGGAAATTGTGGGGGACGCCATCCGTTTGGTCGAGCTTCGTGCCCCACAAAAAGTATGACGTACCACGGGGGCCAAAAGGCAGGGCACTTTCAGAAATGCTGTAGGAGTACGAAGAAAGCGCCGCTTGCCTTGAGTTTAGTGATTGTTGCAGACACACACCTCTCACCCCACCCTACAAGCAAGGCTTGTGTTTCCCATAGGAACGGGAATTCAGTATCTACACTCGTCGTAGCAGATACAGGAGCACAGATCTGCGTTGCCGGACCCATGATTCTTTCAAGCCTGCAAATAAATCCCCTGGAGTTTCAGCCGCAAACAGGTCTGAGGGACGTAGCTAATCTCCGAGTGAGATGTCTCGGATCAACGGCATGCTTCATTGATATACGTGGGCGACGCACGAAGCAGGAGGTTTACTTTGTGCCGACAGCCAAGAACGTCTATATATCACTGAATGCTTGTAAGGAGCTGGGAATAGTACCGCCTGGCTTCCCTCACCCCTACCATCTCGTTGCATCAGCTCATGTGCTTAACGAAGAAGTCGCACGGCCTAACTCCCCTAAGACAATGAAGCCAGCCACCTTACCTATCCCGCCTGTGGAGGAGAATATACCAAGACTTGAGGAATGGTTATTACGGCATTTCTCATCAACAACCTTTAACACAACAAGGGAACCTTTACCTGCAATGACGGCCAAGGAGCACCACATCCATTTGTTGCCTGATGCCGTGCCTTATGCCTGTCACACGCCCGCAACAATCCCTAAGCATCGGGAAGAGGAGGTCAAGGCCCAACTTGACGAGGACGTTCGGAAGGGTGTGATAGAACCAGGCCCAGTGGGGATGCAACGGAATGGTGTGCGAGGATGGTTGTAGTAGCCAAGAAGACGGGCCAACCTCGCCGCACAGTAGACTTCCAGCGCCTCAACGCCCACTGTCTTCGTGAGACTCATCATACACCGGCACCCTTCGACATGATTTCAAGCATCCCCATTCACACGTACAAAACTACGGCGGACGCCCACTGGGGTTTCCATCAAGTGGAATTGGACGAGGACAGCCGCCCACTCACGACCTTCATCACCCCATGGGGACGATACCGTTATCGTAGAACACCCATGGGTCACTGTTCGGCGTCTGACGCCTACACAAAAAGGTTCGATGATGCCCTGCAAGACATCACCAGAAAGCATAAATGCATTGACGACACTTTGCTATACACTCACAGCATCGATGAGGCATTCTGGCATGTATGTGAATTCCTGTCAACGTGTGCCTCTGCAGGTATCACATTCAAGCCCGAGAAGTTTAAATTCTGCAAGAGAGAGGTTACTTTCGTCTTTTATCACCTGGGATGGGAGTCATACAAGCTCGCAGATGAACGACTAGACGCCATTCGTAACTTCCATATGCCAGAGAAGCCCTCCATCACGGATATTAGGTCGTGGTTCGGATTCGTGAATCAATTAGCTCCCTTTCTTGCAACGGCGCCCATCATGGAGCCCTTTAGGGGACCTCCTCAGTAAACCCACCGGAAAAAACGTCTACTGGGATAGCCAGCTACGTGACAAACTCCGGCAGGCACAGGAGGTCATCTGTCAATTAGCCAAGGACGGCTTGGCATATTACGACAAGACACGCCCTACGACGATAATGACGGATTGGAGCAAGGAAGGCATTGGTTTCACAGTCCTTCAGCAGTATTGCGTTTGTCAGTCAGCTGACAGCCCCTTTTGTTGCAAGGGTGGCTGATGCCGTGCCCTGTGTGGTAGTCGACACCTCACCCCCTCTGAAGCTAGGTATGCCCCCGTAGATGGAGAAGCCCTGGCAGTTACCTGGTGCTTGCGGAAGGCCAGGTTGTTCCTACTTGGGTGTCCTAATCTCACCATCATCACGGACCACCGTCCACTCGTCAAACTGCTGGGTGACAGAGCCCTCAAGGACGTCATCAACCCAAGATTATTCAACCTGAAAGAGAAGACACTCCAGTTCAAGTTCCACATGAAATACCTGCCCGGAAAAAGGAACACTGCCGCGGATTTTCTTTCAAGGTACCCGACCATGCGAGCATCCCACGAAGCTTCCGACGTGGATTTGGAGGACGACATTCAAGTGGCAGTGGCATGTGCAACCATGGCCGCCTTGGAACCGGACATCATCATGTTGGATGAAGACTGCATCAGGAGCACCGCATCTAACGACCCTGTATATCAGCTCTTGCTTGCCAGGGTTGCAGCGGGTGACTGGCCCTAACAGAAATTGCAAGAACTTGCCTGCCTTCGTCCCTTCTTCAGCGTTCGGGACTGGCTAGCCATCAACCAGGATCTGGTGACATACTCAGTGGACCAAGGATGTGTTCGTTTGGTCATCCCAGAGGATTTACGCCACCAGGTAGCCGCTAACCTACACACTGGACACCAAGGCCTCGACTCTATGCTTAGAAGAGCCAGGCAGTCGGTCTATTGGCTGGGAATAGAAGGGGACCTTCAGCATCGCCGCGCCTAATGCACTTCATGCGATGAACACGCCCCCTCACTGCCTCCTGAAAAAATGATGCACACGCCCCCTGTGGAATACCCCTTCCAGCAAGTCGTCGCAGATATGTTCCAGATAGAAGGTAGTGTATACGTGGTATATGCAGATAGACTAACAGGTTGGTTAGAAGTAGCTCATTTCCCCAATAGTGCCCGTCTAACAATATCAGCAATCACCTTCGATCATATTTCTCGTGTTGGGGAGCCCCGGAACAAATATCAACTAACGGAGGTATGAACTTGGCCAGCGAGGAGATGGAGGCCTTCTTCAGGAGATGGGGAGTCAAGGTCCGGCTGTCGTCGGCCCAGCATCCCCAGTCTCATGGCAGGGCAGAAGCAGCTGTCAAATCGGCAAAGAGGCTACTCTGAGAAAACACGTTAAAGGGTGGAGCCCTTGAGTCGGACAAAACGGCCTTGGCGATACTTCAGTATCTCAACGCTCCTCTCAGGGAAATTAACAAGTCGCCGTCTCAGCTTGCAACGGGTCTCCAGCTGCGCGATGGGATACCGACGGCCAGGAGACACCTGTTAGTAGACAGACATTGGAGGCAGACGATACGTCGAAGGGAGTTACAAGTGGTAAGGTCGCAGGAGGTGATGTGCATCCCTGGCACTACCAGAAGACTGACGCCCATCAAACTAGGTACCCGTGTACGCATACAAAACCAAGCTACCAAGCAGTGGGATAGAACGGGCATAGTAACGGAAACAAAGCCCCATCGTCAGTACACCGTCAAGCTCAACGGGAGCGGCAGGCTCTCAAAAAGGAATAGACGACACCTGAGAGCCATCGCTCCGCCCTCTGACACGCCTGTGTCTCAGCACGGGACCTCCGCAAGCCATACCCCGACAGAACAGGTAACACTCCCCATACAGGAGCCCAACGTCGTTAGTAGGCCGAGAAGGGCCGCCGGTAAACCCAAGTGGCTCAAAGACTTTGCAGAATGGTGTTATTATCTGTTGTATGTAATTGCATCAGGAGTTGATATTTCTTTCCAGAGAATTTATGTATTTATTTTGTTTTCGTGTATGTACCGAAAAGTTAGCTCTAAATTGTTTTTTCTCTCATTTCTCATTGATTTAGTGACATTTCCCCCTTTCATTTTTGCCATGTATAAGTATAATCTTGAGGGGGGGGGTACGATATGTTTTCCGGCCATGCGCTGCCGAGCATGCATCTGCATACGCTGTTGCCAGTCAGTCGGCTCTTGAATATCTTGTAATAAAGTTGGGTCACCAGGACGTTGTCTCATTGCAAACTCAACACTTCCAGCTATAGAAAAATATAGATATTTATTTAAAAACAATTTGACAGAATAATAAAATTAATAATTCAAGTACTTATTGTCTTATTAGCTTTATATAACATAAAAATATTACTTTCAGATTAAAGTCTGCATTTCATTGTAAAGTGTTCATTTCATTGTAATAAAAAAAAAAATATCTACTTGTCTTAGACGGGCTGCCTAGGCAAGAGCCCGTGTCTAGTCAAAAGGACTAGGCAATCTAAGAAGAAGAAGAATCTACTTGTCATACTGATTTATTTAGGTATTTTTTGAAGATAGGTTATATCTTTGACAGGTAGAGTATTTATTACTCTACCTAATATTACTGAAAGAATTAGTAAAGTTGCCTTAATTTAATTCCGTACACCTACCCTAACGTTCCCAGAGGCCGTGTAAAAGTGTTTTACCCAAATATCAAACAAACCGGCTTGTGAATTTCCATGAAACTATAGCAATGAATGTTTCAAACATTGGCCTAATTTTTGGTGGTACAATGAATTGACAGGTGTGCTTAATTAACCCGTTTGCTCTTGGGAAAAAGAGGAACTTCTTCCCTTCCTTCAGAGCATTTTGAAGAAGTGGTACTTAATCACGTAACTGTGACGCAGAGGTTCCCCCAACCCTCCTTCTGTGTTTACACATATGGCTATCCTAGTACCCCCCCCCCTTCCTTCTTGCCTTCTTTCCTTCATTCCCATTGTTATTAGGCTACCGAGTAAATCCCTGTTAGAAAAGACTGTGTACTGCACATATAAAATGAGCCGGTAGAGCAATAAAATCTTTTATGGTGGTAGATAATGATTAGATGGTTAACACAAATTATCAAACATAATAGAAGAGGTTTAAAACAGGGGTGTGGAACCTACTCAGACTCCTACAAATTTTAGATTTGCAACTAAGAAATAAAATAAAATAAAAACATTAGTAGAAATAGAAAACAATTATTTTTCCTTGAGAGAGTTGTATATTTGGAATGATGTTATTGGGGCAAGACAGGAGCAGGATTCAGAAATAATTTCACCGACTTCGACTCCTAGAGTCCTACCTCAGAGCCCTTTTAGTACATCCAAGGTAGGCCTAATCATCGGCAGCAGTTGTAGTAGTAGCTCTGAACTATTTCATATAGATTCGACTTTAGTCATGGCAAATATGTTGCTTTGTCCTCGCCATTGCAAAACTACAATTGCGCTGAAACTCTTCACCATTTACAACAGAGAGAAAGAAAGAAACCGCCTGAAAATTTGTATAAATCGATAAGAAAAGTATGACTTTAATAAGTACATGATATATTGCAATATACTACTAGCCATATATATATAATATATATATATATATATATATATATATATATATATATATATATATATATATATATATATATATATATATATATATATATATATATATACTGTATATGATTTCAAAATTTATCAAATGGCCGATGTCAATGCCCTTATATGAAACATCTTTTAGAAGTCTACCTTCTAAGGAATTCAAGCTACTCTCTCTGGTGAAATTGATATGATAAATTATATCAATCAATGCTCTCTGTCATTTTCTTCCTGGCAATTGATGTATCGAGTAACCTGTGTTGTATAGAAGAATGAGTCCTACGGCTTAACCTAAAGAAAACTATATTTCTATTGCTTTACCAACACTCGCTTGAAGTGCGAAGTGTAGGGTTAGCATGGCTTCTTTTGTCTCCTGTCATAAGTCTCATTCTTGATCTTCAATGTAAGTGAGTGGGTAAGATATGAAACGTTGGTCTTGTGTTTAGGTAAAGTCTAAAGTATGCTGAACTTTTACTGACAAAGAATTTCTTATTGCTGGGGGTAGGTCATATGACAATTATCTATGGAGTTAAACAGGCGTTTAACAATTCGGGGGATGGGAGGTACAGGGGAAGAAACGTTATAACAACTTCACTGAGGGACGTCATCACTTTGGCGAATGTGTGGGTGGCTAAGACTGGCTTTAGCCTTATTTTCTTAAGTAGAAAAAAGTTAATGAAACGTAATTGGCAATGCACAGTATTTCCCAAAATTAGGCCATTGTATGAAGCGCTCCCTGCTTTGATATCATGGAAATCCATCAGTTATTTTAGGAGTTATTTAAAAAAAAAAAAACACTATTACACGGCCTCTGGAAACGATAATAGTGTTTAATTCTCCTATGTAATCTTTTCTACCATTAGCATTCACAAAATTCAGTTTTGTCATCTCTGCTTTCTTTTCTTATACTTTTCTCTCAATTTCATTTGTTCATTTACTTTTTAGTTCTTTCATCTCGGCTTTCTACTTTTCTTTTAATTTCATTTCCACTTTGTATTTTAATTCTTTTTTTTTTTAGTTCTTTCATCTCGGCTTTCTTCTACTTTTCTTTTAATTTCATTTCCACTTCAAATTTTACTTCTTTTTTGAGTTCTTTCATCTCGGCTTTCTTCTAGTTTTCTTTTAATTTCATTTGTTCATTTACTTTTTACTCCTTTTTTGAGTTCTTGCTCATGTGGACTCAGTCGGAGGAGAGCCGTTACAAAAGTTACTCGTGTTGATCAGCTGTTACTACTACGGTAACCCAAACATCTGCCTCCTGTCGAAGCCAGTTTCTATAAAATGTTTTTATCGTTTTAAGAAATATTCATTAGACAAATATACATAAATATACAAGATGACGAAGGTTGAGATTTCATCTTTGCGGTTAGTATAGTGAAATTTGTGTTTATTTAATGATAAATAGGTCATTTAACATATTGAGTGGCGACTCCCCTAAGATTACGTTATTTGACCGTGTTTCCGTTCAGTGATGCTTTTGTGACTAAATGTGCTTTTAATTTACTCTAGTGTAATATTTTAATGGTTATAATTGCTAGAAATATGTTTTTCACAAGTTCCATAGACTAAGTTAGGTTAAGGTAACGGTTTGGTCGTTGCGGGTCGGTGCACCCCATAGGTAAATAGCTAAGGTGAGGAACCTTAAGCTAGGTTGTGTTCTTTGAGGTGTATGTATGATAGCGGCCACCTGTATCATTATGGCCAACTTAGAATATGGCAGTGTAAGAGGGGGTCTGAGGGGGCCGTTAACCCCCCTCCCCCCTCTGTTAGGTAAGTAGGTAAGGACACAGCTTGTATGTTAAGTTTAGGGGGGAAAGTTTAGGTTAGTTGATGTCCATTTTTAATCGACGCGGGAGAAACTGGCCGTTATATACAAAGGCTCCGTGTTCTTATTTTTACTTCCATTTTATAATGTGGTTTATCAGTCATAACTTCTAGATTATTAAAACGTCCATATTTTGAAAGAAAAACACTTTTCCCCAAGTGTTCTTATGAGAACCGTTCAAAATACCGTAATATCTTTATTAACCCTTTTACCCCCAGGCTATTTGGAAATTTCCAATCCTTAACCCCCAGTTATTTATTTCCCAGCACATTTTGCAGTATATTTTTTTTAAATTGCTCTAACAGCCTTAATTTTTGTCACAGAGAGGTCAGGTTGGTCTTATTCTCTTGGAAAATGCCTGAATTTTCTCAAAAAAATATAAAAAATATGAAAAAAAAAATTTTACAGCATTTTTTTGCAAGGATGTACCGGTACGTCCATGGGGGTAAAGGGATGAGTTTTGTGAAACGTACCAGTACGTCTTTTGGGGGTAAAAGGGTTAATATATCATACTACAGTAAATCTATACCGGTTTTTAGGGGTGAATGTAGTTTGTTGGGACAGGGTAAGATGAGAGTGCGGGAGTCTAAGGATACGGCTCCTAGGTTAGGTTAGGTGGAGAACCTCAGGTGAGGTTAGGTAGGAAACATTCGGTTAGGTGATGTTCTTGTGTCTGTAAAATGTGGTTTTTCACTCTGTCCCAACAGACTACAAAGGCCGTTGGTAGATTATCTCTCACCAAGTCGGCTGTCTAATTTTAAGTCTGCTTTGGGGTAGTGAGGCGACTGCTCACAATCATTGATGACTTTGTAAGGGTAGCGAGTTAAACTGTGAGTGAATAAAGACTAGATATCCTAGGTTAGGTTACAGAGAATGATAGGAGATTTTTATGGTTACTTATAGTGGTATCGGTAAGTATTTACATTTAATTGTGGCAAATAGTTATCGACTTTGATTTTGGTTTAACCTTAATAAAGAATTATCGTACCTCATTATGGTAATTATTTATCCGTGCACCAGCACTGGTAATTGTAAACCTTAATGTTGAACTATTATGTATCATTGCAGTAATTGTCTACTTGTACACTTTTGAGAGGTGAATATCCCTTTCAATCAACAGTTCTATCTGCTATTGCAGTACACCCTGTAGCCTTGGCATAAGATGCTGGATCATCTGTCGACCTTGGGACGTCTCGTTCCGAATGGTCGTCTCCACCTGCACAAGACAGCCTCCCTCCTCCGTCATTAGTTCTGATAGGGGAGGATTTCAGACTACAGTACCTGGTATGGTGGGTGGGTGAGACAATGTTGATGCCATATCAACATGTCGGAACATTGAGCAACTCTCCTCGCGTTCCAGCGCTCTGGCACTCGGTTGTGCCGATGGACGACAACTCCACCGGAGGGACATAAGCCCTGTTATAAAAAAAGCAGTACAATATCTCTCAGCTTTGCCAGTTAGCAACAGAAATTCCTGGGTGGGCGGTGCTGAACTCTTATCTCTCTGACGGCCTGCTCTATTCCAGGCAAAGAAGAACATTGTGACGGCCAAGCTGAGGAGGGAGATGCAGATCATTGGATCAAAATGATCTCCACATCCTCAGGATCCTGACTTTATGGAATTCCACAGCAATCGACCTGTTGACAAGAGCTCTAAATTGAAAGCAACACATATATAGTACTGCTGATTGGGACCAGACCCTGACTGAGGCTTTCCTCCGTCAGGAACCTTACCTTCAACAACTTTTTTTCTTTTCCTTATAATCCTCGAAACAGATTAGAGAACTTCCCGTTTGCACTTTTAGCTTCGCTCATGTTGAATGCCGGAGATAGGTCTTGTCCTCCTTCTACCCGGAGGTTGAAGCTGAATCCCAAAATCCGTCAGTTCCCAGTTCCAGGTCTTCTTTGCTTCAGGTCATGAGTCTTGGAACAATAATCGACAATTCTGATCAGCTGCTCCTGTGTCCTTTGGAGGCCCACTAAAGTGCTACTTTAAACAGACACTGATAAATCCATGGCACTTGCAATGTCACCATCACAGGGAGAGTAAAGGTGACTAAATACAATCTCCCCTTGGCTAAGGATATCTAATGACTGTACTCGAGGCTCGTTTCTTCAACAGGCGTAGGAGGAGATGATGATGATAATAACTCATTCATCACCCTCACCTTCTGCCCAAAGGAAAACACGGGTTAAAATTCGTGTTGTCAGAGGAGTCAGCACGACCATGGCATTCTTTGAGAACGACAGACCACGTTTACAGCACATCATCTGCGGTAATTAACCAATAGGGCCCTAGACGTCTTTACGCTGGGATCTGTAGTAGCTACACGGTTGGTGGTATAGCTGCCCAGGCTCCTCTCACAGGACCATGAGCATCGGATTGGGGGCGGAGGTTACGTGGTACACTTGGATGAAAGGGAAGGTTGACTGGTCCTTTCCTTTCCTTTCATCTTCTCCTCTCTTTGGGCACAGCATTGGAAACCCTGTCAGCTGGAATCGATTCTCTTGAAGGTAAACCCCACTTAGCCTGCAGCTGTTCTATCATATAGACTAGAAGTGTCATTTCACACACTCCTTACGAGGGGGAGTATGTTGTAACCAGGCAAACCCATTGATATATATATATGCCTCAAGGTTAACACACACAGATATTCCGCTCCGCACCCTGTATTGCACCTGTGCACGAGGTGTAGAGAATCTTAACTCTGCACTGCTCGTAAGGTCCTGTGTTTTGGTAACCCATGATAAGTAGCCATCCAGTTTCAATGCGGACTTCCTCTCACCTAAAGGGCGAAAGTTTGAGATGTTTTGCATTTTTCCCAACTAAACGAACCCGAGTCCTTTACTTGTACTCTCCCACCATCACCTACCTACTAGAGGTCCCGGCTGCAATCAGAGTGAGTTCTCAGTGAGCAAGCAGAACCTGCTTACAGCTGGGTAACTATTATAAAAGTTTAATTGTCATATACTCCAGCTTTGTTGATAATCCATCCTATGTAAAAAACTCAAGTTTCTATAGGAAGGAAAACTACAAATTATTTTCAAATTCGTCATATATTAATTAATATGCACAATATGTACATTAGGAAGATGAATACTTTATATGCGTAGTTTAGATCAAATCAAAACCTTCGGGTCAGCCTCGAGTGAGTTAAGAATTTTAATGCTGTGGTATCATTAAATTGTTTTATTATTATTGAATCATTACTGTATTATGTTTTACCTAGAGTCAAGTTATTTCTAATCTAGATTTTGTCAAAATGTTTCTAAAGGACTGTACATATATGAGCTTGTAAGTGGGTAGCACCAAAAGTACAAACTTGCAGCCAATGTTTTGATGTTGAACAGGCTGACATATATCCCTTTGTATAGTTTATGAAAGTTCTATTTTAATGTTGTTACTGTTCGTAAAGGTAGTAGGACAGAATGCCTAATGACACAATGCCTAATGACAGAATGTCTAAGGACAAAATGCCTAATATACAAAATGCATAATGGGCAATAGGCCTTCCAGACAAAATGATCTAATTTAGCATTTTTGAATATATCATTCGAGATTAGTAAAGATCTTACAGTTAGAACCCATATAACGAATAATGACAATGCTTTCATAATCAAACAAACACAAGCCTTTGTTCCTCCAGAGGATGTGGCTGATCTTTTTCACAAACATTTTTACTTCAATGGACCACTAAACTGAAGATATTCTGAGTGAATTCTTTGAATATTTTAAAATTACATGGCTCGGAATAGTTCAGAGAAGTTGACGAAGTTCAAATGTGGAATGTGCATCATAGAATAGAATCAAATTTTCCGTAAAACTACAAAATCTCTAGAAGAATGACACCATACTTTTAACAAGAGTGTTTCAATAAGAATTATAACAAGGACCCAACATATAAATTCTATAAGTTATTAACCAATATAAGAGGGTACAGAAAAGGTAGAGTATGCGACACAGGAGAGGCTGGGAGAGGGGGTTACTGGAGGGATAGGAGGAGGGTCTAGACAGAGGGAGGAAAGGAAAGGGGAGGGACGGGGTTGTGTACGCATTCGAATTGCTTCACCTATTTACCCGATTCACGTGACTTGGGCTTTATTATGACAAGAGTAAATACCTTAATTAATGAGATTTGCCGATGGATTAAAGGATAAAAAATTTTTGATCAAGTATTTAGTATGGGAGATATTTACGAAAAACACACTATATTTTGCCTGAAATGCATATTAGTTCTCTTTTTTATCACTCTTTAGATGTTTTGTCCATTAGCCATTTTGTATGTTAGGCATTTTGTCCATTAGGCATTATGTCTGTTAGGCATTTTGTCCGTGTTGAAGGATTAGGCATTTTGTCCTTAGGCATTCTGTCCTTAGGCATTATGTCATTAGGCATTCTGTCTGCTCACGGTTCGTAAAGGTATTTTAATAGTTCATTATTTCTCTTATAATTTATCCATTTCCTTATTTCCTTTCCTCACTGGGCTAATTTTACCTGTTGGAGCCTCTATAGGGCATATAGCATCCTGCTTTTCTATCTAGTGTTGTAGCTCAGCTAATAATCATAATGATAATAGTTACCTCTTTTCCTTCTCATTGCTTAACATGTTAGATTTGACTCCCCGGTTTCCCTCCACTCTTTTTCTATGTTGAATGGCCTCCATAGCCCTGACAACTTATAATTTTACCATTTTCTTGGCAGGAAAAAGGAGGAAGAGGATGCCAGTCTCTTCATCACCGGCCCGGCGGATTTGGCCGAGGAGGATCTGGCCGGGAGCGACGACGAGAGAGCGCACAGCAACCTCATTCATGACATTGGGGAAGTTGAGTAAGAAGAAGAGGTGATTGTCAGTTTCTTTTGCGTTTTTGAAAGGACGTGTTACCATCGTGGGGCTGTTACTTGATGGGAAATACGAATATTGGTAGCTTGTGGATTTGAAAACTGAGTTGGTGTTCAACCTTCAGAGATGCCACCACAAATCCAACTGAAATCCTATCCATAGTTCATAATGAAACACTTTTAATAAAACATCATTTATAATTCAATGCAGCTAGCAAAATGACATTTGCAATATGAAACGGGACTATTTGTTGACTTTTGCAACTGAAAATGTTTAAAAATTTGACTTAAAAACAGCTTCTTATACCTTATGTAGTTTGTCAGTTGAGCGCATTCATATGTGTTGGAGTTAGATATTAAAGCTTTATTTCAATGTCAAAATATACAAGTCTCATTTATGCTTGTTCCATTTTCTATTTATCTCATATCCAGAATGGGGGCATAACCTCGAAGCGTCCGCTTCTCGACCAGGGAAGGCGCCGCCCAAGTAAAGACGGGGGACATTTTAAAACGTATCGGTTTGCCAGAGTTGGAAAAAGCCGTCCGCAAGGTTCTTACGTTGGCTACGCCTTTAGAGAAAGTTACTGTGAAGAGGGTGAGTCGTCTTATATTTACTTTGAAGGAAACTTTCTTACGATGTATACCTTTGTCTTCGGTACAACGTTTGCGAGAAATCCTCTATAATTACAGAAAGACTCCTCTGAATTGGTTTGGATTTGGCTTGGAAATAATATACCGTTGCTGTCATATTGTTTTGAAATTTTTCATTTTCTTTATTTTCCATTGTTCCGTAACCGAAATACAAACCACGCTATTTACATAGGGTATTACTTTCGGCGTAGCTGAAATGACGAGAAATTAGATTTTTAACGAGGGTTAACTACCCCCACGCTAGTTAGCAGGGGTAGGGAAGGGGTAGCTTGCTACCCCCCCCCCCCCACACACTGGTGAGTTGTCTCACTTCACTTTTGGCTCGGACGATGTACAGACGTTTCTGTCTTCGTCCTCGTTGTTGACAGCCTTAATTTGTTTTTTGCTTTTTCTAGATTCTGTGTTTTTTGGAAGTTGGCCTCAACCGTTATCATCGCTATGCGCAAGTGCCCTGGACTCGCTGGCCGCCCTTGTGGGACCTTCATGTCAGCGGAGGACACCGATCCTCACACCCTTTGCCCGCAGTGCCGAGGTCAACGGTGTGAGAGGAAGAATACTTGCAGTGAGTGTAGGGAGTGGTCTGCCTTCCAGTGGGAGAAGTTCGGCCGTCGGCGTAAGAAAAAGTCCAAGAAAGACCGTTCTCCTTCAGGGGCAACCTTGAAGAAGGAAGGCTCTAAGGACTCCTCTTCCGCCGCCCGAACCTCCTCCGAAGCTCCCACTCGATCGGTCTCTCGTGAGAGACTGCCGAGTGGTAGCACAGGTCCTAGTGGTGTTTCCCGACCTCGGGGTGCGGGAGAGGGCGTTGCCTCCCTTAGCGTGGCAGCTCCCTCTTCTCCTCCGGGGAAGGATATTTTGGATTTTAATGAATATGACCAAACTGTGTCTAATGATGATTTGTTCCAGCTTTGGGCTTCCTTGGGGCTTAAGGGCTCGCCCTCCAAGGAAGCCCTGTTTGACCTGATCCAGTTGGGGGCTGCGGTCAAACAGTCGCCGGTAATACCGGAGGTAGGCCTATTCCCTTCGGATATTGTCGACACTGTCTTGGCAGAGCCTTCCGACGGGTCTGGTCAAACCCTTGATGCTGCGCCTGTTGCGGACGTTGCTGAAGGCTCTCCGCCCCCCTCCGAACATCCTTCGAGGGGGGAGGGGAGTCCCACGGTCTCTCCTGCGGGCGGGTCTCCCCCTCGGGGGAGCGCGCTGACAGAGACTCCTCTTCGGAGGACTGATGACTTGGACGCCCTTCTTCGAGGTTGTATTCGCCGTAAGGCCCGTCTGCCTCTCCGCAGCAGAGGACTTCCTTCTCCCTATGACTTATTGGGAAATGTAGCCTTTCTTATGAGTCAACTCTTCAAATTTCTCAACAAAGGCATCGGCCGCTTTCGTGTCCGAGCTGGCAGCCTCCCCATGCCACACCACCGAATGAATGCAAGTCTGTCTCTTGAATCTCTCAAACTACCTGCGTGAAGACTTGAACTCTGGGGGTGCCTGCTGCGATATCCCTTCTCCTGTGTTGTCTCGTCCTGAGCATGCACGAGATCACCAAAAATGGCGCTGGCCTTGTGGCAGATTATTGTCTCTGATCGTGTCTCCAGCGATTTCCTCGTCCTTAATCCAGAGGGTTAGTTGTCTCTCCATCTCATCATGGACATGACCTCCCATACTAGAAAGGACAGTCATGCTCTTAGAAGATATTGCTGCTTTGATGGCTTCCTTCTGCTTAAGGATGGTGCCTGTTGTTGACGGATTTTATCCATAATCCTTAGCACTGGCACTCAAGCACATGCCACCCTCATACTTCTTTATTGTCTCCATAGAAGGCGTCCTCTTCTTCTTTCCTTGAACATCAGCAACATCCTTGGCACCCATAGATATAGTCAGACTAATAAAACATGGAAGAATTGCAAAAAATCAGTCTATATTGAGTAAGTAATATTTCCTGCATCTGTGTATTATCATACTGCCCTCATCCACATTGATATGGTAAAATGTGGCCCCCAGTTAACGAACAGTTATTCATGCCAGAGTTAAAGTTTGATATAATTCAAGTGCCTCCCTTTAATTGCTCACCAGATCATGATGAAACAAATAAATTTTGTCCATTTCATCACACAAGATCCAAGCCTCTTACTCATGCTTGATGGGTGAAACTTTTGGTCCCCTGGTGGTGACACGCATAGACCCAATTGATGAAGGGAAAGCATGCAATTGGAAGAAAACTAGAAGCATTAAATAAAGGATTTCAAAACTCTAGTGCAGGTGACTATTGGTAGGAAGTAAAATAAACACTCATTGATATAGCCAAAGAAATTTTATTGAAACCTTATACTAAATTTTCTGTTAGATTTAGAAAAGCAGCAATTAAATTCAAGGTACTATAATTTTGTGGCCAAATGTGTAACATATCCGAAAGAACTTCAATGTCGAAAGTTTTGCAGAAATTTTGAAAAATTAACGGTTTTTATAGCATAACTCCAAGACTGCATTCATGCATAAAAGCTCACTAGGTTGTAATACACAGAAAATACTGAAAACATAAGTATGATAATAATTTAGATGCCCATTTTGAATCTATCAAAGGAAGAGAAGGGACAGTTGTGTTGGATTTTCAAGGTCCGAAGTATATCGACTACAATGAGATATATCCTTGAGAGGGTCTTGAATTTGCATTATCAAATTGTATGTAAATGTCTCTTTGGGAAGACTAAATTTTGACGTAAATGTAGACTCTTATGCTCAGGCCTATTATTAGTTTTATCATTATTTTGGACCAAGTGTCTATTTCTAAAGGCATTGAAACAAGCAATACTCCATAACTAAGCCGGGAAAAATCCCAGTAATCCAAACAGTAACCAACCATTTTCACTTAGCAGTTGTTTTGAAATCAATTGGAAAAGTATATTATAGACAGGATGGGTGTTTGCCATGTTAACTGTTTTCCCATCCTTTGTGGAATGTACACTGTTCTCTCTCCTTTTTTGGGGAAATGAATTTATTCTTTGACGACATACTGTACCAGGTACTTACCTAGTACAGGGAAGGCCTTATCAAGCTATCTACCTCATGATGGCCAGATGGGGGTTGCTGGAATCTTCTCCTTTGCTATAGGTCCTGGAAGACTGGCATATTCCAGGGAAGAAAAAAAACAAGTTTGGTTCCAGTGGGACTTCCTGTCCACCAATAAGAATGTGCCTCCCTGTTTCAAAGGAAGAAAGGTCTGTATATGCATAGGATCAATAGGTTTAAAAGTAATTAAAATTTTTCCTGGTTTTGCATTCCTTTCAAAGTTGAGCTTCCCCAGGATTGTGATACCCTATCTCGCAATCTGTTGGACGGAGTTTTCCTGATGGTATCTAGTAAAGTTTGGGGGGAGTCATCAGCTGATGTTGGCTGAACCTTCCTGGTCCTAGCCTGCCTGGATAGGGTTTTGGTCCCTGATCATATGTATATATGGTTGTTGTTGTTGAGGATTTCCTTTCCTTTGCTTCTGTCACTCAGGAGTGACCTTTTAAACCTCTACCACCCCTCTCAGCTCTGAGCCAAAGGTCAAAAGTTATGTCTCTTTGACAGGATGGTAGGGGGCGGCTACTCTACTATGCTCGCTTATCTTAGAGGACTGGTTTGTGTAACTAGTAATATACAAATGTTAATGTTTGTGATATTTGAAGAAGAAACTCACTAATTCAGTTAGAAGAGTTTTTAGTTATATGCAACTTCTTATGAAAATGTGAACATTAGAGTTAAAGTCTAAAGAATAATAAAGTTGATTAAATGATTACGTATTGTAAATGACATTAAGGATGAAACATTGGAGTGGTTTATGTAGAACAATTTTACAAAACTGTTCTTTTCTTTTGTTTTTGTTTCTCGAAATATACAGTGGGTGTTAGGTATCACAACTGCCTTATATGGCTACAAATAAGATAGAAAATATTCTTTGAAAATCTTTTAATTTAGTTCTTGTATGATTTTGGGCTTGAAATATGAGTACACAGTCACCCAAGTCGTGGGTGGCCATTTTTCTTATAGCAGCTCCAGGTAAAGCAAAACATTAGACTAAACTTTTCATTTGGCAGCATAAATTTGTTGCCTATTAGAATCCTGTTAAGCAAGGCTTTCATATGATTTGTAAATTCCAGATAATGTCAACAGGCATCAAATTGCGCCGATACTCTGACATGACATAAGCATGTTAGTGGAAGGACCTGTGTCGCTAGAGGCCACAAGACATTTCTCGCAAATATGGAATGATGTGGAAGGTGAGTATGCGAAGTGTTCTGAAACGTCCACTTCCTTTTCATTTATATATCAGTGATGTCCCCTTTTTGTTCCAATCTTCATGGGTAGCCACTTCCTCTTATTTTATTTATTAGTATCTTCAGGCTTTCTGTCATGTGTTTTCCCATACTCTTGAGCATTCTAATACTCACCGACGCTCTATCTTGAATATTCTTGCCTAATAAGGCCTTCCAGTCTAATCTTCTCTCTCTCTCTACCCTCCTGATGGCTGTGCTTGTCCAATCCATCATTGAATTATTTCCTCAGCAGTTTTTCCTTCTGCAGTACAAGCTTCTCTTTCTCAAGAAATAGATCCATTAAAATAAAAATTCTAGTTTTATGAATAGAACTTACCTGGCATTTATATATACATAGCTAATTATCTCTATTTCGGCAGAATTTTTCTAAAACTAGGCAACCGCCTTGTGGTGGTTGGGTGGTAACACCCGTTAAAGGGTGGTAGGAGGAATCATTCCCGTTTTCTGTTCTTCAGTTCATCTCTGCCGGCCGGATCGACAACATGTTGGTCCGTCATTAAGAGTTTTTCTTCGCTTTCCTTGCTCGGTGTACCAGTCTGCTTTTTTGGTGAAGTACTCTGATTTGGGGTTTTGGCGATCGTTGTATTTTGTTTTCTCTTAGCTTTTTTGCTGTTTTTCATTATGAGTGAAAAGAGTCATTACCGTATCTGTGCGAATGAGGAATGTAAGGTGAGACTACCGAAAATGGCGGTAGACCCTCACACCGTTTGTTCTAATTGTAGGGGTTTTGTTTGTGCCCTTGATAATAGGTGCGGGGAATGTAAGGTTTTGGATGAGAAAGATTGGTTAATTATGAAGCGCTATGTGCGTAAGCTAGAGCTCGATAGAGTTAGGAGAGCTTCTATGTCTAAGTCTGAGTCTGTTAGTGGTAAGGAAGACGAACTTAGCGTAGATTTATCTATTGATCCTATTATTGATTCCTCTTTGGAAGTTGATCCTTCCCTTGAGGTAGTAACTCCTGCACCTCCTACAGGTTCCGTATCTACGGATGACCCTCGGTACGCTAGCCTGGCGGCCGAGTTGAAGGCCATTAAAGAACAACTGGAGGCCTTTAAAGGTAAGGAAAGTGAAAGTGCTTGTGTTAGTGCAGTGGAGGTGGCGACTGACCGAATCTGTCATACCCCTAGGCCTAGACCTCTACCAAGCTCCCAGGACCAAGGGAGAAGGTACGTCGATGACCGAAAGGGGGCGAGAAGTACGTACCCTCGGTCAGCCGTCGCCTCAGACAGTCCTGTTGTCGATTCCCAGGCTGCTCTTGACCGTCACGGGAAAGACGTGTCGGATGTGTTGTTTTCTTCTCCGAATTCGTCCAGACGTAAATGGAAGTATGAAGCTTCAAGACCTACTAAGAGGAGATGGAACCGCGACGAACGGTCTCGTTCTTTCTCTCCCGGTTCTAGCAGTTATGAACCTTGTCCGTCGGAGGATGATTTCGACTCCGTGCCTGTGAAAAGGGCGAAGCCTGCTGCCGAAGATCCTCCCCCTTTTACGAGTGTTATTCGTCAGCCCCCCCCTTCGGGTCCGCAAGACCCAGCTGATGTTGCTAAATCCTTTATGTCTGTCATGCAGGAACAACTTTTGACTTTAGTACAAGCCTTTAGCCGCCCTCACGCCCAGTCTGACAGACGTAAAGACGACTCGTTGCCTATTAAGAAGTCTGCTTCTAAGAGAGAACGGAGTTGTTCTTTAAAGAAAACTTCTCCCTCTCCACGCCAGGATGAGGAATGTGTGCTTTCGCCAGGCGATACTTCTTCGCGATACCAGGGCGATACGTTTTCTCGTTCTCGATACCGGGACGATACCTTATCGAACGATGCTGCTCTCGTTCTCGATGCCAAGACGATACCGCCTCCCATTCACGTTACCAGCACGATACCTCCTCTCGTTCGCTTCGCCACGACGATACCTCCTCTCGTTCGCTTCGCCACGACGATACCTCCTCTCGTTCACGACGCCACGACGATACCGACCCTAGTTCTCGACGCCACGACGATACCACCTCTCGTTCACGACGCCACGACGATACCGCCTCTCATTCTCGCCGCCACGACGATACCGCCTCTCGCTCTCGACGTCAGAACGACTCTGCCTCTCGTTCTCGGTCCCAGGGCGATACCACCCTGCCTCTTCGGGACGATACTGCCTCTCGTCCCAAGGATTCTTCTAGCGCGGGACTCCAGGATGCAACCCGTCTTTTGCAGGATGATGCCTTTGATTTGCCCTTGTCGGGTTCTAAGGATCCTTCTTCTCTTTCGAAGGATATTGCAGATGTGGATCAGGACCTCGAGGATGTTTCTGATGACGATGATAATCCTGCCGACGCTGTGGGAGATTACAAAGTTCTCTCTCGCTCCCTTCTTGAACTTTTTGGAGAGGAATTCCAACCTGCTGCCCCTCAATCTCCTCAGTCCCAATTTAACAGAAAGAAGGCCAAGAAACAGTCGGCCTTCATCAAGATGAAGCTGTCTATCTCCGCAAAGAAGGCTCTCACGAAGGTTGATGACTGGATGATGGAGCGGAGACAAACAGTTAAGACTTCCTTCTCGTTTCCACCAGCTCGTCTTGCTTCAAGAGCGGGTATGTGGTATGCAACTGGAGAACCTTTGGGTCTGGGAGTGCCTTCCTCCTCCAAGGGTGACTTCTCTGGTTTAGTGGACTCTGCTAGAAGGCATGCTCTCAACTCAGCCAAGGTCATGTGGTCGATGTCGGAGCTGGATCATCTCGTCAAAGGTATTTTTAGAGCCTTTGAGGTTTTTAGTTTCCTAGACTGGTCGCTTGGGACTCTCGCAAGGAAAACTGAACAGATGGAAGGATCTAGGGACCTTACCAGTATTATGTCCTGTATGGATAAGGCCCTCAGAGATGGGGCGAATGAGTTGGCTGCTCTGTTTTCAGCTGGGGTCCTAAAGAAGAGAGCTCTGCTTTGCTCTTTTGCTTCTAGGTCTGTTACCAATGCACAAAAGTCTGAGCTTCTTTACGCCCCCCTCTCTCAACATCTTTTTCCCGAGTCCCTGGTTAATGACATTACGCGTTCTCTGGCCCAAAAAGCCACCCAAGACCTTTTATCTCGTTCTGCTCGTAAGCCCTTGGCAGCCCCTCCTTCTTCTTTGAAACGGGAGGAAAGGAGATTCCAGCAGCCCTTTCGGGGCAGGACTACTTCAAGACCAGATTTTAGAGGGAGAAGGCAAGAATCAGGACCAAGATCTACCAGGGGTTCTTTCAGACCTCGCTCCAGAAAATGAAGTTCGTCTCCTCCAGACAGTAGGCGCAAGACTGTCAGGTTTTTGGCAGTCTTGGAAGAGGAGAGGGGCGGACACCTGGTCCCTCTCAGTCATCAAGGAAGGATACAAGATCCCCTTTCTGAAAAAACCTACTCTCGCAGATGCTCCGCTGGCCTTAGTAGCCCGGTACTCAGATCCGGGGAAACAGAAGGCCCTAGTAGACCTTGTCAACCAAATGCTAGACAAGGGGGCGATAGAACCGGTTCGGGATCTATCCTCCCCAGGCTTTTACAATCGCCTGTTTCTGGTCCCCAAGAACTCGGGCAGATGGAGACCCGTCCTGGATGTCAGCACTCTCAACGTATTTGTGGAGAAGACAAAGTTCTCCATGGAGACGACTCAGTCGGTGCTGGCGTCAGTACGTCCAGGGGACTGGATGGTGTCCCTCGACTTGCAGGACGCATATTTCCATGTCCCCATCCATCCGACTTCGAGGAAGTACCTGAGATTTGTAATGGAGGGCAAGTGCTTCCAATTCAGAGCTCTTTGCTTCGGTCTCAGCACGGCTCCTCAAGTCTTCACCAGGGTAATGGCGAATGTGTCAGGTTGGCTGCATCAGGAGGGGATAAGGATATCCTTCTATCTGGACGATTGGCTGATTCGTTCACGATCGAGGGAGAAATGTCTGGAGGATTTACGGAAGACTTTTATGATGGCTCAAGATCTAGGCCTGGTCATCAACAGGGAGAAGTCTCAGATCAGACCGAATCAGACTATTCTCTATTTGGGGATAGTTCTGAATTCAGTTCTTTTTCGGGCTTCTCCCTCTCAGGAAAGACAGACCAAGTGTCTCGTAAAAGTCAGAACTTTCCTGGACAAGAAGAGATGCACAGCGAAGGAGTGGATGAGTTTGCTGGGGACTCTATCCTCCCTCGAACAGTTTGTCTCTCTGGGGAGACTCCACCTAAGGCCTCTTCAGCACTTTCTTTCGAAGACGTGGAACAGAAAGATGCAGGAAGACTCCTTTTCCTTCCCCATTCCAATAGAAGTCAAGACTCTTCTGAAGTGGTGGCTGGACCCAACCTTGTTAGGGGAAGGGATCTCC
Organism: Palaemon carinicauda; assembly: GCF_036898095.1. Classification (NCBI taxonomy): domain Eukaryota; kingdom Metazoa; phylum Arthropoda; class Malacostraca; order Decapoda; family Palaemonidae; genus Palaemon; species Palaemon carinicauda. Next base: position 30,205,781 of record NC_090767.1, read on the forward strand.
TTACACAAGAAGAACCCAGACCTAGTGTTGTTTTCAGACGCATCAGAGTCAGGCTGGGGGGCAACACTAGGAAGCAAGGAGGTCTCAGGCTATTGGGAAGGAATTCAGCTGGGATGGCACATCAACAACAAGGAGCTGATGGCCATTTTTCTGGGGCTAAAGGCCTTCAAGGACTTGGTGTCTGGGAAGATTGTGGAGGTCAACTCAGACAACACCACAGCTCTTGCTTACATCAGGAAGCAAGGAGGGACTCACTCTCTGTCTCTGTTCGAGACAGCAAGAGAGCTCCTTCTTTGGGCGAAGGAGAACAGGATAAACCTGCTGACGAGGTTTGTTCAGGGACAGAAGAATGTAAGGGCGGACATGCTCAGCAGGAAAGGGCAGGTCCTTCCCACAGAATGGACCCTCAACCAACAGGTCTGTCAGAGTCTCTGGAGGCTGTGGGGGAGACCCCTCATCGATCTTTTCGCCTCCAACTTATCCAAGAGGATCCCCATCTATTGCTCGCTAGTTCCGGACAGAGAGGCAATAGCAGTAGACGCCTTTTTGATGGATTGGACGGGGATGGACACTTATGCTTTTCCCTCGTTCAAGATCATCAATCTGGTAGTCAGGAAATTCGCCCTCCTCGATTCGGGACGGATGATCCTGATAGCTCCGTTCTGGCCGATGAGGGAATGGTTCACGGAGGTGGTGGACTTGTTGATGGACTTTCCAAGAAGCCTCCCTGCAAGTCCAAATCTGCTCAGACAACCCCACTTCGAGAGATATCATCAAAACCCCCTCGCTCTCAATCTGACTGCCTTCAGACTATCGAGAAGCTCGTCAGATCGAGAGGCTTTTCAGCGCAAGCTGCGAAAGCTATCGCCAGAGCGAGGAGGGTCTCTTCGCAGAGGGTCTACCAGTCCAAGTGGGAGACTTTTAGGGCTTGGTGTAGGAAGCACAAGATTTCCTCATCCACTACCTCTGTGAGCCAGATTGCGGATTTCTTGTTGTACCTCAGACAGGACGCTAAGCTAGCTGTGTCCACTATCAAAGGGTACAAAAGTATGCTCTCTTCCGTCTGTCGGCATAGAGGCTTGGACTTGTCTCGCGATAAGGACTTACATGACCTCTTGAAGTCTTTTGAGACGACCAAGCAGACCCAGTTAAAGCCCCCTTCTTGGAACCTTGATGTGGTTCTTAAATTTCTGTGCACCAAGAGATTTGAACCCATCTCACAGGCTCCCCTTAGGGAGGTTACCAAGAAGACCCTCTTTCTTTTGGCCTTAGCAACAGCTAAAAGAGTTAGTGAAGTCCATGCAATTGAAAAACAGGTAGGCTTCAATCTGAATGGGGCAGTTTGTGCCTTGAGATTAGACTTTCTCGCTAAGAACGAGAACCCTTCTAAGCCCTGGCCGAGGACCTTTGAGGTTCCTAACTTGACCAACCTAGTGGGTCAAGAGCAAGAGAAGCTGCTCTGTCCAGTACGAGCCCTCAAGACCTACTTGTCTCGCACGAAAAGTGTGAGAGGCTCTTCTAGCTCCCTGTGGTGTTCTGTGAAAGATCCTCAAAAGCCCCTTTCCAAGAACGCTTTGTCCTTTTTCCTGAGGGAAGTGATAAGAGAAGCGCATCTCTTGTGTGAGGAGGAACACTTCGGACGTTTAAAAGTGCAAGCTCACGAAGTGAGGGCCATTGCGACCTCGCTTGCTTACCGCAAGAACATGTCGCTCCGTCAAATTATGGATGCGACATTCTGGAGGAGCAACTCTGTGTTCGCCTCTCATTACCTCAGAGAGGTGAGGGTGGATTATGAGAAATGTTATACCTTGGGACCATACGTAGCTACGGCTTCTGTATTAGGCAAAGGAGTTACTACCTCCCCTCAACCTTAGTTTTGTTTACTTGTACATAGGTTGGTGTATTTTTTATTGGTTGTCTGAGGACTTCGACTTGTGTACAGTCACCTCAGTCTAGTTAGATAATTTTTATCTACTTTGCAAATGTTAGGTGGTTGGTTTGGTAAAGTTGCGGTTTTTTATTTTGGGCAATAGGTAGTCCTGAAGTCTAGTCAGATTGTTGGTCTCACCCCGTTGACAGACTCAATTGAGTGTTTTCAGCACTGCAGGTCACATCCTGGCTGACACTCCTAAGGGAAAGCGACTCAAGAGGCAGGAACCTTTGAAGTCAGCTACCTTAGCAGGTAAGGAATCAAGGTGTTTATTTATCCTACAACTTTTTTGGTTGTTTTCCCAACGATGTTACTGTCTATCACCCTCCTCCAAGTGTGTTAATCAGCTATGTATATATAACTGCCAGGTAAGTTCTATTCATAAAAATGGAGTTTTTATGATAAAACAAAGTTTTATGAATACTTACCTGGCAGTTATATATACATTCGAAGGCCCACCCACCTCCCCTCAGGAGACAGGTCGGGCATAGATGAACTGAAGAACAGAAAACGGGAATGATTCCTCCTACCACCCTTTAACGGGTGTTACCACCCAACCACCACAAGGCGGTTGCCTAGTTTTAGAAAAATTCTGCCGAAATAGAGATAATTAGCTATGTATATATAACTGCCAGGTAAGTATTCATAAAACTTTGTTTTATCATAAAAACTCCATTTTTCATCAACATTGTTTACTTCCCTTTTTGTGGGTTTATACATTACAAAGGGACATCCTTACCCTTGTTAGCAGTACAGTACCAACATACTACATTCTTCTCGATGATTCTATTCCCACCTTCCCTCTCGTGATGTCCTCTGTGAGGCATGACCTCTATCCTTCCCATCCTTTGCTTGAATGTGCAATATCCCTTGCTGAGGCGCCTTCTCCCCTCTTCTACTAGCATTGGCCGTATTGATCGCTATAGCTTCTTTCATGGGTGAATCTCCCATTTCTCCCCCTCTGGTACCTGCCTTGTGTACTCTGCTTTATTGCTTGTTTCCTTCTCCATTTCTCATTGTTCCTTCTGGGTACTTCATTGTTACCTCCTATGTCTATTATTCCCCATAATTTTATGGCTTTTTTCTCTTCCTTGGTTTCCTTCCCCTTGTCTTTGTCCACCTTTTACCCATTCATCCTCATCTCACTTGTTCAATTGCTTCCCTTATCTTCCCATTCTCTCTCTTCTTTCTCTTTCTCTTTCTCTGTCATTAGGCTCTTCCTTTTTCTTTCACCTACCTCTTAAATTAAGGTCTTTTTCCTGAAATTTGTTCATCTCTTTCAGGTCCTCCTCATAGCTGTTCAAGTGTCCTAGAATTGTGTACTCTCCGCCACCTCAATCGATGTCTCCAACCTTTCCTTTTAGCTTCTACACTTCTTTTCTTCAATATTAGCGTTATATATCTTTATTTTAGTTTTCTGTCTGCTTTTGTTGCAGTAATTCTGTAAATTTCCTTCCAACTCTGGCATCTCTGGTCGAGCTCTTGTGTTTTCTGTAACATATCCTTATATAGTTCCTCCTACTCCTTTATTAATTCCTTGTTCGCACTTTCCTGTACTTGTTTGTACGTCTTTTTATTGATATGAAGCAACCCAAACAGAATAAAAACAGGTCTTCTCTTTCTTGTCTTTTCTAGATCTCCATCACATTTTGTCCCTCACCTGCTGCCGTGAAATCATGTCCACTGATCACATTTGTCGTATTGCACACAACGAACCACATCAATTTTTACACGTCATAGCACATCTATTGTCCTCCACTAAATTGTGTTTAGGTATTCAAAGTTGATACAGTCATTATTATTACTAGCTAAGCTACAACCTTAGTTGGAAAAGCAAGATGCTATAATGCCAAGGGCTCCAAGAGGGAAAAATAGCCCAGTGAGGAAAGGAAATAAGGGAATAAATAAACGATATAAGTAGTGAAAAACATTTAATATAAAATATAAAAACATTAACAACATTAAAACAAATATTTCATATATAAACTATAAAAAAGACTTACATCAGCCTATTCAATATAAAAAAGTTTGTTGCAAGTTTGAACTTTTGAAGTTCTCTAGATTCGACTACTCCACCTGACTAAGAAGATCATTCCATAACTTGGTCACAGCTGGAATAAAACTTCCAGAACACTGGGCAGTATTGAGCCTCATGATGGAGAAAGGCCTGCCTAGTATTACAAACAGGATGGAACTGTCTGGGAAGATCTGAATATATAGGATACTTTTCATTGCTTTGGATAAGCATACTTAAAACTTTATTAAAATTTCTCTTTAACTCGATGCTTAAAACAAATCTCTTGACTGCTATATGACACATTGTGTATATTTCATTTTCATTGTCCTGTTATTATAAGAACAATATACGCAATGCCGTATAGCAGTTAGGAGATTTTTTATAAGCATAGAGATACACAGAAAGTTTGAATATGTTTCAGCAGACCTAAGAAAATATTAACAACATTAGTATGAAGTATGAAATTGTATTTCCTTGCCGGTTTCTTACGGATTATTAAGTCTGTCTTTGTTGATATTAGCCAGAATCAGTCGTCAGTTTTCAGTGATATTGTCCTTGAACAAGATGGTGTTTTCCCTTAACAGAGACAGACAAGAAAGGGAACATTTTCCAGTATACTGTTTATGACCCGGGCACCTCACACTTGTTTCCAGATTAGCTGGGAGTGCTTTGTTGATCATGTAAGCTAAGAGTTCTCTTGCTTGAGGGTACACTCAGGCACACTGTTTTATCTTATATCTTATTTCTCTTCCTCTTGTTATGTTAAAGTTTTTATAGTATATAAAGTGATATTTATTTTGATATTGTTGCTCTTCTTATAATATTTCATTCATCCTTATTTCCCTTCTTCACTGAGCTACTTTCCCTGTTGGAGCCCTTGGGCTTATAGCATCCTGCTTTTCCAACTAGGGTTGTAGCTTAGCAAGTAATAATAATAATAATAGGGTCAGTATTGCAGAGTATATTTTTATTTTTTTTATATTTTTGTAGAGCGCAGCCATATGATGTGAACTTAATAACTTATGGTTTAGCTATGTGTGATGACTTTCTTATGATTATTTTAAAAGCAGAATATTTGATATATTGTAGAAGAGTATATTTTATTGGTGGAAGACTTAAGTAGTCACGGTTGGCACCTAATTCTTCACCACTGTAAATTATACGCAGGATGATTGTGTTGAGAGCTTCCTCTTTGAGTTGATCATAGTGTGGTAATGTCTTTTGCTCCGTTCTCATCCACAGCCAATATTTTTGACTTCTCTGTAAAGCCACCATAGAAGTAGAGAGGAAATTGCAATTCTCTCTTCTTTGGTGACTCTTCCCTTTTGTTATTATTTTCAGGCGAGTGAGCTTTTATTTGTTTGATGGTGGAGTTGTGTGGAAGACTTATTAGCCACTTCCTTCATTCTTTCATGTCTGGTAAAGAACTGTGTCATGCTCTCTTAGTGATAAAGGATGCCTCTCTATCTTGTCAAAAGTATTGTTTAATCCATTGTTGTATAATTCTTCATGTGTGTGTGTTGTGATGAAAAAATAAATGTATAAATTAGTGTTCCATTTTCTATAAAATAAACTAAGACTGCTACTGGTAGTGTTATGTAAAATTTTACTGATTCAATAAAATAGCCATTCCTAATATTTTAATTTCATTTATAATTACCTCGAATAACTTAATGTTTCTCATAATATTTCTGTTGATACTTGATAAATTTGTTCTATACAGGAAATTATATTAGGTTAAGTTACGAAACCAATATTATCCCAATGTTTAACTTCCACATGACAAGATGGCAAAAATATAGTGAAGTCAAAATAATGACAGATTTGCAGCTATAGCAGCTCCCAATAAACTCACTCTAATAAGAAAACCAAAATATTTTATAGCTTTTAACAATATATTAAATCTCTTGGTTTAAAGTCCTTTAAAACATCAATAAACCAAAACTTTAGAACAGAACAGAGTTCTTGTTACTAAAACACACGTTTTATTGGTGCAGGTGTCGAGGAATGAGTCTCGGAACAAAATTGATAAGCTTTCTCATGTAACCTAAAAGATATTTTAAGACAAATCCTTTTTTGGGCTCAGGCCATGTCGTCCTAATGGAAGTTCCTTCATAGTAGCTTCCTAGGTTATATTTAACTACAGTGATATATCCCAGAGAATTTTACTTAAGGTATCCAGAATTCTAACTCCTGGCGCGAATATCCCTGGCTTTTGTCTTTAGGGATATCGCATAATATCAGAGGACGTATTCTTGACACGCCACATAGCTATCTACACCCCTAATAGCGTTTACGCTTCGAGTGGGGAAAGTGGCAAGAAGTGTAGGTGGGCCGTTATTAAGGCAACGCTCCTACTCCTAAGTCAGGTTAGGCTACCGATACAGGAGGCTAGACCTCCCTAGGCCTCACCTGAAGGCATATATGATAATGCCAACTCCCTGTGGCCTAGCAGACAGTCCTGTGCCGGCAGATCCTAAAGCCGAAGAATTGAATTCTTCCCTTGCTTAAGGTCTCCAACTCTAGATTCTGTTCCTATCCACCTGAGACAGCGACCTGGGTGCCACCATCTCATCCTCAGACTACCCCAGTCTAGGGAATTGAATTCCCTGGCCACTAAGGTTGTCTTTACTCTGGATCAGAATCTTTTAGGTTAGGTAGGACCTACCGGGTGCTACCTCACCTACAGGACCCTTACCCCTCCCCTGCTGTCCTTTGGTGTTGGCCTAGCCTTCACACATCTTGGCCATCATTCTACAATCGACCCTACGGGTAGATTGTGGGATTGGCTCGGGTTCTTTGTCGGCTCCCGGCAGAGATTCCCCTAACCTATCGAGTGTTCTTCAGTCCTTCTACTGAGTCAAGGGAGGCAGCAAGAGAGACGCTGGGAAATGGGTCAGAGGTTTCCAGAAGAACACCACTGGCCCATACCTTCCTAATGAAGGGATGAGAGGTTGTCTGTTCCCTAGGGCATCTTTGGATGTAGTTATCCCTCAAACTCACCCTGAGATCCCCCTCGTCCAGATTCCGATAGAATCTGATGTTTCAGATGCCTTGAAAGACATCCAGCTGGAAGACAACTTGTCGGTGGTTGCCGAAGATACGGAACGCAGTCTTCTAGCAGAAGAGCAGGATCAGGAGGCTGTCTTACCTCCTGAAGGCGACGACGAAAAAACCAAAACTATTTCGGTTTCATTGGCTGCGGTGACTGAGCCTGTCCCGTCGAACTCTTCCGCCCCCCAATTGGATACGATTAGCCATACGCTAACTTCCCTTCTGTCCATGTTTCAGGACATGAAGTAGCAGTCATCCGAGAAGGAAACTGCACTTCGTTCAGAGATGCATCAACTCGTATCTACTCGTTTAGCCCCCAAGAAGCTAAACGTGAAGGAACTTCCCTCTTTTTCAGACATCAATCCTTGGAGGTATGCTGGACACATGCCTATGTTAGGAAGGAAGATCTTCCTCTCCGACAAACTGGGCACAGTCGCAGTAGAGGATGTTGAGTTCTGGCCCAGTAAAGGGGCCTACCCGGATTGTTACGTTCGCTTAAGGACGGAACCTCCCTCAAAAGAGGAGACGGAGCTGAAAGAGGTCATCATCAGGACCTCCCCAAGACCCAGGCCTTGTTCACTAAGACCTTGAAGGAGAGGGCCTTCTCTAGTTCCAAGGTACCGGCTCTCAGCACGAAGCACCCATCCTTCATTGCTGCTTCTTCCCGTGCCTTCCCCTTTATGAAGAAAGGGTTCAAGGCAGCCTTAAAGGCAGTTGAGGCAGGGAAACCTTGTCCTACACTTGAAGAGTGTAGACCCTTTTCCCTCCCCCTACCATCTGACGATGCTGACTGGAAGGACGTTTATAACACCTTCTCGGTTGGGAAGCTGGAGGCTGACATTGCCGGACGTCAGTTCGGAGAAGACCTCCCGAAGTTGTCGGACTTCCACCTGCGCAGGGAGCAGGAGACGAAGGAGAGACTTGCCGCCTCTATGTCCTTACAGACTGGATTAGAGACTATGGCAAGCGTCCCAGACACCCCAGACATGTACATGGTCTTTGCCAAAGCTCATTTGGCAACGGTCACCAAGGACCTGTACAACTTCATTAAAGCCAGACGGGCTTGCAGAGAGTTCGTGTTCGCCTCGGCTGCGGGGAGGCACGAACCCAGGAAGCTGATAGCTTCCAACATCTGGGGAAAAGACCTCTTCCCAAGCGAAGTGGTCAAAGAGGTTGTTGACAAAGCCGCTACGGAGAATGGGAATCTCCTCCACAAGTGGGGCTTATCATCCAAGAGGAAGTCTTCCAGTGAGGAGGGTCCCCAACCCAAACAGAAAACTAAATGACCTAGAGTGCCCTCTCGCCCTCCACGACAACAACAACAGCTTCCCGTGGCCACGGTGCCCCAGACGGTGGCACAACCACCTACCACATACCAGCTGGTGCCCCAACAAGTGGCGACTCAGTCGCCTGTCTTTACCCCAGCCTTTGAAAGGCAATCTACAACCTTTCGGCCAAAGTCTCTAGGTTCCTTTCGAGGTTCCTCTAGACGCCCCTCTAGAGGCAGGGGCAACAAAGGTGGACGTGGCCAAGGAGGCAAGTCCTCCAACCAGCACTCCAAGTGAGATGCTTCCAGTAGGAGGGAGATTTCTCCTCTTCCGGGATCGCTGGACCTTCGATCCCTGGGCCCACAGCTTAATCAAGAATGGACTGGGGTGGAGTTGAGATGCAACTCCACCAATTTTCCCCTCAGTTCTTCCAACACTCAACCCCCATTCTGGAAGAATATGTCCAAGAACTCTTAGAGAAGAGAGTTGTAAGGAGGGCAAAGTCCATCAAATTCCAATGAAGGCTGTTTTGTGTTCCGAAGAAGGATTCGGAAAAGCTCAGAGTCATTCTGGACTTATGACCACTCAACAAGTTCAGAATGCTGACTCTTCAACACATAAGGACCCTACTGCCCAAACAGGCATACGCAGTCTCCATAGACATGGCGGACGCATATTGGCATGTTCCGATCAATCGACAAGTTTCCTCCTACTTAGGATTCAATCTACAAAAGAGACAATATGTCTTCAGAGCCATGCCCTTCGGACTAAACATAGCCCCAAGGGTATTCACAAAGCTTGCGAACGCAGTCATTCGTCAACTACGCCTAAAGGGAGTTCAGGTGATTGCCTACCTGGACGACTGGCTGGTATGGGCAGCATCCGAAGAAGAATGCACACAAGCCTCCAAGGAAGTGATCCAGTTCCTGGAACATCTAGGATTCAAGATCAACTTGGAAAGGTCTCGACTATCTCCAGCTCAAAAGTTCCAATGGCTGGGTGTCTACTGGAACTTACAGTCACACTGCCTCTCCAATCCATTAAAGAAAAGGAGAGAGATAGCGGGATCTGTGAAGAGACTCCTTCAATCCGTCAGGATAACAAGAAGGCAACAAGAGAGAGAGTTGGGGTCTCTCCAGTTTGCCTCGATGACAGACCCAGTGTTGAGAGCACAATTAAAAGATGCATCAGGAGTCTGGAGAAAATACGCATCAAACGCTCGAAGAGATCTAACAAGACCGATACCAACTCGTCTGCGATCACTTCTCAAGCCATGGTCAGAGGCCAAGTACCTAAAGAAGAAGGTACCCCTACAACCACCTCCACCTTCAGTCACCATTCACATGGATGCCTCGAAGGAAGGAGGGGGAGGCCACTCTCACCAATGGAAAGTCCAAGGAACCTGGTTCTCCCTCTTCAAGACCTTCCGCATCAACATTCTGGAAGCCATGGCAGTTTTTCTATCGCTGAAGAAACTGAAGCTTCGCTGCTCGATCCACATCCGGCTGGTCCTAGACAGCGAAGTGATAATGAGATGCCTAAATCGACAAGGCTCGAGATCGCCTCAAATCAACCAAGTGATGTTGGCCATCTTCCGCCTGGCGGAAAAGAAAAGATGGCACTTATCAGCAGTTCACCTCCAAGGGTTCAGCAATGTGACGGCGGATGCTCTATCCAGGCTCACCCCAATAGAGTCAGAATGGTCCCTAGACGCAAGATCATTCTCCTTCATCTTACGCAAAGTCCCAGGACTGCAGATAGACCTCTTCGCGACGAGCGACAAGAAGCTACCCAGATCCATAGCCCCGTACGAGGATCCTCTAGCGGAAGCAGTGGATGCCATGTCCATAGATTGGAACAGATGGTCCAGGATTTACCTGTTCCCTCCAACCAACCTCCTGCTGAAGGTCCTCAACAAACTGAGATCATTTCAGGGAACAGCAGCAATAGTGGCTCACAAGTGGCCCAACAGCATATGGTTCCCACTGATAACGGAACTACGACTGAAGCTGATTCCATTGCCGGATCCAGTTCTGACTCAACAAGTGCAGAAGTCGACTGTCTCCGCTTCATCACAGAAAACCCGGAACCTTCATCTCATGATTTTCTCACCTTAGCAGTCAAGAAAAGGTTTGGGATTTCAAAGGGAAGTATCAACTTTTTAGAAGAATACAAATCGAAATCTACTAGAAGACAATACGAGTCTTCCTGGAAGAAATGGGTTGCCTTCGTCAAGGAAAAGAAACCAAAAGAGATCTCAACAGATTTCTGTTTATCTTTCTTTATTCATCTCCATGAACAAGGTTTAGCAGCCAACACGATCTCCACGTGTAAATCTGCCTTGACCAGACCCCTACTATATGCTTTCCAGGTGGACTTCTCGAATCAAATCTTCAACAAGATCCCTAAGGCCTGCGCTCGACATCGGCCCGCAGCACCTCCGAGGCCCATTTCTTGGTCCTTGGATAAGGTTCTTCATCTAGCCTCTACCTTGAACAATGAAGATTGCTCTCTAAAGGATTTGACTCAAAAGTTGATAATCCTATTTGCACTAGCCTCAGGAGCCAGAGTTAGTGAAATAGTGGCCCTTTCGAGGGATGATGGCCACATTCAGTTCACAGACTGCGGAGAACTGAACCTTTTTCCTGACCCAGCGTTTCTCGCTAAGAATGAGCTGCCCACCAAAAGGTGGGGTCCCTGGAGAATCTGCCATCTGAAAGAAGATGCATCTCTATGCCCAGTAGAATGCCTAAAGGTCTATTTTTGTAGAACTTCAGACTTTGGGGGAGGACAGCCTTTCAGAGGAGAAACCTCAGGTTCAACATTGACCTTGAAACAATTAAGGGCAAAGATCACCTATTTCATTCGCAGAGCGGATCCAGACAGCACACCCGCAGGTCATGATCCGAGAAAAGTTGCTTCGTCTCTGAAATTCTTTCAGAACATGAGTTTTGAAAGTCTTCGCTCCGATACTGGATGGAAGTCATCCAGGGTTTTCTTCAAGCACTACGCGAAACAAGTGCAAGAGATTAAGCATTTTGTGGTGGCAGCAGGTAGTGTACTAAAACCTGCCGCTTGATTTCTGCGAAGAACAGTGCATTAATTGGGACTTTAGTGAAGGGTGTACATGGTTTCCTCCTACGGAGTGACATGTTTAGTGAAGTGTCTAAGTAGTGACACTATGAACTGTTCTAAGTATAAGGTGAAAGAAGCATAAAAGACATACACATGTGCCATGCGTATAAGTACGCAAGTGTTGATGAACTGTAACGACAGAAATGTGAAATAATGAAATACTACGATATTTCCTTTACAGTGGCTTCATGTTTCCTTTCCAGATGAAACAGCTTTTTCTGTTATTACTATTTTATTATGCTTTACACAATATTTCCAAAAAATTTCTTTGATTTTATATTGTATTATAAAGTGAACAGTATTTTTGCTATCTATTATTTAGCAATAAACACTTCTTTGAATTTTGCGTCTCATTTTGCCCTACAAATTCTATGCATGCTATATAAATAAATGTGTCAGAGCACTTATTATCCTATTATTTTGAAAATATTCTGAACATACTCTATATCTGTTCTAAGTGAACAATCTGATAATTATGTGTTATGGTATCAAGTATCAGTCCCTGGTAATGACTGATTTTATATCTGATTGATTTACTGACTACAAATTTCCTACACGAATGAAAATCTGTCTACCTTGCTTACAACACACCAAGTGGACCAGGGGAGGTGTCAGTAATCAATACATAATTTCTTCCTTTCAGAATACAAACTATGTTTTACATGTATATGATGAGACTAATATACAAACTGGTTTGCTAGATTGTTCATTGAACTTACAATCCTTGGGTTTTTCCTAGAGTCTCCCATGACTCTTCCCTGTAGGGTGCAGGAAGCACTGACATAGTCCATGATCAGTTGAAAGGTGTATGACGGTAACACCATGTGTCTCTAGGTCTAGATGACCAAGGAAAATTTATCCCGCGGTTATTGGCACTATTGGAAATCCACAGATACATTAATGCTCTGGTAAACTTCCATCAGGACGACATGGCCTGAGCCCAAAATCTATTTTTGGGTGAGGTAGCCATGTCGTCCTGATGGACCCACCCTCCTTTTACAAAGGATGAATGGATCCCTCCCAAACGTCCTGTATCTGTAGCACCTCGCTAACTCTACAAAGAATGACAAGATGGCGCTGGGATGTGACGTCATACTGGCGCCCAACTATAGTACATGTAGGAGTGTTGCCTTAATTTTAGACAGTGCATGTTCAAGTACCGTTTGTGGGAAAACATGGCTTCAGGGTTATTTGAGTATATTGAGTGAGGAGGATAGGTTGTTAGTCGAGACCACAGATAGTAATAGGGTGGTCAAATTTGGAGGGGGTACTCAGTTGAAGTCTCTTGGGGAGTGTAGTCTACCGGCTTCCTTAGTTGAGAATAAGGTCATAATTAAAACTGACATAGTTGATTCTGACATTCCTTTATCAAGGCAGGCTATGGAAACTGCCAAGGTAAAGATGGATATCGAAAATGACTCTGTGGAGATTTTAGGCAAACCAATAGTTTTGAATATTACTTCTTGTGGACATTATTGTATTCCTCTTGGTAATGATGCCAATGTTGAGAAGCAGGAAAACGCTGCGAACAAAGGAATCACTCATCAGATGACGAACGAGGGCACCATAGGGGGACAGGATATGTAACCGCTCCTCACGATACGTCCCTAATTATACACGATATCTTCGGATAGCCGTTCTGGGGGTTAGAACCCCGTGATACCTGACGGTTATTCTCTTGTAACATCACTCACAGAAATATTATAGAGTAGGAAGCTGCCGGAAGGAACCTTCCATCACGACGACATGGCCATCTCACCCAAAACTAGATTTTTCCTACGTCAGAATCCGTTTGTTGAGTGATGCTGGGATTTGGCGGGAACAGTATGCCCGTGATTGGGAGAGAATTGAGAATAACTGTGTTTTGTGTAAGCAATTTAAGAGAACTCCACCTAGACCAGTGGTTGGTTTGCCCATGGCAAAAAAAATCTAATCAGGTTGTTGCTATGAATTTGAAACATTGGCAGGGGGGAAAATGGATTCTTTATCTTATAGATATGTGGTCTCGGTACACACAGTCGGCTTTCATAGATAGGAAGAAAACCAGTAATGTGATTCATCAGATAATGAAACTTTGGGTGGGAACTTTTGTGGTTATGGAGGGGGTTTTGCATGATAATGGTGGGGAATTCAGTTCAGATGAGATGAGGGATGTAGCTTCAGTTTTAGATGTAAGGATTAACATACCAGCTGCTGAAAGTCCGTTTCAGAATGGGTTGTGTGAGCGAATACATGCAGTCACTGACATGATGTTTGTTAAATTAAAAGTTCAATATCATCGAACTCCTATGGAAGTGTTGTTGAAGCGGTCGATTATGGCAAGAAATTCCCTCCAGATGTGGAATGGCTTTAACAGCCACCAGTTGGTTTTTGAGGAAAACCTTAACCTTCCAAACATCATGACTGATAAGGTTCCTGCATTGGAGGGCAAGACCATCAATGAGGTTTTTGCTAAGCATATTAGTACTCTACATTCATCTAGGCAGGCTTTCATACAGACAGAAGCCGAGGAGAGAGTCTGGAGGGCTCTGAGGAGTAAGGTTAGGAAGGCAGAGCAGATTTTCCAGCCTGGTGATTGTGTGTTTTATAAACGGGAGGGTCATGATCGATGGCTTGGGCCTGGGAATGTGATTTGTCAGGATGGTAGGTTGATCTTTGTAAGGCATGGGAGTGCAATTGTTAGAGTATCACCAATTACACTTATTAAGCAGGGGGTTGGAGTTCAGTGGGGAATTTAAATCTGATGGTGCTGGGAACATAAGTAATAAAGCTGCGGGGTTAGATGGTGATGGTGATGTGGAGTGAGACTTGACATCGTTTGCTCAGTCGGATTTGAGGGAAGCCGATACTACTGGTAATGGGGTTGAAAGCAGTGAGGTGCAGTCAAGAGGTGCCAGTTGAAGCAGAAAATGAAAGTGAGAATCGTTCAGTTCCTAAAATTAGACTTTGAATGCGGGAGAATGATTGTTGGAAAATATGTGCTACAACTTACGAAAGCCGAACAGAACACGTCGCAGTGTCAGGAAGCAAAACAAGCGGAGTTGAAAAGACTATGTGACTTTGGCACTTATGAGGAGGTACCTTTTTGGGGGTCAGAAGTGTATTTCAACCAGGTGGGTTCTGACTAGGAAGGATTCTGGGATAAAAGCACGTTTGGTGGCGAAGGGTTTTGAGGAAGAAAGTACTTTTCAGAGTGATTCCCCAACAGTGGGTAAAAGTGCCATCAGATTGCTTTTGACAGTGGTAGCTAGTTTGGAGGGGGAAATAAGAACTACTGATATTGAATCGGCTTTTCTTCAGGGAAGGGACCTTAAGAGGGATGTATACATTCATCCTCCTTGTGAGGTAAGAGTGGAGGGTGTCTTGTGGAAACTAAAATAAGTGCCTGTATTGTTTGGGAGATGCTTCCTGACAATTTTATTTGAGTGTTAGGGAGGAGATACAAAGATTAGGATGTCAACCGTGTGTTATTGAACCAAGTTTATTCTACAAATTGTCTGGGAAGGGAAAACTTGAGGGCATTTTGTTTACTCTCATAGATGACTTTTTGCATGTAGGTACGAGTGTTTTTAGGGAGAAAGTTATGGAGCCATTGAGAGAAAGGTTTCTTGCCGGTAGTATGGAGGGAGGTCATTTTTCTTATGTCGGTTTTAGAACAGTGCAAAGTAAACAGGGTTTTTGGCTTGATCAAAGTAGTTATGTAGATAGTGTGGAGGTGGAGCAATTAGATCAAGAAAGGCTTTCGCAAAGGGGTTCGGAACTTTCAGCACTTGAGAAGACAAGTTATCGGTCTATTGTAGGTGCCATCAATTGGATTGTTTTGGGTTCAAGACCTGATAGGGCTTTCAATTAGAGTGAATCCTGCAACCGTGGACGATTTAGTTAAGGCTAGAAAGGTTTTGAGAAGGCTACAAGAGAGTGAGTCTTGTATTCTGTTCCCATGCATAGATAATCCTTGGTCTTTGTATGTTTTTACTGATACACCATCAGCTAATTTACCTGATGGTTTTAATAGTTCTTTGGGTATTGTTATTTTCATTACTGATGGGAATAGATCAAGTCCTCTTACCTGGCATGCAAATAAGAGAAAGAGGGTAGTTAGATCGACCTTGGCCGCTGAGACTTTAGCGTTGTTGGAAGGATTGGAGGAGGCACTTTATCTTAGATCAATGTTGGTGAAAACTGACACCAGTGCCGTAGTTCCTGTTGTCATTTATGTGGATAATAAGAGTATGGTTGAGGCTATTTATTCTACCAAACTAGTAAGTGGTAGAAGATTGAGAATCAATCTTGGGGCAATAAAGGAGATGTTGAAAAATGACGTAAAACAAGTCAACTGTTAACCAGGATCATACCAGCTTGCTAATTGCCTGACAAAAAGGGGGTTATCAGGTGAACAGTTGCTTACTGTATTTCGTACTGGTCGCTTTGGGAATATTGAGATCTAAATGTTGTTGCTTGGTTGAGTGTTGTCTTGTTGGTAAGTTCACTCACATATTTTACGATTAATGGATCCTTATTTTAGATGTCTTGTGTGAACAAGAGTCTAGGTTTTAAACGTGGCTGATTTTCAGTCTTGAAATTTTATGGAATTGTAGCTAAAGGTTTTAGTTTTAGATATTGCTGGTTTTGAGTGACCTTTTTGATATGACATTGTATAATTTACTAGAAAATAAAAGAGAGAGGTGAGGCTAGAGAGCAGGTGGTCTTTCTTTAGCATGGATCAAGGTGTCACAGCGAGAGCTCTCCCAGGACAGGTCAACTTGCAACATACTGTGAGTATACCCTCAATCAGAAGGGTAATTACATAACATCTCCCTTCATTTAAAAGGTAATATTTGTAAACATAGCAAAACAAACAGAGGCTAATGCAGGTTTATATGGAGTCTATAGCCAAACTATAAGTCCTAGATCTTAAAATACTATCTACTTTCAGTGTATGGTGATATTTTTATTATTGTCCAGTGAATCTTACTCAATTTATATCACACAATTATATAAGTTATGGAAGATAATATTCTTAGAGGCATTAACATTTGAAATTTGTTAAAATGACTTCCTATATAAATACAAAAAAATATTCGTGGTCGTTAAATATATTATAGTTACCCTTAAATAAAGTTTTCTTTAAATCAAAACTTGTACCATTTTCTTTTTCTTAAGGCCACTAATCTAGGGGTAACTTACTTATAAATTTCACTCGTATACTGAATATCAATTAAATATCAAAATAAATTCATACGAATATCTCCTGAATTCCTATTATAATTCAATTAATCTATTAGAAGAATATTTAAATATATCGTTAGTAAATTACTATAATTTTAGCTGATGAAAAGGCTATAGAAAACAGGCTATGGTGAAGGTCTCTGATTGGTTAAAACAATTCTTTAACCAGGGGGCTATTTTGGGGAGAATTTCTCCCCAAATCTCGGAATTTTTAAAGGTTTTGAGGATATTGAGTGTCTGAACTCCCTTAAATCTGGTAAATGTAAAACATTATCTAAATACTCATGAATAATTATCCAGTCTTTATTGAGACTTATAATTAAAGTGAAGGACTTAATTACGTTTTATTGTTTTCCAATGGTATGACGCTCATTGCAATTAGAACTTTATCAATATATCCTTCAGAGCACAAACTGAAATCAGAGCATAAATTTATCATTAATAAAACAAAATATACTGTATGTTGTTTCACAATTGGAACAATTAGAAATAAAAACAGAATAGATTATAATTACAGAAGATACAGGAGTACACTGTACAGCATTTCATAAGCTGTAAATTTAATTGTGTTGAAAAATGCCTGGAGAAACTACTTCTGGTCAGGGGAACTTTTAGGGATTGTCTAGGGATGTTCCTGACTGTGTAAACTGTAGAAGAAGATTCATTTCTCAGACGAAGAGAGAGGAAGAAGGAACCAAGCTAAGTCTAGTCTTTTAACTTGTGATCCTGCAAACAGTGAAGGCTTCATTAGGTGAGGAGGGACACATTTTACAAGGTTTTATTAATTTTATTATGTTCTCGTGGTATCTTTAATGACTCAAAATACTGGAGATTCGAATATATTATATGTGTTGTAGGTTTCCATGTGTTAAACCATCGAATTTCTTTAAGGGTCTTTTATTGGTGAAGAAACTTTATAAAAGACATTTCTCAAAAGTGGCCGTTTTAGCTTGTGTTGGTAATACCATTAATCAGTGAGTGGTTAATAAATGAGATTCTTTCCAGATGTGGCTTTAACTTTACAATTAATGAGATGGTGTATAACTGTAGTTGCTGTGTGGTTATAGTTCCAGTTAAGGAATCTGTAATCACCTATAATTGAAGTTGTTACTATAAGAGTGAATTGAGATAATAATAATGCCTGCATCCATAGGCCTAGATTTTAGAATCCAAATCAAATGTCGATCATTTTTATGGAATTTTTGTTCCCATGGTTAAAATAGAGGGTCGTACCATTTTAATATCTGCTCAATGTTTTATTAAAAACCGACAGAACTTTTTAATCACATACTTTGATTTAATCTGGTAAGAAATATGATTAATTATTTTTCACTTTTTAAAAGTTGTGAATATGATGGTGTAAACTATAGTGAAAACTGTGATTTGTGCAAATTATTTTCATTACAAAAGTGTAAGGAGGAAAAGAGAGTTTCAGGTGATGTGTGTTAGAAAATTATTTGCTAATTAGCTAAAATACTGGACAACTCTACATTCACACGTTCTTTATTTTACTAATACAGAAAAATAAATGATTTGATATAATTTTGCATACACATGCTGTATGAATTCACATATATCATTCATTTGAATACAAATACATATAATCCTTATGACAAATATATACAATTATTTTGCTTTAAGGAACAACCATCGCCTCACTTCCATTAGTTTGAAAGTCTTTGGCCAGCCACTCCCACCAATTAAGCTCTCTCTCTCTCTCTCTCTCTCTCTCTCTCTCTCTCTCTCTCTCTCTCTCTCTCTCTCTCTCTCTCTCTCTAAGCATCAAATCCATTAAAATATCAAATATTTGGAAGTGTATCCCAAGATATAAATTATTTGTAAGTTTAGTAAGTCAGCCTCATATCAGCTCAGCAAATGCACTTACACAGAAGTGTCTGGTAAAAAAAAGAGGCTTAGTTTTGACCTTAAGGTACCCTATACTGCCAATATATTTAAATCCAAGTTAAAAGAAAGCAGTAAATTACTGTGATAAAAACACAAGTAGGAACACGGCTTTTTTTATTCAGATTTTTAGAAATTATTCTTGTGAAAACCTTTATAGAAACGATCTATTTTGATAGCAACCCTATTTTTTTTCCTCGTCCATTAGCGGACGTATAATTGCCTAATTACCTCATTAGTAATGACTAAATTCTTACTGTAAGGGGGGGGGGGGGTTCCTTGCCTGTTTTTCGACCAACCAGACAGAACTGGTTTTCTGTATATTTGTTCTTCGTTTAAGAGGACGGACCTACTCGTTGTCATTGAATTTTCAAAAAAATTTAGTCTGTAAATGGAAAGCCTTATTCAGTAATTAATATTAAGTCTTCCTTCAGTATCAAGGTAAAAAGTTGAATGTGTTTTACATTAATTAATTTTGTTACTAAATGATGATTAGCTTTATTTGCGACAATATTGTGGAGAATTTTTTAATGGTTATGTTCTGAGTGGGAACTTGGTCCGGGAAAGTCTCCTTATAACAGTTACACAAAGTTCAACAGGGGAGGATAGGAGCACTTACTCTCGGGGCACAAACACCCTGCTAATACTTTACTGTCACAATTCACTAACCATCACTCAAATACAAAAGGGGGAATTTACTGTCCAGAGGCCGGAGTACTCCACACGTAGACTATATATGTAATTTTATGGCCTACTCTAGCTTTGTCAGGTCTATAGTCATCTCATTCTCAGGCTCTGTTCCGGCTCCGTCCCAGCTACCCCAATGAGATGCTGGACAGTTATTTTACGTTAATGTAAGGTAGACAAAATCCAAAATGGGAGCAGTGATGTAAAGTAGTTTAAAAGTTTAAAGATAAGGATCTTTACCTTCGAAGCAAATATATTAATGCAAAGTACCTCGCTGTTACCACCTATAGACTTACTCTTTAAATATTGGGTATTTTGTCCCGTAATCAACTATTCATTTCACACATTAAAATAAATGAGGGAGCAAAAATACTAAGGAGGTTTGATTAACCTAATATTGATTTATTTCACAAATTTACATAAAAGAAACGGGCATCTGAACAAAGACAAAAATAGAATGATAAAGAGAATGCAAATTAAAAGCAATTCAAAATTATAAAGATGATGGTTTAGACACGCGGTCTGCAATAATCAAAATGGGGTCTGGCACGTGGCCCACGTGACCCAGAGACTATGCTAGTCTCCAAACAAGAAATAATAATGGAAAAATATTTACACACAATCCCACCGCACACAGTCCGAATAGTGTAATTAGCCAGGTACCCTATCAAGTTAAAATTAGTCTAAGCTAATAAAAAATGGGGGAAAACTAAATGGCCATTGATGTAGTACCTGCACTCCTTTGAAGTTTAGTCCTATGCCCGAGATAGCTGTTGACCTGGTTGTTGCACTAATTGGCACGCTGCACTCTTGCCTGGCTCACCCCAAGAATTCTCACTGTGGCTGCAACTAGGTACACCAGGGACCTCTTCTCAATCTCTCCGACCGGCAGCAACAGGACTCGTTGGTGAGACACGTTTTGGGAGAGAGGGTGCGAGGGGTGAGCCAGCAGTGGCCGGGTTCAATGACCAGGCAGGTCAGCAGGCCAGGGCAGCTTTTCGTAGAATGTGGCCGACACTCCGGTCGAAGAGATCACCTGGCTTCACCTTTCCAGACAGGTGAGGAGCTCGATGCGTATGGTAATCCATTGGGGATGCCATATCGGGACTTCAGGACAGGGCAATATTTTCTTGCAAGGAGTGCAGAGGAGGCAGGATTTTGTACTAAATACTCAGATAAATCTTGCTGCTCTGAGGGAGGTTATATATACAACAATCCTACCTAATCTGGCTTGCTAAAAATTAATATTTAAAATGATTAATTAGCAATGGACTGGTACGATGGGCATACATCTTAAAATTAACAAACCTTAATTGGTATTGAGAAATATAAGATGCATTAATTTAGCATTATTGGAATTTGTATCAAAAAGGCAGTTTATGAATTTAATCTCGACCCATGTAGTTAAGGAAAGAACCAACATACGCCGTGGTTACACTAAGGCCCTCTAACGTGCGTATCTACGCTGTGACGTCACGAGCATGGCGTGCGCCACTGTCAACAAGTTTAGATTAGTTCTCCCTATGTTTCGTTAAAGAAAACTAGATGTAGGAGAGAATGTTTAAGGGGTAGCTATAGTATTAGTAGAAGATATCTAAAAATACGATTAAAAGAAGAAGAGTGAAGAAAATTCTTCACACCCTGGGGATAAAGGGGAGAAAAAAGGGAGAGGGGTTAGTTCCGGCAAATGTGATTCAACTACTTGTTAGTATGAGTGAGATAAGCTTACTGGCTGAATGAAGAGTGAAGTCGTTCTTCACATCAACGTCCGTTTAAAGTTAACAAAACGTTGTTAACGTTAATTGAAATCAATTGAATCAAAAGTTATGCTTTCACGTGAATTTGGGGAATATTGAACTACGCAGGCAATGCTTCACGGAAGCGTTAAGTTAAGCATATGATCAGTTTTAACTTTAAACGTACGATGCAATAATAACAGAACGATTAAAAGTACTCAGTTCTTCCCACCCTAGGGGTACGGATAGAGCAAACAAAACGTAAACCAATATCGGTCGAGTTCAGCAACAAGTCAGGCCAAATAACAAATTAAAAATTATGGGGGTGAATCCCAATCCCGGTCTGACACCCAACGTTTTACATGAAATGATTTTACAAAGAAAATTACTGGCGTAATGAAAACTTTGTATTCATCGCCTGACAAAAGGAGAAAAGTTACTTCCTTCTCGGCGTTTAAAGGTGAAAATTTGCTTGACACTAGCCTGAATGATAAATCGAGATGAACTAGGTCTATGGGGACATCGTATTTATGACAGCTTGGGTCTTGGATGTCGTCTTTAAGAAAAACGTTTGCAAGGGGAGCAATTAAAGGAAAAGTTATATTCAGCACGAGCTGAAGGATGTCAGGGGGATTATGGCAACATGACAAGCTGTCAATGCAAAAATTAAATTTACGCTTTGAGGTTAAAGCAAGTGATTGACTGAAAAAATGCTGCTGTACGACTTGGCAAAAATAATACAGGTTTAATGTGACGTCATATAGGACTGAATAAAAATAATGAATGATGTTCATGGTACCGTTATCCTCAAGCAAAGTGAATCGTAAACAGGCTCTAAGCTCCGGTGCTAGGTCTACATGTGTGACCTTCGCCAAATCCGCCGTCAGTGCACAAGGCTCATTTCTGACAACTAAAGTCTTAACCTTGCGATCACACGGCTCTTTCTGAGGGCTGATTTCAAATCCTGACGGGGATGTCTTAGCGTCGACACGGGTTGGAGCGGAAGTTACTGGCTTAAAGATAGGACGATCAGGCAACGTGGGCACTGGTCCATGGAATGGTACGGTTTTAATGAATGAATCTACTACCGGTACAGGCCTCTGCTGGCCATCACGCACACGGTTAAGTTGTGGGGTATATGAGCTACCACGAGGGGGGTCCATGACAAGACAATGAACGGTATTTCCTCCGGGACGGACTGTCACCGGCGGCAAAGACAAAGGGGGTTGAGGGCGATGGAACGCTGGTGGCTTAAGGTTTGGAGATGAGGACGGAGCACGTGTGACTGACACAAATTCACTAATCGTATGCCATGTTGGCAACATAGTATTGAAATGTGACGATTTTACTGGTTGGGGAACTGAGACAAAATTATGAACATTGTGCTTGACTGCCATAACATTAAAAGGATCAACTAGGGGATCATTAATGACATTTTCAACGGGACGTGTCACTGAAGGTGTCGTCCTCGTTGAAGAACAAGACTGATTAGGTTTAATTATTAAATTGGGATGAGCCATGAGGCTATTAAAAGCAATCTCAATTTTACTTGAACAGGCAGCAAGCACTGGATAATTTAATTTAACAATGGGATGGTCGTAATGACGTCTCCAAAAATTCTTGTAATTAAAAAGTTCATCTCTTACTTTACTAATTTCACTTTTAAAATGACCCACGGCTTCAGGACCCATGTTGGGAAAATCTACTGAAGCAAGAGCATGAAGTGCTATGTCTGCGTCCTCACACACAAAGGTGAATGTCAACTCCTGTTCCTCAAGCCTAGCGTTAATCTCCTCGGGGCTGAGCGTTTCCGCCTTGGGCGGTGAAGGGTTGTTTACGTTAAACATGAAGTCCGCCATCTTGGAATGACCACGTTTTGATGAACGGATTCGTAAAAGCAAATAAGGGGTAACTGAATTTCAAAAGATCATGAAAATGAAACTTTACAAATTTACAAGGTTGATAATTGAACATTTAAATTTACTCATGATGGGGGAACAAGTTAAATGGACAAAAAACATATAAATCATGAAATTACTTTAAATTTCAAAGTGACCGGGTCCAACAAAGCAGACGATGCCCAGGTCACGTGACGTTAAAGACTTTGCTAAAACGAATTATTTACGCACGTGGCGATAAATGATTGAACTAAGTTAGTTGTGAGAAGCAAAACATATGAGAAAGCGCTAGGGCTTATAAATGCAAAGATTTAAGTTGAAAGTTAAAATAACAGGTCGAGGCTGACACTGTTGTGACGATTTCACAATTACGGGCGCACTAAGGCAGCCACTGATCTATTCAAAATGTAGATTGGCGCACAAGGCAGCGACTTTAAAGAGCACTCTCGTGGAGGCTAAACAAATATAAAATTTCCCTCACGCGGAGGTAAAACAAAAATATCCTCGCTAAAGGACAAAAACAATATTTCCTCGCTAAAGGAAATTAAATTAACTACACGCAGTAATTTACTTACGGTAGCAAACAATTACGAACCCTTAGTTTGGGCTGTAAACAAGATCCGCCATCTCGGAACAAACACGTGGAATGAAACGGACTTGGGGTTAAGTTTCTACGTTACTCGTAAGAAGACTTAAAATTATGTTACGCCAATTCGCTCGGTAGGACAAGGACACGTGCTAGGTATACGGGAACATTAGTTAGAAAAGTTAAGGTTGGTTAGGGAAGGTAAACGACACAAAGGAAGGTAGACCAAGGTACAAAATGTTACGAATTAGATGCTTAGCTAGCAAAATTAGTTGACAGGACGAGTACACCGGCGCTCTAGCTGAGCAGTAAACACGGGCGTCTGAACAACAAAAAACCTTAGTTCAAGTAGCTTAGAACTTTCTGGTATAAGTGGATTCCGCCACACGTGGGTGAACGGATCCGAGACAAAGTGAAGTTCCTACGACAAATTCTAGTCTTTCTGTAGAGAACATTCAAGCAACAAATTAACCTGGTTACGTAGCTCTTTCCTTAAACACGTGGTCGATACAAAAAGATCATGTTGATTACAAATTTCTCTTCCCAATTAAAGTCTGGGCATTACATATTCGACAAACTGGCTGTGTGCGTGTGGGTAAGTGATATAGCGAGTTACTATATGCTTAATCAAGCTGATTAATTACGTTAATGCTTCACAAGTCAAAGGTAAAAGATCCGGTTCGAAGGACCACTCGTGTGGAGAATTTTTTAATGGTTATGTTCTGAGTGGGAACTTGGTCCGGGAAAGTCTCCTTATAACAGTTACACAAAGTTCAACAGGGGAGGATAGGAGCACTTACTCTCGGGGCACAAACACCCTGCTAATACTTTACTGTCACAATTCACTAACCATCACTCAAATACAAAAGGGGGAATTTACTGTCCAGAGGCCGGAGTACTCCACACGTAGACTATATATGTAATTTTATGGCCTACTCTAGCTTTGTCAGGTCTATAGTCATCTCATTCTCAGGCTCTGTTCCGGCTCCGTCCCAGCTACCCCAATGAGATGCTGGACAGTTATTTTACGTTAATGTAAGGTAGACAAAATCCAAAATGGGAGCAGTGATGTAAAGTAGTTTAAAAGTTTAAAGATAAGGATCTTTACCTTCGAAGCAAATATATTAATGCAAAGTACCTCGCTGTTACCACCTATAGACTTACTCTTTAAATATTGGGTATTTTGTCCCGTAATCAACTATTCATTTCACACATTAAAATAAATGAGGGAGCAAAAATACTAAGGAGGTTTGATTAACCTAATATTGATTTATTTCACAAATTTACATAAAAGAAACGGGCATCTGAACAAAGACAAAAATAGAATGATAAAGAGAATGCAAATTAAAAGCAATTCAAAATTATAAAGATGATGGTTTAGACACGCGGTCTGCAATAATCAAAATGGGGTCTGGCACGTGGCCCACGTGACCCAGAGACTATGCTAGTCTCCAAACAAGAAATAATAATGGAAAAATATTTACACACAATCCCACCGCACACAGTCCGAATAGTGTAATTAGCCAGGTACCCTATCAAGTTAAAATTAGTCTAAGCTAATAAAAAATGGGGGAAAACTAAATGGCCATTGATGTAGTACCTGCACTCCTTTGAAGTTTAGTCCTATGCCCGAGATAGCTGTTGACCTGGTTGTTGCACTAATTGGCACGCTGCACTCTTGCCTGGCTCACCCCAAGAATTCTCACTGTGGCTGCAACTAGGTACACCAGGGACCTCTTCTCAATCTCTCCGACCGGCAGCAACAGGACTCGTTGGTGAGACACGTTTTGGGAGAGAGGGTGCGAGGGGTGAGCCAGCAGTGGCCGGGTTCAATGACCAGGCAGGTCAGCAGGCCAGGGCAGCTTTTCGTAGAATGTGGCCGACACTCCGGTCGAAGAGATCACCTGGCTTCACCTTTCCAGACAGGTGAGGAGCTCGATGCGTATGGTAATCCATTGGGGATGCCATATCGGGACTTCAGGACAGGGCAATATTTTCTTGCAAGGAGTGCAGAGGAGGCAGGATTTTGTACTAAATACTCAGATAAATCTTGCTGCTCTGAGGGAGGTTATATATACAACAATCCTACCTAATCTGGCTTGCTAAAAATTAATATTTAAAATGATTAATTAGCAATGGACTGGTACGATGGGCATACATCTTAAAATTAACAAACCTTAATTGGTATTGAGAAATATAAGATGCATTAATTTAGCATTATTGGAATTTGTATCAAAAAGGCAGTTTATGAATTTAATCTCGACCCATGTAGTTAAGGAAAGAACCAACATACGCCGTGGTTACACTAAGGCCCTCTAACGTGCGTATCTACGCTGTGACGTCACGAGCATGGCGTGCGCCACTGTCAACAAGTTTAGATTAGTTCTCCCTATGTTTCGTTAAAGAAAACTAGATGTAGGAGAGAATGTTTAAGGGGTAGCTATAGTATTAGTAGAAGATATCTAAAAATACGATTAAAAGAAGAAGAGTGAAGAAAATTCTTCACAAATATTAATTTATGAAAAAATGGTTATTAGTGATGCCATGATTGCCTGAAATGTCGATGCTGTCTTTAATACTTTGTGGATTTGGAAAATTTGAATCGAAGGCGAGAATTTAACTCTGCAATAATTACCAGCAAAAATATTTTGACTTTAATAGTGGTTATAAAGGATCAGTTCTGTTTTTTAACCATGAGAGAATGAGTGGAGATGCTGCAACAATTATTATGTTAGTTTAAAGGCCTACATATTTTCAATGAATTGACTGTTCACATTTGAAATTGTAGGAAAGAATGACGCAAAAGTTTTCGAGCATTGATTCCACAATCGTGGAATGTAGGCTGTGACATCATACAGCAGTGACAATTTTTATTTCAAGTTAGAATTTAGGAACCGAATTCAAGAGTACTTCTTTGTTAAATTATGCTTACGTTTCTAGGTGATATGGGCAGTCTTGCACGAGTTGCTCAACTTGTTCATTATTATTATTATTATTATTTTTATTATTATTATTATTATTGTTGTTGCTACGATTATTATTATTATTATTATTATTATTATTATTATTATTATTATTATTATTATTATTATTATTATTATTATTATTGTTGTTGTTGTTACGATTATTATTATTATTATTATTATTATTATTATTATTATTATTATTATTATTATTATTATTATTATTATTATTATTATTATTATTACATATGTTAATAAACATGGATTCTCCTGAAACATTCATAAATCTAATTAACTGGATACTATAAATTGCTTTTCATATATAGTTCCGTTTATCGTATACAGAGTCTAAGGTAATTTTGCATAAAACACGTTTCATGTTTATTTTCAATTTATTTCATTTTCAAACAAAGCCACGATTTAGGTATCGTATTTTTCCTTGCAAGTTTTCATACGTAATCGTAAGAAATTAGGACGAATTTCTTGTGTAATTCTGAGAAGAGAAAATATATTTAGGAAAGCATTTATTGATACGATTTATTTTCCATTAAGCTCCAATCAATGATGTCTTATCATTCACTAAACTCTTAGTATAATCAAAGAGGGGGAGATTTCATTGTCTGTTTTTCGACCAGTAAGGCAAAAGTGGTATTGTAAATATTTGCATTTTGTTACGAGGACAGGACTACTGGTTGTCTGTGAAGTTTGAAAGAAAATCAGTTTTTAATATGAAAATAGGAAGCCTTATTCTCTTTTGATACCAAGATAATAAGTTAATTTTATTTTACATTTATCAATATTCAATTACTATATAAGTAGTTTTATATTGACATTTCTGGCAGCAATATCCTGTTCATGATTGCTTAAAACGTCAATACTGTCTGACCATTAGTGGATTAAAACTTTATTCGAAGGCGTGACAATTTATATGTATTTTGTTTCAAATTTTGTCAATGTTTGTGGTTGTGGCAAGATGAGAGAGTTTAGTAATAAAAATAGTATATTGATATAAAAGTATTTTCTGTGTAAAGAAATGCGTTGTTTTAACTGATCTAGAATAACCAACAACAAAAATATGTTTGACCTGGCTCAAGGTGGTTGTAATGGACAATGCTTCTGTTGAGTTTTAACCCTGAAAAGATTTTTTTTAGATGTTATAACAGTTATAAATGTTAATCCAACTTGGCGTACAAATTTGACAGTGTACAGATACTGGGATAAGTAATGAACTGAATGTTCACATTTGGCAATGCGGTACAAAACAAATTGAAAAGTGATATCTCAGTATTGGTTCCACAATTGTAGAATTCTATAGTACGTGTCTATGTTGAATCGCATATTTGTGTTCATAGGTTATGTTGGCGATCTCAGATGTGTTGCTCATCTTGCAATAATCGTGGTTTTATCTAGAATATATTCACAAATTGCCTTTGTTTATAATAATCCTTTTGTTTGTGGTTAGTGTGTGGTCTAGCCCGTACTGATGATTGTAAATGTTCTCTTGTTTACTTCGCCCAATAGAGTGCTTTCAATGACGTCACTGGGAATCGCCGGCGGCCATGCTGGAGGGCATACAAAGCGAAAACATGGCGGCTGCTACAGCGAATATGGACAATGAGAGCGACTTTGTCAAACAATTGTCGGGTGATGATGAGCGTTTTTACAAGCAGAAACTCGATCTAATTGATGGCCTAGATCCATACCAGATGCAGAATTCATTCAGTCAAAATATTGAGGATTTTCCCAGTATTTCATACATTGATATGGTGAACTACTTGGTACTGTCGGCCAACCCAGAACATGAGTGGGCATACATTTCCATTGAATAATCTGCTTCCAGAATTCGTTGTTTTTCCCTTTAATGCTTTTTAGTCCAAAATTAGATAAACACTGGGCCGATGAAGAGAGTGTTTATAATTATAATGCTAATATTGATCATTTAGCCTAACCTTGTGTATTATAATTTTTGATTGTCAAAATGTATGTAAAAGTTTTGCATTATAATGTCAAATCTTTTATTAATTCATGCCTAACCATTGTGTTTGTGTTTGGTTACAAATGCTATAATTTCTTATATACATATAAACATATGATGGACAAACTCTATTGTAATGCTCTTGGATGATCGTTTTGCCTCCTTGCAATTAAATGCGCAAGTTTAATTATTTTTTCGATGTTTCATATATAAGCTGAAGACCCCTTCGGATTAAACCAGCTTTCAGATATTATTGTTATTATTTATAATCAATGTTTATTCATCACATAGGCCTGTATGTCTGCACAATTTAATACACAAATTAAAATAAATATAAATATACACTTAATTATATATAGGCATGAGCACCTTGGCGAAAGAGAGACCTAGGTAAGTAGCCTTTGTTAATACAGCCAATATGGGCGCTTTTAATTTTTATTTTGTAAATCTGAGATGCCCCTTTTGATGTTTAAAAATTGAGATGCCACCTCCCCCACACACACTACACACTGAACTGACGGTGATACTTTTGAAGTCACCCATGCGATCGGATATAGCATGTTTACACAGGAATAATGATACTTTTAGGGCCTAGCCGAGACTGACCTGATATGAAATAATCAGAACAGATACGTGCTTAGGATAGTGAGGATTCACGTAGATCAGCCCGTGATATTCTGGTCAACCACAAGTCACGTCTGCGCTTGGATAATTCCTCTGTATCTTTGTCCTGATTCTGAATAACTGCCGGTATGCGGTAGAAACTCTTGTCATCTCTTCGTCCTCGATTCCCACAGCCAACAATAGCGCAAAAACTGGGCATTGTGTGAATGTGAATGTGATGAAATGGCTAAATATTCAACAGCTCAACCATAGCTATTCACTGAACGCGTCTTTGTATGCCCTCCAAGATGGCGGACCGGAAGTTTGATGACGTGTATTGAAAGCACTCTATAGCCTAAGTGAATTTTCAATACTTTTCGTTTTGGTTTTGAAACTGAAATATGATTTAGCTTTTATATATATTCCTGTTTTATGTTCATTGGGATATTTACTATTATTTTTCAGATGTTGGTCGCAAATTCGTAGTAGGTTAGCCAGAGTTTATTAACAAATTCAGATTGGTTTTCACCTGGGTATTGGGTGGACATCTTTAGACTACACCAGGTAAAATTGAGGCCACACAATGATCGTTAAATGGAATTCCTATTCTTAGATAACAAAATCCATACCCCAGTTGAGTCATTATTCCACTAGCATCGAATTGAAAGTAAGCAAGGCGAGTTTTTTCTAAATTTCTTGTTATATCTCGATTTTTGCTTTTTCATATCTTAAACGCAAAATGTCTTGAAGTACATCATCCTCATTAACATCTCCTACATCTATTGACGCAAAAGGCCTCGGTTAAATTTCGCCAGTCGTCTCTATCTCTCTTTTGAGCTCTTAATTCAATACCTCTGACTTCACTCTTCATATTCCTCACCCATGTAGGCCGGGGTCTTCCAACTCTTCTAGTGCCTTGTGGAGCCCAGCTGAACGTTTGATGAACTAATCTCTCTTGGGAAGATTATGATGAGGGTTAGATGGAGAGGGTTTGGGCATGTTCTTTAAATACATCAGGGAAATATAATTTGCTTTATACCTTCGTTAAGGAGGGTTCATTTGTAGTAACACTGTTCATTGATTCAAATCATTAAGGGACATAAGATCAGAGTTGATATATGTGATGTATTATAAGGCATAGAGAAACCATTGCAGTGGGTGGAAATATTTACTTTAGTTATACCTCATTGCATCGGAGGGGGGGGGGGGGGGAATACAGTATTAGTGAATTGTGCTATTCAGAGGATAGGGAGAAGTAAGTTGTTAACGGCTTACGTTTTTTTGAATGACGTAGACATTTGTAAAGAATGCATTATGAGCGTTGAGCCGTCATCAAAGTTTCATCCAAGGATTCAATGTTTTGAAAGAGAATCGATCCTAGATTAAAATTCCAATGACTCGACTTTTTCGGTCAACGATCCTGGTGAAAGGTTGTTATTTTGCTGAACTTGCTAAACTTGCAATTTAGCAGGTGACTTTGACTTTGACGGCTGCTTTTCCGGTTCCATACAGGACCCCCACTTTCATTTTATCTTGTTCATTCAGAGTACATTTCATATCACTTATTGCTCATTAACTGTGAATAATGAATTAAAATGTTCGCTGTACACTGTGAATGTGCAAGCCAATATTTTAATTCACGTATGTGACGACAGTATTGAAAAGGAATTTAGATATTTTTCTGTTTTATCACCATCATCTCCTCCTACGCCTATTGACGCAAAGGGCCACGGTTATTTTTTGCCAGTCATCTCTATCTTAAGCTTTTAATTCAATACTTCTCAATTCATCATCATCTACCTCACGCTTCATAGTCCTCAGCCATGTAGGTTTAGGTCTTCCAACTCTTCTAATGCCTTGTGGAGCCCAGTTAAACGTTTGGTAAACTAATCTCTTGGGGAGTGCAAAGATCTCCATCTACCCCTCTCATATCCCATAGTGACCACGTCCCCCTTGGCGCTGTATAAATTAATACCGTCAATTATGTATTTTATATTTTCCTTCAAAATGTATTACAGTTCGTCGTGATTAACTTCATGGAATAACATGAGTTGGAGGGAAAAGTATTGCATTAGTATACTAGACATTACAAAATTCTTCAGCCCAGCGAAACAAAAGCAATGACTTCTCCATTGCTTCATTTTACGGATGCCTATTATACTTGTTGCCTCATATTTAAAAAAGCTTTGTAATTTTCTATGAATCTTGAGTCGATTCATTAACATAAGACATATGAGTGACAAACATAGGTTATCTGAACCAAGAACAAATAGTAAATTTGGTGAAAGGGCTTTTAGCTACTGTGCGCCTAGACATTATAATAAACTGCCAACTGAAATGAAGGACCTAAAGGGAGCAATTGAATTTAAGAAGAAACTAAAGACATTACTTTTCACAAGATCATATGATTTGGAAGATGCTACAATCAAAGAATTGTATAAGTTGTAATGAAAATGTTTCGTTAGATGATTGATATGGACCCGCCCGAGAAGTAGTTCACTCGACTTCAGTGGAGGGTTGGATTTAAACCCAAAATAAATAAACAAGTAAGTGATCCCCTGGATAAATCACCCTAATTTTACTAATTCACACATTTTAGTTTTGGATTCAATACGTCAACGAAAATCTTTTTTGATTTAAACAATCAACTGCTTTAACTTACTTAAATGATTGTTTCTAATCCCCGGTGCACTGGAGGACCTACCTCAATTACTAAGAATATCATACTGCGTAATCTTCGTTGATTGTTAAATTTCATGAAATTAGAAAAGCCTCCTTCTTCTTTCGAAAGCCTTAATATCATCTGCCCTTTGGATGTAGATTGAGTACTTGGTATACAAACTTAAGAACGCAGATCTGAAAGCTCAACAACTCATAAATATTCTTGTGTCCATTATTTGTTACCTGCACGATGTATAACAATTTTCTTATTTGTGTTGGACGTCCAATTATGATAATTTGATGAGTCTCGTGTAATATCTTTAATTAATTCCAAGGTTAATAGGCAAGGCAGTGTTGTTTAGTCAGTAGTTTGTTATTAATCTTTCTCCTCTGTTTATTATGATTTACAACTTATGTTACACTTCCATTATGTTGTAATAGATAGTTAGTGTAGACGATCCTGACAACAACTTAGTTAATCTGAGTTTCTTAACAATGCCCTTCCAGATATTTCTTTACGAAAGCAATATTTCTAAGGTGATTTCCACTGAGAGAGACAAGTTATAGTCCAGTGATTCAACTATGTAACGAACTCTACTGAATAGCCAAGCCAAGATTGCCGTTAGGCATAAAATTTATTAATGTCACCAAAGTTTTAAAGGTTTTAAAGCCACTCATGCATGGCAAGGGAAAGTGACAATGCCTTGTTATATAATCTCTCTCTCTCTCTCTCTCTCTCTCTCTCTCTCTCTCTCTCTCTCTCTCTCTCTCTCTCTTAGAGACATTTGAGATTCATTTAATCCCCAAATTCATCCCCAAATAGTTTAACTCAAAATGTGTTTGTATTTAATCACAAATCCTGTAAGCATATGACAGTGTGGACGCACTGTCTCAACACCCCCCCCCCCCACACCGGACCAAGACGTGCAAAACATGCATTTACGAAATTTACTTTTGAATATAAAATGGAAACATAATTATAATTTGATTTCTAACCCATAGAAATGTTATAAAAAATATCCTCAATATGGTGAAATTGTCATTAACTACGTTTTTCTTCGTTCTGTTATTAACTGGGGCCTCACCCCTTACCCCCAACGCCCTATTACTACCTCCGCCAACGGAGTTGGAAGGAGGTTATGTTTCACCCCCCTGTTTTGTGTGTGTGTGTGTGTTTGTGAACAGCTTCCTGGCCACAATTTTCATCGTGGAGTAATGAAACTTTAAGGGATTAACTGTTATGTAAAAAAATGGAAATTATTAAATTTTGGAAGGTCAATGTCAGAGGTCACGGTCAAGCAAAATGTCCAATTCACGTAATCAGCCATAAGTTTGGACATCGTTGCCACAGAGACTTTAAACTTGGTTCATATTTCAGATATGAAAATTCACTCTTTTACATGTTAAGGTCAAAGGTTGAGAAATAGGCTACCGTGACGGAGGTCTGCGCTCTACTGAGTGCCCCTCTAATTGTGCTTTAACTGCTACGTAACACATGATCACGTAAGGGAAGGGTGGGGAAAGTGGGTTTCAGTGCACTCCACGTGGTGCACTGTAGGCACTACTAAACAGCTTCTACAATATCACGTTGGCACTTAGCTAAACCCTCATTCAGTTTTTACCTCAGAATATAACTTTCGTTTTCCCACATTTACTCATATTTGAAATGAACCCTTTTGGTATTTTTGCTAGTTGATCCGGGGAACCAATTTTTATACCTAATTGTTGAGGTTTTTTTTTTTTTTTTTAGTGAACTTCCATATTACGTTAAACATTATTCCAGTTTTTTTTTATTTGAAACTCGTCTTTTATTACCTTTTTAACTTAAGTTTCCCTTCATATTTTTTCACACGTCTTTTCAAAAACCTAAAATTCAATTTTATTTTTCATTCACTTCATAAGTGTCATTTTAACTACTGGAAAAATGAGACCATAGTTTTAGCATAAGCTGAAGGGAAGTAAAAAATAGGATACTTAGAACAACAAGTTAGGAAGTATAGAGACGTTATAACAGAGTTGGATAATTGACATTGAAGGGTGAAAATAAAGATATAGAGACTGCAGTGGTACCTACATTGTTAGCAAATATTGAGACCTATTGTGTTATAATGTTAGATAGACTTCGGTTCAAGATTGCTAAAGGAATATTTGAACAAGTTGCAAGTAAACCTTATTTTAGGGTTGATAGTGAGAACAAACATTTGGACAGGAGAGAGAATAGAATAGTAAGAAAAGGTGTTGCATTTTCAAAACATCATTGCATAAGATAACAAATAGTTAGTTGAAGAGACAATGGAAGAGAAAATAAGGGAACTACATGGTCTATGTTAAGTAAAAATCATTTATAAATATACAAAAAGTATATTAACGAAATTGAAGAGATAAGAAATAAAGTAAAAACTAAAAATCAAAATAAAAGGTTAAAGGAAAACATAAATTGCTATAGATATATAGGAAAAAGGAAACAGAAATAACATAGTTGTTTGTAAAAGGGAATAACAGAATGGATTACATGGGTGGAATCAGCAAAGAGAAAACTACCATATCAACCAATCACGGCTGAATACGATATCATTATTATTATTATTATCATTATTATTATTATTATTATTATTATTATTAGGCTACAACCCTAGATGGAAAAGCATGATGATATAAGCCCAAACGCTCCAACAGGGAAAATAGTCCAGTGAGGAAAAGTTTAAGAACAATAATAATATCAAAATAAATCTTCTCCATATAAACTATAAAAACTTGAAAAATAACGAGAGGATAAAAACTTCAAAATAACTATAAGAAGAGAAACAAGACGGAATAGCTTTAATAGAAAATGTAAAACAGGAATAAAAATGAAAGGCTTTGTGGGTTTTTCAAAGAAACAAATAATACAACAGAACATTTGTTGAGCTGTAGAGAGTTACGAAAATAAGCTTTAGCATAGAGTTAAGAAATTAGTTTTGCCAACTAAAGAAGTTGTCCCATATATTAGTTGATAATGAAAATGCTGGAGATTACATTGCCTTACACCTTGTGACTTTATTCAGTGTTGAGCAACGAGGAACATGGTTGTTGTAGTAAATTTAAAAGTAGTGAATATGTTGAGTCAACTGAAAAGGAACATTGAGTTTGTTTGAGTGGAAAATGAGTTTCTTTATACATTTGTTTTCCGTTTCATTTGTGATAATCAGTTAAATACTAAAGCGCGCTCTCTCTCTCTCTCTCTCTCTCTCTCTCTCTCTCTCTCTCTCTCTCTCTCTCTCTCTCTCTCTCTCTCAATACTAAGAATGCTGTTGTACATGGAATGATTGCATTAATAAATAAAATTACTAGAATATTAATTCATTTCTTGTTTTTCATCAGAGGTTGGACACAGTCAAGATGATGATGATCTTTCTAAAGACCACAAGACTCTACAAAAATAATCATCATCATCATCGTGCAGGTCTATCCATATCCCAAGGATATCGGCAATCATGGCTCTCCATTCCTCTCTCTTTCCGACTCTCGCAGCAACCAAGCTACAAATATACAATGCAGTAATTATAGGTAAGTGGTTAACTAAATAAGATATTATTTTAGTATGTGAGAACATTTAAAATGGAACACTCCTGCTTTTCAGGCTGTTTAAGTATCATTCAAAATTTAAATAACTTTTTAATACTAAATTTCAAAGTGTTTGGTTAAATTCTTCCTGCCAGTCCCAAGGTACATCCTTTGTCCAGTGTTTATAGACCAAGTGCAGTTTTTATTCCCGTTTATGTGCTCTTCCTACCAATAGGATAGATTCATTTGCTTGTAGTATAAAAGATGTTATTCCAACTTCATCCAGGCTTTTGTGTCTCTTCTCACGTTTTCATTCTCACAATTTCACAGACATCTCAACTAGTACTTCCCAGAATATCAACACAGCCACTTTTTTTTTCACGTTTATTAACTTTATCCAAACTTTTGCCACTTTTCTCACTTTATAAAATGGCCCTCTCAATATGTAAGCAACTCCCACAACATCCACTTGGCCCATTATATTAATTTTCAACTCTGCACATCCATTTCAACATTCATATTTTTACCAATTCCATTTTCCTATCTTGTGCCTTCTAAATCACTAGTGTGTCGCCCCCCCCTAAAAAAAACCATTGCAGATCTAATGTCACTTCTATAAAACATTCCTTTAACCTTTGTAACCTTTGTACTGATCCCCTTCTATTTGTATAGTTAATTGTTAATTTGATTCTAAGTACAAAATCCAACTTTCTTGATGTCACCCAAACCCAGTTTCATTGTACCCTGTCTTCCTTCTACCATCCATTAAAATTGTCTTTTTCGGCTAGTCTAATGCCTTGATCTTCTTGTGCTTTGCTCCACATTTCTAGCTTAACAACAATAACAATATTATTAATAATAATAACAATAATATAACAACTTATTACGCATTTTTACGGAACATTTAGGATGTTAAAAGAAATAGGAAATTACTTTTTTTACTGGGATTATTTACCAACTTTTAGTATGTTCGTTTGTTAGTTTCCCGCCGGTAACATGCGTTTTTTTGTGATCAACAGTGGCGTATTATCATGTGCTGTTTATCAGCAAAGTATAGAAACCCTTGTGTTTGTTTTTTACTTGGCCAATTTGGGGATAAACGCTTTTGTCCACTTTTGCTGGAAACAGTGTTGTCTGGCTGTGAACTGTGCAAAGAAACTTGAGGTTAAAAAGGCAATTCTTTCCGTAAAGGGAGAAGTGAGATTAAATGTTCAAATCTTTTGGTATGATCAGTCATCCTACTACCAAATTGTGTCCTTTTTACGTAAGGTGGGCAGATGTATTATGACATTAAAAATAGCAGAATCTGTGGACATTATGCTGGTGATTATAAAAAGAATGAATGTACTTCAGATTTCGTCAACTGTCTTATTTTCTTTCTTTCTTACTTACTTACTAGCTTGTTTGCTTGATTATTAACTTGCTTGATTACTAACTTGCTTGCTTCCTTATCTACTTACTTGCTCGCATGCTTGCTTACCTCCTTACTTATTTACTTACTCGCTTGTTTGTTAGCTTGCTCGCTTGTTTGTTTGCTTGCTCGCTTGCTTGTTTGCTTGCTTACTTATTTACTTACTTGCTTGTTTGTTTGCTTGCTTGCTTACTTACCTGTTTACTTGCTTGCTTACTTACCTGTTTACTTGCTTGCTTACTTACCTGTTTACTTGCTTGCTTACTTATTACTTACATGTTTGCTTGCTTGCTTGCTTACTTACATGTTTGATTGCTTACTTGCTTGCTTACTTACATGTTTACTTGTTTGCTTGCTTGCATGATGGAATTATTGTGAAGTCATGTTGCCACATTCTCTCTCTCTCTCTCTCTCTCTCTCTCTCTCTCTCTCTCTCTCTCTCTCTCTCTCTCTCTCTCTCTCTCTCAAAGAAAATATTAATAAAACACTTAACATAATGGTAATTCCATAGCACCCGGCATATTTGTAAATTAGTTAATTTCCATAGACAAGTCTTAAACGACCTTCCACTTAATGTCAAGAATAGCAAAAATGTGGCAGCTTTCAAGAAAAACCTGAAGACTTATCTTTTTAGAAAGTGTTATAATAGTGACCTGAAAACTATTAAGCCTAAATACAAATGCTGGCGAATAACTGATAAGATACAGAGCAAAATATTAACTGGAAAGAAATTATTTTCACACACCAAGGCCCGCCTGAACAGACCTTTACTGTCTGATGGAGGGCGAGAAATAAACCCCTAAAAGTGAAAGTAAATGATCCCAGTACTTAAACATCTTCCCAAATTAACCTTTTAACTTCTATTGCCTCAAACCCTGCTATTGCATTTAGAAATTCTTGTTATTGCTTTTGGTAGAAATTTCCCTCTGAACCAGCTGTCACAAATAAGTTTCCAGTGGGAGATAGATATTTTAATACTGCTTAAAGGATATTCACGAAAACTGTGTCCTTGCAGGATGATTAAGCATTTCAGTGATAGATTGCTTCTAAACTATGATTGCGGTGCCAGTCCAGCTTTCTCGTAGGCTTAAATTCATCCCCAAGTGGCAGTAATCCTTGTCATGTTTTTCAAATTCGTTCTCATTTTTGTTTTTGAGGGTCGTAAAACATTGCCTTCAGTTTGGAATGAAAGGAAACAAGATACGTAAAAAGCAGCTAAAATATAGAATCAAACTAAAGTATTCTAAGCTGATATTAACATTGGTAATCGTGACACATTACACAAGAGATTTTATGTCAGAAGTCGCCAAATATTTTCATACTTATTTTAAAGCACCCTCTTAAATTTTCGGATGCCTTGTTGTTTGTAATTCAATCATTTTGATGTTAACACATAATCCTATTCGGTTTTTTATATACCTGCCATGTTTAATAAGTGCTTTACGGGTATATAAACTATTCAAAAATTTAAGGCCGATGTAAATATTTTAGTTTTAAGCTTTACGATGCTATAGTCATCGTGTTTAGTGAAACATTCGGAAATCAAACAATTTGATAAATTAACTTTACAACAGTACTACTCAAACATTTTATCACTGAGTTGCTATTTTAAATACTGAAAATTTCTTAGATAGTCAACTAGTAATAAGTGACTTAAGTTTGGAAGGAATCAAATTATTACGGGAAAAATTTAGTTTTAAGTACAGTAGTAGGCAAGGTGAACATTTTGCTAAAATGTCCTTTCCATTTCTTTCCAGTTGACTAGGCATTCGTATGGAAATGAGGACTGGAAGAGGACATTAAGGCTGTCCTTAAGTTGAGAAATTACAAGAAGAGCTAGAATCCTCTGTCGTCTGTTTGAGCCAAGTTAAGTATGACGACACCATCAAGGGTGAACTGAAGCTGTAAACTTTGCATGAATTTGTAAATATTCGTTTTAAGGTTTTGTGCTTATTAGAAAGCAGGTTAGATTTCTGGCTTTCAATGCTGATATGAAGTTCCCCAATCAATTACAGTATAATATTAGATTATGCTGTGTAAATAGCAGATATTTAAGATCTTTTAATTTCTAGAAATTGGTTTTCCATTCAGTGAGATTTTTTTCCTTAATTTGAAACTGGAGTGATAGGCCTTATAAGATTCACTTGAGTTGTTTGATCAAAATATAGATTTTTGGCTCATACTTTTTTTTTCTTTTTTTACTAATTCCAGATAGTTGACAAGCTTTGATCAAATCTATTCATTTTTTGTAAAAAGAAAAAGTTGATCAAATTGTCATAAATTTGTTTTGATTCATACCTTTCTTTTATTCATTCCAGATAGTTGGTAAGCTTTGATTAAACCAATGCATTTTTGTAAAAAGAAAAATATAAATACTAGTATAGTTTAATCTCCATATAGACATTGAATAAGTCATCTACTTTTTTTGGACAACAAAACTTAAATTTTACATTTTTGGTTAAATAATATTAGGAAAAATTAGTTGTGTAAAATGCGCTTAGACAAATAATATTTACCTATTTTTTTGGACAGCAAAACTTCAAGTTTACTTTTTTGTCAAAATTTTAGGAAGAATTAGTTAAGTAAAATAAGCAAAAGTTAAGAATCTGTTGAAATTACCTTTTTAACTCTTTCCAGATTAGTGTTCCAGTTTGGTATGGCACTGAAGAAGCCTGGAGGAGGCGCAGACGTTGATGTCCTAGAATTTGAGAAATTGTCTGATTGAGGTCTTTGGTCTTCTTTCTTCTGTATGAGACGAGATAAGTATGGCATTTTCAGTTATCTAATAATGTAAACTTCATTTAGATGGTAAAATTAATTTTAAATGTTGTGATTTTTAGAATCTAGAATAGATTGTGTGACATTTAAACTTAGTTACAAGAGTACAGGCTAGGGATTTTAGACTGGGCTGGGTAGCCTAAATATTATTATTATTATTATCATTATTATTGTTATTATTACTAGCTAAGCTAAGCTACAACCCTAGTTGGAAAAGCAAGATGCTGTAAGGCCAACGACTCCAATAGGGAAAAATAGCCCAGTGAGGAAATGAAATAGGGAAATAATCAATATTTTTATCATTGTTATTATTATTACTAGCTAATCTACAACCCTAGTTGGAGAAGCAAGATGCTATAATCCCAAGGGCTCCAACAGGGAAAAATAGCCCAGTGAGGAAAGGAAATAAGGAAATAAACAATCTTAGAAATTATGAATATTAAGATAAAGTAATCATTATTATTATTATTATTATTATTATTATTATTATTATTATTATTATTATTATTATTATTATTATTAGCTAAGCTAACAACCCTAGTTGGAGAAGAAAGATGCTATAAGCCCAAAGGCTCCAACGGGGAAAAATACCCCAGTGAGAAATGGA
The DNA here is from genome assembly GCF_036898095.1 of Palaemon carinicauda. NCBI lineage: Eukaryota > Metazoa > Arthropoda > Malacostraca > Decapoda > Palaemonidae > Palaemon > Palaemon carinicauda. The sequence continues at coordinate 30,245,764 of NC_090767.1, forward strand.
AATAGGGAAATAATAAGTAATATTATTTTTATCATTGTTATTATTATTACTAGCTAATCTACAACCCTAGTTGGAGAAGCAAGATGCTATAATCCCAAGGGCTCCAACAGGGAAAAATAGCCCAGCGAGGAAAGGAAATAGGTTAGTGATGGTAGTGCACCATGTGTGGTTTACTGTAGGCCTTAATTCAAAGTAGTATTTAATTTTTGTTTAGCAAAGGTCTTTCTACTCGTATTTGTGTGAATTCACTGTTGAAAACTTAACATAGGAACTCGAGCACATCCTTTTATTAGTTCTTAATGTTTTGTCCTGAAATATTTTAATTTCTTCGCCAAAATTATTTGTTGGTTTCTAGAATATCATAATTTTGGTGGGTTAAATTATCCTAATCATTCTGGATCTTAAAATATCTTACTTTTTGGGCTTGAAATATCCTACTTTTGTGGATTAAAATATCTTACTTTTTGGGCTTAAAATATCTTACTTTTGAGTGCTTAAAATATCCTACTTTTGGGAGCTTAAAATATCTTACTTTTGGGGATTAAAATATCCTACTTTTGGGGCTTAAAGTATCTTACTTTTGGTGACTTAAAGTATCTTACTTTTGGTGACTTAAAGTATCTTACTTTTGGTGACTTAAAATATCTTACTTTTGGAGCTTAAAATATCTTATTTTTGAAAACTTAAAATATTTTACTTTTGGTGACTTAAAATATCTTACTTTTGGAGCTTAAAATATCTTATTTTTGAAAACTTAAAATATTTTACTTTTGGTGACTTAAAATATCTTACTTTTGGTGACTTAAAATATCTTACTTTTGGGGACTTAAGCTATCTTACCTTAAGGGATTTAAAATATCATACTTAAAAGATTTTACTTTTAAGGACTTGAATCATCTTACTGTTGTGGGCTTAAAAAATCTTACTTTTTGTTGCTTGAAATATCCTACTTTTGGGGGCTTAATTTGTTTCCGATTGAACTGATTTATTAAATATTAAAAATGACTGAAAACTAATTTTCTACTTTACAAATCTTGATTAGTAATTTTCTGAGAGTTCCTATTAACACTTTTGTCTTTCAGGTTAACGCGGCCTTCTCCTAGGATGCTTAAAACCCCTTTTAACCAAAGAATGATGAACATCAAGGATACATTATGGGATACAGACTCTCCTGGTCAAGTCCTTCAGTTGGAGCAGAACAAGTGGAACCTCTAGAACACCATTTCGGCTCTGGGTGTAGGAATCTGTCCCTAGTTTAATTAGTTTTTCATAATGAGGATTCAAATATCTAGTTCAAGTTTTAAGTCTTGGATAGTGTGCTAAGTCATATTGTTAGCTTACTAATTTACCTAAATTCTTTCCTTTTTAGTTTCATGAATTTAGTTTTCATAAATTAAATTCTCATTAGTAATTGGTTTAATGAATAGTTGATGACTAACATTTAGTTAAATATCAATTTAGGTCTATAGAAATCCATGTCAATAACCAAGATTGAAATCTTGCGTAAGCTAACCGGAAGTCTTATAAAGCTAAATTATATCTCATTTTCATTAAATTTCTGGTAGTCCTGATAGAAGATATTTCAGGGAGGGGTTTAGGCTATTTCACATAGGAGTTAATTCAGGTAGGAGTTATTTTGGGTATGAGTTAATTCAGGTAGGAGTTATTTAGAAGTTCTTTCAGGTAGGAGTTCTTCCAGGTAGAAGGTGAGCTATTTCAAGTAGCAGTCATTTCAGGTACGAGTTCTTTCAGTAGAGGGCAGGCTATTTAAGGTAGAACGTGGGATGTTTCATGTAGGAGTTATTTCATGTAGGAGTTTTTTTTTCAGGTAGGAGTTTTTTTTCAGGTAGGAGTTAGGATATGTCAAGTAGGAATTATTTCAGGTAGGATTTTTTTCAGTAGAAGGCAGGCTATTTCAGTTAGATGCTGGGATGTTTCAGGTAGGAGTTATTTCAGGTACGAGTTCTTTCTCGTAGAGGCTGGGATATGTCAAGTAGGAGTAATTTCAGGTAGGAGTAATTTCAGGTAGGAGTAATTTCAGGTAGGAGTTCTTTCTCGTAGAGGGTAAGCTATTTCAGGCAGATGCTGGAATATTTCAGGTAGGATATCTTTCAGGTAGAGGCTGGGATATGTCAAGTAGGAGTTATTTCAGGTAGGAGTTCTTTCTCGTGAAGGGTGGGTTGTTTCAGATAGAGGCTGGGCTATTTAGGTTAAATTTGAGTCTAGTGATGTCTTCAGGATTGATTCATTTAATCCAGTGGCCATTCAAATCATGAGATCCTAGAAAAAAGGTTTTCCTAAATCTATTTGTCAATTTTGACTTTCAAGAATTGAGTATTTATAGTAAGATTTGAAAATCTTTATCGATATCAAAATAGTTTTAGGCTTGTAATCTATATATTTTTTAAAGTTGAGGAAATAGGAACATGTTAGTAAATTAGTTGGGAGAATTTCAAACTATAGTGTTATTATATTAGGAATTAAGTTTATATAAGATTACTGAATTATCCGATGCCAAAACTTTCAGTTGATGGAAATGAGGTTTAAGTTTAAGTATAAATAATTCATTTATTTTGTGGCATTTAAATTGAGCTGCTTTAAATGCTTATTTCAAGGTGTGTTCTTGTTTAGCCTTTCAATTTTCCTTTCTGTCCTATAAGCTTGAGGTTCCTTAACACAAAACCCTTTCGAGTTTCAATTGTATATCTTAGATAGTTGATCCCCTACATTGTATTTTAAATTTTATAAAGGATGATAACTAACAACTATATTTGAAGCAATCTAAAGTTTAAATACACTATTGGTCCTATATTTAAATATCTAGAGTAAATATTTTAATGTCTTTGTATAAAAACTTATCCAACTTTTTATTCTTAATTTTGTAAAATTCAGTATTTGATGAAAAGTCCATCCTACATCCCCATGTTGAAAATCTCTCTCTCTCTCTCTCTCTCTCTCTCTCTCTCTCTCTCTCTCTCTCTCTCTCTCTCTCTCTCTCTCTCTCTCAATATTAAGTTAATGTATAGAGAGGATTTTAGTAGTATACTTTGAATGAAATAAAAAGTTATAGAATATAGGCCTATCAAAAAGTTACTGTACATGTTTTTTCCAGATTTTAATTAGATATTATTAGAGAAGCTTAAATTTAAGGTTAGGAAAGATGGGTCTAAAACTTTGTGCTTCTGGGAAGGTCGAAAGGCTGATTTGTTGATTGGTATAGATTTAAATACTAAGAGTCAAAGTAGGAATTGAACATTGCTGGATAATACAGAATAGTGAATAGTTTTAGGTGATCGTTGGCAGACGAGATGATTAGGAGGGCTTTGGTGTGAAGTGGCTAGGAAGACTTTGGTGTGAAGTGGCTAGGAGGGCTTTGGTGTGAAGTAGCTAGGAGGGCTTTGGTGTGAATTGGCTTGGAGGGCTTTGGTGTGAAATGGCTAGGAGGGCTTTGGTGTGAAGTGGCTAGGAGGGCTTTGGTGTGAAGTGGCTAGGAGGGCTTTGGTGTGAAGTGGCTAGGAGGGCTTTGGTGTGAAGTGGCTAGGAGGGCTTTGGTGTGAAGTGGCTAGGAAGGCTTTGGTGTGAAGTGGCTAGGAGGGCTTTGGTGTGAAATGGCTAGGAAGACTTTGGTGTGAAATGGCTAGGAGGGCTTTGGTGTGAAGTGGTTAGGAGGGCTTTGGTGTAAAATGGCTAGGAGGGCTTTGGTGTGAAGTGGTTAGGAGGGCTTTGGTGTGAAGTGGCTAGGAGGGCTTTGGTGTGAAATGGCTAGGAGGGCTTTGGTGTGAAGTTACTAGGAGGGCTTTGGTAGAAGTGGCTAGGAGGGCTTTGGTGTGAAATGGCTAGGAAAGCTTTGGTGTGAAGTGGCTAGGAGGGCTTTGGTGTGCAATGGCTAGGAGGGCTTTGGTGTGCAATGGCTAGGAGGGCTTTGGTGTGCAATGGCTAGGAGGGCTTTGGTGTGAAGTGGCTAGGAGGGCTTTGGTGTGAAGTGGCTAGGAGGGCTTTGGTGTGAATTGGCTAGGAGGGCTTTGGTGTGAATTGGCTTGGAGGGCTTTGGTGTGAAGTGGCTAGGAGGGCTTTGGTGTGAAGTGGCTAAGAGGGCTTTGGTGTGAAGTGGCTAAGAGGGCTTTGGTGTGAAGTGGCTAGGAGGGCTTTGGTGTGAAGTGGCTAGGAGGGCTTTGGTGTGCAATGGCTAGGAAGGCTTTGGTGTGAAGTGGCTAAGAGGTCTTTGGTGTGAAATTGCTATGAGGGCTTTGGTGTGAAATGGCTAGGAGGGCTTTGGTGTGAAGTGGCTAGGAGGGCTTTGGTGTGAAGTGGTTAGGAGGGCTTTGGTGTGAAATGGCTAGGAAGGCTTTGGTGTGAAGTGGCTAGGAGGGCTTTGGTGTGAAGTGGGTAGGAGGGCTTTGGTGTGAATTGGCTAGGAGGGCTTTGGTGTGAATTGGCTAGGAGGGCTTTGGTGTGAAATGGCTAGGACGGCTTTGGTGTGAAGTGGCTAGGAGGGCTTTGGTGTGAAGTGGCTAGAAGGGCTTTGGTGTGAAGTGGCTAGGAGGGCTTTGGTGTGCAATGGCTAGGAAGGCTTTGGTGTGAAGTGGCTAAGAGGTCTTTGGTGTGAAAATGCTATGAGGGCTTTGGTGTGAAATGGCTAGGAGGGCTTTGGTGTGAAGTGGCTAGGAGGGCTTTGGTGTGAAGTGGCTAGGAGGGCTTTGGTGTGAAGTGGCTAGGAGGGCTTTGGTGTGAAGTGGCTAGGAGGGCTTTGGTGTGCAATGGCTAGGAAGGCTTTGGTGTGAAGTGGCTAAGAGGTCTTTGGTGTGAAATTGCTATGAGGGCTTTGGTGTGAAATGGCTAGGAGGGCTTTAGTGTGAAAAGGCTAGGAAGGCTTTGGTGGGAAATGGCTAGGAGGGCTTTGGTGTGAAAAGGCTAGGAGGACTTTGGTGTGAAATGGCTAGAAGGGCTTTGGTGTGAAGTGGCCAATAGGGCTTTGGTGTGTAGAGGCTGGGAAGACTTTAGTGTGAAAAGGCTTGGAAGGCTTTGGTGTGAAGTGGCTAGGAGGTCTTTGGTGTGAAATGGCTAGGAGAGCTTTAGTGTGAAAGGGCTTGGAAGGCTTTGGTGTGAAATGGCTAGGAGGGCTTTGGTGTGAAATGGCTAGGAGGGCTTTGGTGTGAAATGGCTAGGAGGGCTTTGGTGTGAAATAGCCTGTAGGGCTAGGGAGTGGGAGGGTTAGTATGCAAGCGTGTGAAATGGTAGGGCTTTGTCTAGTATTAGTATTATTCCTCATCTTCTCATAAGCTACATGAACATACCTTGAAATTAACTTTGAGTTAGAATCAGATTGTTCCCTCTAATACATAACTATAAGTTTCAGAACTCCCATTCCCACTCCTTGATCCTACCCCCTCCCAATTTGGAAAGATTTTAAAATAAAGGGAACGTTCATATGACTGAGCCTTCCTCCCCATCTGTCCCCCTCCCTCTTCTGGTATCAGTATTTGCCATAATCCTCACCACTGAAAGGCCAGAGGGCCCATGAAGTATATATCTTGCTTTTGACTGGAACCACTGTTCATTTAGGCTGTTTATGAACTTCCCATGTACGGAACTCGTTCATTCTTTCGCTGGTTTCATGAGAGAAGGAGATTGTTAACTTGGTTATGTTGTATTGTCAAAATGCTAGACTCTGTGCTATGGTGAACATGTTTAGTCCAATTTGATTTTCCATGAAATCTTGTCAGGGTAGATTCTGTCTTGTCAATTCTAGTCATGATTAATAATTCAGTCTTGTTAAAGGATCTTTAAAGCCTCAAATGATTTAAAAAATTTTGATTCATACTTTTAAATATTTTTGAAATTTAGTTTAAAACTTTTTTAAAATTTCAATCTTGAATTGTAGGAGATTGTAATGTCAAATTGAACAGGTTTCTGTTATGTATACACTGTCATTTCAAATCGAACTATATCAAATTTGTCATGTATTGTGTAAATTGAGTTGTGAAAAACTTTTTGTCAAGAGAGTGATTTAAATTCTGTCCAAGAATATGAGAGTTTTCAATGATAATGTAAAATTAGTAACTGTATTGCTAAATTTATCAATTTTATCTGTCAATGAAAATCAAAATGTAGAGAGATTTTAATTTAGTTTTAAAAATTTAGATAACTTTCTCAAAAAGTGTTGACAGAATCAGTCTTGCAATCCAGTGCTTTCCTTTACACTGAGAGATCCCTGAGCTCTTTGAAAAGGGGTCCAGCTGGGACTATAAATGTCCCAAGATATCTGATTCCTACTGTTTCTGTTCAGGACATAAAGGAGGGATAAAGAACTGCTGTAGTTATTTTAGAAGAAGTGTGTAATACATTCTTGAATATATTATTGTTGGTATAGTTTTAGTTGTTAGTAGGGAGTTAGGGCCAATGTTGATGAGGGGAATTAAGGGATTATTAAAGTTATTGTTTGTGTAATTCAGGATCAGGTAACCTAGCTTAGGGGATGTTTATATAGGGTTAAATCATATGGCTTCAATTTGATTTAGTTTAATCTGCTCTCGGTTAAGTATTTCTAAAATTTCTCCATGATTTGGAAAAGGTTCCGAACTGAAGTATGACTTTTTAAGATTAGATTTTATAAGACCTACTATAATACTGATGTGCAGGAATGTTTCTTGTGTAGTAATTTACAAAACTTAACCTCTCTGAAGTTATATTCATTTTATGCAAGGAAACTTTGTAGTTCAGAAAACTTAGACCTAATCTGATAAGCCTCTGAAGCTTGTACAAAACATCAAGTCAGAACATTGGTGTTATATTGTAATAAACTATATAGAACTCGCCAATTTCTTTTGATTTTAATGACACTTGAGATTTAAATTTACAATTTAGGTTGTTCACTATAACATCATAATTTCTACGCTATTCTTTCTAGACAACTAAAGCCAAAAACTGTTAAATTAACTGAAAGTTTAATAAACTCTGATCTGCTTATGCTAAAGTCCCTTACGTTTAAATGCTGATATATTTAATGTCATAAACTTGATTAAAACTATTTAAAACTTTAGTTAACTTACGTCCATGTTGAGTAACTGTGTAGTAACTTAGGGTAATCTAAAACTAGAAGTTAGTACATTAATCTTCAAAGCAAATTATCAGAATTTATGTAATTACTATAAGAAAAATCCTGAAAAATCAGTTTTTAGTGATATTAATGTCTTGATATTTCATGATATTTCAATTACAAAGTAGCCACTCATTCTGTATTTGAAACTTGCAACTTTTTCGAGTTATATTGAGTGTTTCCATATTTTCATATAGATGCATACAGAAAACCTTTACTGATTTGGTGGGATAGCTTTGCATTTTGATTGGATGACTTAAATTTAATTATCTTTAACAAAATTGTAGTTAAGATTATTTAAATGGAGTTATAGTTTTCTCAAAATACTGTACAGACGCTTTTCAAACGTACGCGCTTGCATTGATTTCAATGTAGATATTACCTTAATCTTAAAGTAACTTGCGATTGAATTTAGGAATTAATGAATGCAGGACAATGCATTCCTTGTACATCAGTCAACTTGTAACAAGCAATGAACGGATGGTTGGATGATGTCTGGAGTAAGTGTTAACCCAGTGACGGGGGGAGGTCCCCAGGGACAGGGGAAGCACCCCAGGGACGGGGGGAGGGCCCCAGGGACGGGGGGAGGTCCCCAGGGATGAAGAGAAGGAGGATCTAGTCTATAGGAAGGAGTTAGTGTCTCGTACTAGTTTTGTCTTTAGTGAGAAATTAGTTTAATCTGTAGCTGATTTTAATAGATCTGTGTAAAGGTTATATTAGTGAGACACTTAGATTAGGTTTTCTCTGGTTAAATCAAGGTTAGCAAGTGTCTGTACCTCGGGTTAACACCAAAGATTTAATCTAGATTTATAGTAAACCATAGAATATTGAGTCTAAATAATGAGATATAGTTTAAATCATGAGATTGAGTTTAAATCATTTGAGTTTAAATCATGAGATTGAGTTTAAATAATGAGTTTGAGTTTAAATCGTTTGAGTTTAAATCATGAGATTGAGTTTAAATCATGAGATTGAGTTTAAATCATGAGATTGAGTTTAAATCATGAGATTGAGTTTAAATCATGAGTTTAAATCATGAGATTGAGTTTAAATCATGAGAGTTTAAATCGTGAGATTGAGTTTAAATCATGAGATTGAGTTTAAATCATGAGATTGAGTTTAAATCACGAGATTGAGTTTAAATCACGAGATTGAGTTTAAATATTGAAATTAGGGTAAACTTTGTTCAGTAGGCAGCTCTAAGAATTCAAATTTCATGACAGACAATATCGGTTTCCTCACATAATTGGCCTAAGGGGAAGTTTCAAATCAAAGCTTTTTAGAATAATCTAAATAATTCTGGTGCCTAAATTAATTTCATACTTGAATCGTAGATTTCAAAGATTTTCATGAGTAATTAATTAAATATATGAAATAGCAAATCCACAGGTTAATCAAAAGTAATTTCACTTGTTTTTGCATTAATTATAGATTAAATCTAAAGAATTTTTAAATAGCTTTATCAGTTGCTCACATTACCAGATTGGTATATCCTAATTGTTTTTATCTATAGATTCTCAAAATTATAAAGTTATTTTATGAATCTTTTAATATAACATTTTACGTGGCCACATTAAGATGAGGTGATAGGCAAGGTGTTGAGAGTTAAGTATGCAAAAATAAAAATATTCTTTATTAATATGGAAAAGTTTAAGGTTTTTTCAAACAATTCGTTTTTAATGGACAAGTTTCAGCCTTCTGCTTTGACCATAAGCAATGATATTTACAAATGATACCAACTGAATAAGATACTTTATAATTCTGGTTGTTTTTCGAAAGTCTTTTAATAAATAAAATTATTTTTCGATGAAAGAGTAAAGCCATTAGTTCATCCCATTGAAATATAGAAACACTTTGCAAGTCTTGGCCTTAATTCTTTTCAAATCAAGTTTCATTTGTCTTCAATATTCATGATAGGCCTAGTGGAGACATTTTGGTTGGAAGCCAACTAGTTGAGCCATATCTAGGATAACTGTAGATCCTCCGCTATCCTTAACATTGCGGAGAATTTAAGTTAAAGAGGAATACTATCATACCCATAGATGTTTTTAACATTGTTAATAACCGTTTCAAACCATATAATGGCCTAATATAAATCAGTTTCCTAAGTTTAAACTTTCATATTAATTTTATCTGATAAACTCATCAAAATATATTTATTTCACATAATACGTTTTAAGATAATTAATTTTTCAAATGATTAAAAAATCTACTGACTATTAAGATGGGAAATACGAAGTTTATGAAGCCAAAGATATTTCATTAAAGGTAGACTGACTTCAAAGTCAGAGAGGATGATTCCAAATACTTCAAAATCTCCTTCAGCTTTTCAATATTTGGTTTTAATAAGAAATGTTCAGGAGCATCTAATATCAATAGAATTTATTCAGGGCTGGGCAGTGTGTGTGTGTGTGTGTGTGTGTGTGTGTGTGTGTGTGTGTGTTTATACTGTACTAATTTTTTTATCGAGTAGGCCTACTGTTCGATTAGTTGGTGTGTTTGTATGATAGGAATAAGTACTAGACAATGTGACACTTTGGTAAAATCTCTGTTTGGTAGGTAGCCTTACTCTTAGTTTAAGGGTTGTTCAGCTTTGTAGGTAGACCTACTCTTAGTTTAAGGGTTGTTCAGCTTTGTAGGTAGGCCTATAGTTAGTTTAAGGGTTATTCAGCTTTGTGGGTAGGCCTACTGTTAGTTTAAGGGGTTTTCAGTTTTGTAGGTAGGCCTACTGTTAGTTTAAGGGTTGTTCAGCTTTGTAGGTAGACCTACTGTTAGTTTAAGGGGTTTTCAGTTTTGTAGGTAGGCCTACAGTTAGTTTATGGGTTGTTCAGCTTTGTAGGTAGGCCTACTCTTAGTTTAAGGGGTTTTCAGTTTTGTAGGTAGGTCCACTGTTAGTTTAAGGGCTATTGAGCTTTGTAGGCAGGCCTACTGTTAGTTTAAGGGTTGTTCAGCTTTGTAGGCAGGCCTACTGTTAGTTTAAGGGTTGTTCAGCTTTGTAGGTAGACCTACTCTTAGTTTAAGGGGTTTTCAGTTTTGTAGGTAGGCCTACTGTTAGTTTAAGGGTTGCTCAGCTTTGTAGGTAGGCCTACAGTTAGTTTATGGGTTGTTCAGCTTTGTAGGTAGACCTACTCTTAGTTTAAGGGGTTTTCAGTTTTGTAGGTAGGCCTACTGTTAGTTTAAGGGTTGCTCAGCTTTGTAGGTAGGCCTACAGTTAGTTTATGGGTTGTTCAGCTTTGTAGGTAGGCCTACTCTTAGTTTAAGGGGTTTTCAGTTTTGTAGGTAGGTCCACTGTTAGTTTAAGGGCTATTCAGCTTTGTAGGCAGGCCTACTGTTAGTTTAAGGGTTGTTCAGCTTTGTAGGCAGGCCTACTGTTAGTTTAAGGGTTGTTCAGCTTTGTAGGTAGACCTACTCTTAGTTTAAGGGGTTTTCAGTTTTGTAGGTAGGCCTACTGTTAGTTTAAGGGTTGCTCAGCTTTGTAGGTAGGCCTACAGTTAGTTTATGGGTTGTTCAGCTTTGTAGGTAGGCCTACTCTTAGTTTAAGGGGTTTTCAGTTTTGTAGGTAGGTCCACTGTTAGTTTAAGGGCTATTCAGCTTTGTAGGCAGGCCTACTGTTAGTTTAAGGGTTGTTCAGCTTTGTAGGTAGGCCTACTGTTAGTTTAAGGGTTGCTCAGCTTTGTAGGTAGGCCTACAGTTAGTTTATGGGTTGTTCAGCTTTGTAGGTAGGCCTACTCTTAGTTTAAGGGGTTTTCAGTTTTGTAGGTAGGTCCACTGTTAGTTTAAGGGCTATTCAGCTTTGTAGGCAGGCCTACTGTTAGTTTAAGGGTTGTTCTGCTTTGTAGGTAGGCCTACTGTTAGTTTAAGGGTTGTTCAGCTTTGTAGGTAGGCCTACTGTTAGTTTAAGGGTTATTCAGCTTTGAAGGTAGGCCTACTGTTATTTTAAAGAGTTGTTCAGCTTTGAAGGTAGGCCTACTGTTAGTTTAAGGGGTTTTCAGCTTTGTAGGTAGGCCTACAGTTAGTTTAAGGGGTTTTCAGTTTTGTAGGTAGGCCTATAGTTAGTTTAAGGGGTTTTCAGCTTTGTAGGTAGGCCTACTGTTAGTTTAAGGGTTGTTCAGCTTTGTAGGTAGGCCTACTGTTAGTTTAAGGGTTGTTCAGCTTTGTAGGTAGGCCTACTGTTAGGTTAAGGGTTGTTTTAGCATTTAGGAATTCTTAAATTAGGGTCTCTACACATAGCTTCCAAAATGTGTCATATTTGAGAGCGTATTACACATGGAACTAAATTGACTTTTTGTGGTCCACGTGCAAGGTTAATCTGTACTTCGGTCCGATCTGCCTATCTGCTAGGAGGAGTAGTAAGGATAGTCAGGGCAGTGGTTTGCACGTGTCTTCTCCTTTACCCAACTCAATCCTGCACATGAAATGGGACGGATGAGAGAGAGATCCTTTGGGGGCAGTTGTGGTTCCTGTCTGCTTTTGAGAGAGCAAAAGGATTCTGGAGTAATTGATCGTGGTGGAATTGTAATATAAGACTGATGAGGTCTCTTCTCCCTCCAACCATTTTATCATTTAATTATTGTTTCTAAACGAAAATTTAGATTTGAAAAGATATCCCCTTGCTCTGTATTAACTAATTAGAATACTATAACATTATCTTGAAGAAGCATCATACTATTCTTGTCATACTTGATTCACGATCATTGCATTAATGTCTGTAAGATTTTCAATAAAACATTTAAAAAAGAGAAGGAAATGGAAAGCATTCAAGGGCCTGGTGACTTTGTTCATTCAGAAACAAAATGCTTAGTTAATCTTGTTACCAGGTGGGAAGGGGCGGGCCTTGGTGGGCTTTCCATTTCCTTCTCTTTTTTTATTGAAAATTCGACTAATTTACACAATCATGACACTTGTAACCTCAAATGTTTAACATCAAACTCATTCCAATGTTCAGAAAAATCAGAGATAACGTATTACTTTAGTATCCCATTTTATGGGATCTGAAATATTCGTTTTCTATGATTGTCGTTGGTTGAGTTTGTTAGAAAACGGGGTTAAAGAATTTTATATAGTTTGTCATTGACTTTGTAACGTATTCATATTTATACTTAATAATGCTATTAAGTGTATTGAAACCTGTTTTGTGTATGGCAATTAATCTTCTATAATAAAAGACATTATCTAAACGTATTTGTTTTTCTTAATTCATAATGTAAAAATAATTTTTACCACAAAATAGTCGACTCGGTCTACTATGCTTAAACCCAGAGTTAAAGTAACATATAAAGATAACTAATTTTGAGGCTAAAATTATTTATTATCACAAGACTTAGAGTTGTCAGGAATGAATATACTTATGAGAATTGAACTAAACATGAATATCATAGAAAATAGTCTTCATTTTCATAATACTTTCATACCAAGAGACTACATATTTCTCTCATTATCACCAGTGGAAGAGTGAACGAACTCTCTACATAGGAAGGGAATAAACCAGTCTTATAAATAAACACCTGTGGTTTATAATAGTTTAAAACCAAGGTTTTATACTTCATGAGGTCTCTGGTCTTTCAGAGGAGAGAGAGAATGAAGGCATTTTACTGGTACCAGAAGAGGGAGGGGGACGACTGGGGAGAACACTCAGTCATATGAACGTTAGATTAAAACACTCCAGGTCATTGAATATTTTTAATATTTTTTTTATTTATATTTTTTATTTTGTTCAATATACTCTTTAACCCTGGATAGGTACGGTGGGTCGTTTGCGACCCCGAGCGTCAAAAAAAAACAGGTTTTTCTCACGTGACTCACCCCTGTGACTGAATTTGTGGGTGATCGACCTGCAGGAGGTGTCTCCCCTACACGCTCTAGTAGTGTCCAGATGTGCATTGCTGTAGCTGTACTCCTTCCCCGATTTCTGAGACGCATCGGGGTCGTTCGCGTCCGAGTTTACCCTTCTGAGGTAGTTTGCATAATTATCAAAGTTATTACGTATTATGAAATTGTCGTAGAATGGTGCAACTTGTATAGGTTATCAGTTGTGGAAAGTCTTGGTGGATTGTTTGGCTACCATGTGCATGTTTTTTTTTTTAGTTAAAATGTCGTTCATCACCACGAGGACCATTTTACCGCGAGTGCCCCTTTTTCATTTTTTTTCATTTTTTTGCCAAGTCATTTTTCCGTAAGATATTGCCAAATAGTGTCGTAAAACTTTTGCTTGTTTAGTGTTGGAAAGTGTGTCTAGATGATCTGGCTACCCATGCATGACTTTGTTTTTGTCAGATACGACGTAGTTATTGGTATATTGGGTATTTAACTGCGGTTACCAATTTCTGTTTTTTTTTCAATATTTGTAAAAATTACTACGTAGTAAGGAATTGCCGTATATTATTCATTTTTTTTTCATGTTTATGTGTTAGAAAGTGTGCCTTGATTGTTGGGCTAACACGTGCATGTCTTTTTTTTTTATCTGAGATGTCGTATATTAGAATGTCGGGCATTTTACCGCGAGTGTCCCTTTTTCATTTTTTTTCATTTTTTTGCCAAGTCATTTTTCCGTAAGATATTGCGAAATAGTGTCGTAAAACTTTTGCTTTTTTAGTGTTGGAAAGTGTGTCTAGATGATCTGGCTACCCATACGTGATTTGTTTTTGTCAGATACGACGTAGTTATTGGTATATTGGGTATTTAACTGCGGTTGCCAATTTCTGTTTTTTTTTCAATATTTGTAAAAATTTACTACGTAGTAAGGAATTGCCGTATATTATTGATTTTTTTTTCATGTTTATGTGTTAGAAAGTGTGCCTTGATGGTTGGGCTAACACGTGCATGTCTTTTTTTTTATCTGAGATCCCGTATATTAGAATGTTGGGCATTTTTCCGCGAGTGCCCCTTATTATTTGTTTTGCATTTTTTTGCTTAGTCATGTTACCGTAAGGAATTGGCAAGTAGTGTCGCAAAACTTATATTTTTATAGTGTTGGAAAGTGTTTCTAGATGATCTGGCTACCCATGCCTATTTTTTTTTTTAGCCAGATATGGCATATATATAAGTATGTGTTCGATTTTCCTGTGATTGCCATTTTTTCGTTTTTTCCCATTTCTTTCAAAATTACTACGTACTAAGGAACTATCACAGAGTAATATTTCATTTATATGTTTATTTGTCGGAAAATATGCCTTGATGGTTTGCCTAGCACGTGGCTGAAATTTTTTTTTTCTGAAATGCCGTATATTAGAATGGCCATTTTTCCACGAGTCCCCCTTTTTATTTGTTTTGCATTTTTTTGCTTAGTCATGTTACCGTAAGGAATTGGCAAGTAGTGTCGCAAAACTTATATTTTTATAGTGTTGGAAAGTGTTTTTAGATGATCTGGCTACCCATGCCTATCTTTTTTTAAGCCAGATATGGCGTATATATAGGTATGTGTTCGATTTTCCGGTGATTGCCATTTTTTCGTTTTTTCTCAATTCTTTCAAAATTACTACGTACTAAGGAACTATCACAGAGTAATGATTCCTCTAGATGTTTATTTGTCGGAAAATTTTGTTTACTTTTTTTTTGATTGAATATCATCAAATTTTTTTAGCTAAAATATTGTTTTACATTTTTTTTTTCGATTTTATTTCCCTTCAAAAAAATTTTTTTGGGTCAGAATTTTAATTTTATAAACGTAAAATAATCGACAATTATCCAGCAACCCACCATACAATTTTTATGCATATCCAATAATAATTAGATTAGTAAATAACACCTTGAAATTGACATACCCTTCCTACATTTCAAGTGGCAGATTAGGGAGTCTGAGTCAGTGTGGTTGGCGGCCATTTTGTGGACATATCCGAAGCGTAAGCTGCCCTATCTATATATATTCTTGTTCCCTATAGAATTTGTGATATTTTGGTATATTTTTACCTGCATAAATATCATATTATATATTAAATATATGTATTTTTTTACGAAATTTCCAAGTACTCAAAAAATTACCTTTAGATATGGCCCCTGATATAAATGTAATTTACAAAATAATGAAGATTTTTTTACATATTTCTATTTTAGGATAACATATGTTTATTCCCTAAAAAAATTAGCCACTTCCTATTTCATTTGGGTACCCAAAAAAATTCATGAAATTTGGACAATTTTTTTTGGCCAAAAAAAGTTACCCTTTTTTTCTCATTTCAGATCTTCACCTCCATGGGTCTGACTTCATCCAAAATACATCAAGATGTGTCCTAAACATTCAAGAATCAATTCCTAAAAGGATTTGTGTATATATGTATAAACTTTTTTTTTATGAATTTTTATGTCAGGTCTTTTTTTTTTTCTACTTAATTTTTTAAAATATTTATAATAAATAGTTTTTCTACAGATGAGTAGTATTTATCTTTACAGTTGTTTTAAGCATTCATTGAAGTTTTTTTTTGGCAAAAGAAAAAAGGAGGTTACTGCAAAAACTGATTTTTCAAGAATTTTTTTTGGCGTCGGGGTCGTTCGCGTCCGAGTATACCCTTAAAGGGGTGTCCGAGGACCGTACCTATCCAGGGTTAATATGGTTGTAATGGTAATGAAAATAAATATATTTTATAGAAGTTTTTATTTCTTTTATTCACAATTTTAGTTTCATAAATTATACATTGTAATAAATTTTACAAAATTAGTCAAAAGTTTTACTGCTTTCCTATACATTATTACTGTATCTTCAATTCATACATTACTATTGTATCTTCTGCTTATAAATTTCTACTGTATTATGTAATTTTGAGAAAAAATACATCTGTTTTACCAATGAAAACCTCAGAAAAGACATTAGCCATGTAAAGTACAAGAGACTTGTAATTGTAAAGTAAAAGACATTATAGAAGACATAAAAAACATCCATGGCTTAGCCTTGAATGTCTTAAGATGTCTTCTATAATGTATTTTACTTTACGAATATGTCTCTTTTGCACTATAACCATTAATGTCTTTTCTGAGGTTTTCATTGGTAAAACAGATGTATTTTCAGATCAAAATTACATAATACAGTAGAAATTCATAAAGAGAAGATACAGGAGTAATGTATAAAGAGAAGATACAGGAGTAATGTATAAAGAGAAGATACAGGAGTATGTATAAAGAGAAGATACAGTAATAATGCATAAATAGAGATACAGTAGCAATATATAAATAGAAGTCAGAAACAATGCATTAGCAGGTAATACAATTGCAAAAAAAAAAAAAAAAAAAAAAAATACCGATAGCAATTTACACAAGAAATATTATTCACCATTGATATGCAACCTTAGTATACATAAAGTACAATGGCTATATAATGAGCACTAGCCTGACTATTAATTTTCCTGCATCTAAACCATCTTAAAATGACAACTGAAAGTGCAAATGAAAACAATTCAGATAATGTTGATTCTAAGCAATGTCTGCATGATTTGCTTGCCAACACAAGAGTTTCAAACAAGAGCGTTTTCTGAACTATAATTCTAGATTAATCACTTAATGTTTCAAGCAGCGATGTTTTTAGAAGCTACCTAATGTTGACATAGTTCAAACTAGCAAGAGACGAACTCATTTGCCTCAATTCCTACGCTTAAAGATCTTACTCAACTTTGAAAATTTCTTTAATTATTAAAGTTTATGATTATTGTCCGGCTAAGGAAACATTCTGAAAGCTGCCCTCTCCAATAAGATAAGGTTATTTCCTAAATCTAATCTAAATTCTTCGATCACCCAAATAATTTCTCTCAAACTTTCTCAAAGACTGCCCTTCTAGAATGAATCTATAAACTGTCCCCTTTGGTCTCATCAAAGGATATTCCTACGTCAATCGCTGTTAATTTAATTATATATAAAAAAAGATTAATAAAAGTCATTTATAAATACATATTCCTTAAAACTTGTCCCTGAACTTATCTTACAATCCTGTCCCGATAAACATCTGCATCTGCTTTCCGATAATTCATATAGTCCCATTTAGATCATAAACTTAATTACACTCGAATGTTCTACCTAAATTCATCATAGTAACATTCAGTAAATATGGCTTACCTATTTTACTTTTAGCTGATACATTTCTGTACTTTACCTTTTTACATACTTCATTAACACCATGACATGTCCCTTATCTATTCCCTCACACCACTTAACCCTTTATTTTTTAATAGATTTTGAGTTTTATAGCTACACTTTCCTTCAATCTTTCAATCAATACGTTCTTTGAGACTTGAGAACTAATAGAGTTGTTACATAGATATTCTTTCCTAGACCTTAAATCCAACAACTATCCTTATAAATCTATAATTAATCTAATAGTTCTTAACATTTTGTATCTACCCATTCTCTTGTCTTATAACTGTACCATTAATTTATAAATCTGCCATAGCTTCAAACCTTTTAAGAACTAAAGTCTTTAACAATCTATCCCCAAATACCTAAACTGAAGCTTTAATCTTTCTTATGTCTTTAAGTCTTTCCATCAAGTCACTTGACCTACATTACGTAACTATTGATGTGAAGCAGATCACATGATTAAGGTCATTACATGAAATATCAATGAAAACATTCCTTAAAATCAGTAAAATTTCGAGCAAAAACAGCGTAGTCATTGTAAGGCTTACTATCCAAAACTAACAACTCCAAGAACATCAAGTTTAGGACAATTTCTCAGCTATTTTGGACAAGGATCTTACGTGTGACTGCTGGAATGTTCCACAAAGGATGTTGCTTTTAGAAATTTAATTAAATTTGTATAAAAATAAATTCTGAGAAGAAAACAAGTGGAGAATAATGGATAAAAATGACGTCTTAACTTTATGGAAAGTAAGGTACGTTACATCAATTTTTTTTTTTTTTTTTTTTACAGAATAGGAACTTACTGAAAAAAACTAAATTTTATAAGAGAGAGAGAGAAAGAGAGAGAGAGAGAGAGAGAGAGAGAGAGAGAGAGAGAGAGAGAGAGAGAGAGAGAGAGAGAGAGAGAGAGAGAGAGCAATATCTATATGGTAATATTAATTCAACAGATACCATTATGTCTACAGGATTTCAAAATGGCTTTGATAATTTAAAACAACTTTACTTTAATTCTCACTGGCTTACAGCATCAATATTAAAACCTATCAAATTAAGAAATTGCTCAATCTTAATCTTAACGTTATATTAAGGACTGATGAAAAACACTAAAGACGAATATTCATGCAGAAACTTAGTCAATTTCTTCATGAATCAGATAGATGACTTTAACAGGATTCTCTTCAGAGCAATTATCTGAATAGAGGTAGCTATGGGATCAATGCTTGTACTACAGTAAAGGGAGAAACAAGTAAAATTTTAGCCTATTTTGAACGTACTTCAAAAATGGAAACCAACATCGAAATCACGAACTCTGCAGACATAAGTTAGACCAACTAAAAGTTATGGAATAGAATTGATAAAAGTAATATTACAGAAATAAGCTAATCTCAAACTGAAAGATGCATTTAAACTTCAAAACAAACTATAAACAAAATCTAAATGGGTTGATTCACGAAAGTAGGAGAATAATTAAAGAAATCGTTTGAAGTTACAGTTCCAAGAATTTTGAATAATGCAAATAATAGATTTTAGAAGTTGAGAGTAAAATACAAAGTTAATGACCCAGCAGTCACATGTATTGATAACTTTAAAATAGACATATAAATTCACAGATAATATTACTCATTGACAAAAGTCTAGAACAGGAATGTCAAACTTAAATCCTTTTGAGGACCTATTATGCATTTGACTATGGCCTCAGATATCAAAGATTTGGTAACTAATTATTGGCAAAACTGTAGACTTAAAAGTATTTTTTGTAGGTCATCCTAGTTTGCCAAATATACTTTTCCTACTCGGATATAAAACTTTGTAAAACGAAGTTGAAATTTCGAAATGAATCCTTCGTTAAAGATTCGTTGGTTGAACTAGACTTCTTTGAAGACCTGACAGATTACTGCCACCTTCAGGGGAACTCCAATAATGGATCCCGAGGAGCTCTCGCCTTGTTGACAACAGCAGCTGTTTTAGAGGGTCCAGTATGATTTGTATCTTAGTTCAAGAATTCCTCTCTCTTCTTGTCATGGTTTCTTTAATCCTGTGGAGAGAAAATGGGAAAGGAAATTGAAATATCAGTTTGATATCTGGATGGATATTTTACTTCATAACAAAATTTCTAGACACAAATACAGCCTGAAATTACATATTAAAAATCCTTTCTATATTATCAGTTCAGGACTTGCAAAGCTTGCTTACCAGAAATCATGAAATATGAGGTTTGGCTCAAGGTAAACTAAACAGAAGAAAGACAGAGATAAAGAAAATGATATATACAATGGAAGATGAAATATCATTAGAGAGAGAAAGGATTGATGAGGTAGAATCATTTAAATATTTAGGAACTATGATCTTTAATACAGGATCTCTAGAATTTAAAGTCAACGAAAGATTGAAAAAACAAATTGGTACAATTATGACGATTTCTTTGCCACGAGTTTTCCTCCTATCGAAATAACGTGTTAATTTTATTTATAATTATTTGTGTCTTTAATGGGAGCCGATTGAAATCAAGGAATTCAGTTTTTTAACACGAAAACATAATAATAATAATTGTTACTCAAATGAACTTTTGTATGCAAGAGATTGCTGGACTTATAACAACTCGGCCGGTTGAGACGTTTAAAGTCTCACGCGAAGAGAAATGCAAATGTTTACACATCCATTAATAAGAATTTAGAATGAATTTTTATAAATAATTTTATTATGGTTTGAAGGATAAAAATTCTTTATTTACGATGTACATCATTTTTTAATTTTGTATGTTATATATATAAAAAAAACTACTATAGATTTTAGTAATATATAGATATTAAGAAAAATATTTTATCAGTAGTCAAGTGTTTGTCTGTAACAGTACTCTATTATATTTTTTAGTATTGTGTAAGTGATTACATTTTTGATGGTGATTTTACCACCTATAATACATCATGATTGGTATGAGGTTGAAGTACAGTCGCATTACTAGCTACCACTACATTCACAATCATGTTTAATGATAAGTTGTATAGACGGAGTAGCAATGGGTTCGCCATGTGGGCAAACCTTTATGTTACTGTGAAAAGGAAATGGCCTAGTGATTGTCCTGTCAATTTTAAGCCTTTCTTATACTGTCCATATGTAGACATTTTTACTTTTCAAAAATTTAGGACATTTAAACCAGTTTTTAATTTATCTAAATTCAGTGTCTTAATATAAAATTTACAAAAAGTGAACATAATGATACTTTGCCTTTTCTCAATATTTTTGTCTCTTGGAAACGTAATAGGCTACCTTTGAAACCTCAGTATTTCGGGAAAAAAAAATCTTATACAGGACTAAGCTCTCACTTTTTAAGTTCGGAACCTTGACCTTCCAAAATTTAATCAATTCCAGCTTTTAACATAACAGTTAATCCCTGCAAGTTCCATTACTCTACGATTAAAATTATGGCCAGGAAACTTCACAAACAGGGGTGAAAACATAACCGTCTTCCAACTTCGTCGGCGGAGGTAAAAAGTATATATACTTCTTGCTAGACTGACCCTATGACAATATCATATTCGACCAAGATAATATCTACATATTACCCGATAGATTTTCGCTTAATTACAATCCATTCATTGTAAACCCACACTAATTATTACCAAAATAGTGGTAGAATTGTTTGAGAGAGAGAGAGAGAGAGAGAGAGAGAGAGAGAGAGAGAGAGAGAGAGAGAGAGAGAGAGAGAGAGAGGCATTGTCCTGCTTGATAGGGCAATGTCCCTGTCCCTTGTCTTTAAACCTTTAAATTCCCAATTGAATCAACAGCTGCTGAAGACAGACTACAATACGACATTGTTCCTTTGGGTCGTAGTGAGAGATGGTCTCCCTCTAAGGGGTGAGTGACATAAGAAACAAAGGGATTAAGATGAAGCAAAGCTTTGGGCTTTTAAATTAACACTTATGGCAACCACTGTTGGTGATTATAGTCTTATGAATATACAACTTCAGTTAGTAACACTCCAAAATCAGACCATTGTTCTCTGGTCTTGGGTAGTGCTATAGCCTCTGTACCATGGCCTTGCACTGTCTTGGGTTAGAGTTCTCTTGCTTGAGGGCACACTCGGGCACACTATTTTATCTTATTTCTCTTTCTCTTGTTTTGCTAAATATTTTACAGTTTATTTTAATTGTTAATTACTTTTCTTGTGGTTTCCTTATTTCCTTTTCTCACTGGGCTATTTTCCCTGTTAGAGCCTTAGGCTTATAGCATTCTGCTTTTCAAACTAGGGTTGTAGCTTAAATAATAATAATAATAATAATAATAAAAATAATAATAATAATAATAATAATAATAATAATAATAATAATCAAAATGACAGTCTTATGCTCTACGTTTATGACTAGATAAAGGGAAAGTCGTAGAAGCTACAGTATTTGCCCATTTAAGATAAATTTTCCACTTCCTATATATCAAATACCAAAAGAATTTACTGTATTACTAGTGCAAGAATAATTGCATATTCTAATATAATTAAAATTTCCTATTAGTAAAATCTCACACAGGAAAATTAAGCGAATGAACTTTCTAAAGGTCGTTGAAAACTATACACTACGATTAAAATTATGGCCAGGAAGGTGTTCACAAATAAACAAAACACAAACAGGTGGTAAAACATAACCTCCTTCCAACTTAGATGAGCAAGATATCCACAATTACGTAAATCAACGTAAAATATAATTAATGATTTGCAATTAGACTAAAATTATAAATAAAACTATAGAAATATCATGTTAAGACGTCATGAGAGTTTTAAACTAACCGATCGTAGATCGACGGCCTTTTCACCGAAGAAAAATCTATTAAATATTCAGATAATAAATTCATAAATTGCATCCACACGAATGATATTATGTATATTAATCATAAAACATATAGAAAATAAAGAAAATATAGTACAATTAAAGTGGAGGAATAAAATAAGAAAGAGAAAATTAGTTCATTATCGGTGAAGAGACCATTTTGGTAACGGCCTTTTCGCCGACGACGACTCCAAAATTAATTCAAATTTCGAATTCATTAAACTGAATGCAGATAAATCATATTATGTAGGTGAATATTAAAATATAAAGAAAATGAAGAAAATATGGTAAAAGTTGGTACAATTAAGCGTTGAGGAAGAAAATGAGATATGGGGAAAATTGTGAGATTGTCGGTGAAGAGACCATTTATGTTACGGACGCCCTTAATATCGCCGATGATAATTCCATTAATTTTCGATTTTCTTTAATTTATGAATTAAATTCAGATGATTCAGATTCTATATATGAATCAAATTCTATAGATGAATCAGATTCTATGGATGAATCATGAATTATATGGAAATTAAGAAAATATGGTACAAGTCAGTGTGGAGAAATACAAAGCTATATGGGGAAATTATCGTAAAGAGAGAGAGAGAGAGAGAGAGAGAGAGAGAGAGAGAGAGAGAGAGAATACTTCCATTTCACTATACTGTAGATAAAATATATTCAACTAAATTGCCGAGGTTCGAACCCCGGGATAGGTCTAATCATCATGAAATTATCAATAACTGTAGAGGCAGCTTATTTCTCGACCTTTAACTCGACCTTGAACTTGATCTTTGACCTTAACATGAATTAATAGGCATGGATTTTCATTCACTCAAATATGAACCAAGTTTGAAGTCTCTGTGACAACGATGTCCAAACTTATGGCTGATTACGTGAATTGGACATTTTGCTTGACCGTGACCTTGACCCTTAACTTTGACCTTCCAAAATTTAATCAATTCCAGCTTTTTACATAACAGTTAATCCCTGCAAGTTTCATTACTCTACGATTGAAATTGTGGCCAGGATGCTGTTCACAAACACACACACACACACACAAACAAACAACCACAAACAGAGGGGTTAAACTTAA